>NW_022989894.1:722648-1060487 GCF_902827175.1 Gymnodraco acuticeps
GGGGTACCTCAAGGCTCCATCTTGGGGCCTCTTCTCTTTAACATCTACATGCTACCACTGGCTAGATAATGAAAAACAACAAAATAAGTTACCATAGCTATGCAGATGACACACAAATTTACGTAACAATTTCACCAGGAGACTATGCTCCAATTCAAACACTGAGTAAGTGCATTGAACAAATCAATGACTGGATGTGTCAGAACTTTCTCCAATTAAACAAAGATAAAACTGAGGTAATGGTTTTTGGAGCCAAGTCAGAACGTATAAAAGTTAGCGCTGAGCTTCAGTGTGCAATGTTCAAAACAACAGATAAAGCCAGAAATCTAGGTTTAGTCATGGACTCTGAGCTGAGTTTCAACAGTCACATTAAAACAGTTACGAAATCAGCCTACTATCACCTAAAGAATATATCTAGGATTAAAAGACTAATGTCACAGCAGGATTTGGAACACTTGTCCATGCTTTTATCTTCAGTAGACTGGACTACTGTAATGGTGTCTTCACAGGTCTCACTAAAAAATCTATTAGGAAGCTGCAGCTGATTCAGAACGCCGCTGCTCGAGTCCTCACTAACACTAAGAAAGTGGATCACATCACTCCTGTTCTGAAGTCTTTACACTGGCTTCCTGTGTGTCAAAGAATAGATTTCAAAATACTGCTGCTGGTTTATAAAAGCACTGAATGGTTTAGGCCCAAAATACATTTCTGACCTTCTGCTAAATTATGAACCATCCAGATCTCTCAGGTCTTCAGGGACTGGTCAGCTTTCTGTCCCAGAGTCAGAACTAAACATGGAGAAGCAGCGTTCAGTTATTATGCTCCAAATATCTGGAACAAACTCCCAGAAACCTGCAGGTCCGCTGCAACTCTAACTACTTTTAAATCCAGGCTGAAGACTTTTCTTTTTGCCGCTGCTTTTAATTGAACTATTCACATCTTAAACTGCACTGTAACTTTTATTGTATTTTTTCTTATTTATTTTATTATCTTTTCTTTTTAATGACTGATTTTAAATGCCATTTTCTTAATGTCTTTCGTTTTTTGTAAAGCACTTTGAATTGCCTTGTGTTGAAAGGTGCTATATAAATAAACTTGCCTTGCCTTGCCTATACAGAGGGTTGTGAAAACTGCACAGAACATCACCAGGACGGAGCTACCATCCATGGAGGACCTTTACTCCCAGCGGCTCAGGAAGAAAGCCCTCAGGATTATCAAAGACCCCCATCACCCCAGCCACAAACTGTTCAGTCTGCTGCTGCCGTCTGGCAGGCTGTACCGCAGCATCCGGACTAAAACCACCAGACTCAGAGACAGTTTCATCCCACAGGCAATAAGACTGTTCAATCAATCAATCAATGTTTATTTATATAGCCCAATATCACAAATGTTACATTTGTCTCAGTGGACTTTACAGTTTGTACAAAATATCAGTATGACTGTTAAACACCTGAACTTTTGAAAGAACATACATAACATTCATCTGTTTGCAACTCATATACTATCAATATTCCAATTACTGTATATAGAATATTCTGCACAGTTTCTATATATTCTATTTTATTGTATGTAGTTATCTCTTTATTGTGTTGCACTATTGGAGGAGCCTGTGACCTAAGATTTTCATTGTCATAACTACACTGTAGCTATGCACACATGACAATAAAAGCCTTGAAACTTGAAAGCCTTGATGATGATATCTGCAATCACGGCGAATTAAGAGCACAATATATACTTTAGAAAAGACCAATACTTATTACTAGCATTAATCTGACAACCAAGTTGACGTCCCCTTAAAGCAAAGTGTAATTTCTCTAAGACACAGGTGCCCTTCAGTTCTATTTACCAAGCAAATGTCTGGACTTGTCCATGTTAATTATTTCAACTCCAATTTTGTGTCAAGCTCATACCGCTCCTGTAATAAATATGTACATAAAGAGGTGCTTCGCGTCGGGCTCCCTGATCAGCCTGTCGGGTTTTATTTTCCCCATAATGACCGCCTCGCTGCACATTATCCCTTACGTAAACACCAGGCTTACTAATCTACCCGCACCATTTTTGGGAATGTCTCGGAATGTCGGAATGTTGGTGAATTCTTAAAAAACAAAACACCACTTATTTTTGGGTTAAAATGTGTTGTAACGTGCATTACTGAGAATTGTAACGGGTATTATATTACCCAATGTCATTGGTAAAGCGTTACATTACTGCGTTACAGCAAAAAGTAATACATTACTGTAACTCTGTTACTTTTGTACGCGTTACACCCAACACTGCTCGGGACACAGGCAGGCTCTACACAACGCCACACTACACGCGGACTTTAAAACGCGCTGTACTGCTGAACGTTCTCTCCTTCTCGGCTCACAAACCCGACAGCTCTCTCCGACTCACACTTCCTCTTCAGGTTTGAATTCTGCCCGTTTTATGTTGGATAATGGTGATAACTGGTTTGAATGACTGAATGGGATTACTGAGACAGATGGGTGTGTGGATGTGCTTCAAAATCATTTTTGATCCTAAATATCTTGGTTTCTTCTTTTCAAAGGTTACATTGTTCTGTTGAATAATTTGCTAACCCATCATTAATTTCCACACAGAAAACACAATATTGTAAATTGTAATAATTAATCAACCTGTTCTCGGTATACCAGCTTCTCAACTCAAATAACCAATGCCTGTTCTGTAAATGTAATTATCTTTACCCAAACAGTATAATTTCCTCAGCCTTACAAAGTATCTTTGTGGCATAAGCGTATCCAAATAAACATACATTTAAAGTTCATTTTCAAATGACAGATTACATGTAACCCATGGAAACTGTAACTAGGGAGGATACGTAGAGCCTCTGCTGACACTACTTATCTCCTCCCAAGCTAGCAGTGAGACTAAACATAACAAGGTAAACCTTCACTTCCAGGGGCAATCAGGCAACACCCAGCTATTCAGGCCAGAATGAGCACAGTGTGGAAACAGTGCAGATTAGATCAAGTATACTTAATTACTATATCCATGTACTGGTGTGCCCACATGTAACATCACATGTCCAATGGCCATACACAATTTCAACACACAAACTGTCAGAGGTGTTCAATTAAATCCCTCTGAACTGGTTAAAAAAACACTGACACGATAAAGAAACACTGATTTCCAATGTGAGGGTTTTTTGACAAAAATGCTCATGAACATGTAGTTCTTAAATTAAGTTGGACTCAATGGTAATGGTATAACGTATTTTTTGAGGTGCACAAAAGGTCACCAAACCTGAGAAGTTTGGCAGGCAAAGAAACCTAAACATTGTATAGAACAATGTTCTATGTTGGTTCTGCTTAGTATCTACCCCAGCTAGAAATGTTTGGTTCTAAAAACATTCTGAGAATGTTAGTCATTGTTCTAGGAAGGTTTTCAGCGGGAAGTTTTTTGTTTGGTTCCCAGAACGTTCTTCTGAAAGGTAGGATAACGTTCTCTAAAAACATTCTTAAAATGTTTTTGCTAACATTGTTAGAACATTATGCCCTACTACTGTTCTTAAAATGTTACATTTTCAGCTGCAAGTTAGATTTGTTTATGTTGCCAGAATGTTATTATTTTTGAGAAGGATAACATGGTTTATGTTAAAAAAAAGTATGCAAATGTTCTGTAGTAACAATTTACTAAAATATGTTTACATTATTAGAACATAAAGACATAATATTCCTGTAATTGTTCAACTCAAAATTCCTGGGTAAGTGGACTGACCACTGTGGCCATTAGGATGATTTAACTATTGGAATTTGACTATTAACACATGTGAAAGGATGACTCGGACTCAGCTGTGAAAGTAACATTTGGTTATTAGAAAAGGGGAGCTGGGAGTGGAGGTTGGTTATGGCGGCAGTGGGAAACAGTTGTTCCAGGGTGGAGAGGCCTGGCTGGTCTTGGGAGTGTGGAAGGCCTTGGATTCCTCCTGGGAGAGACACAAAAATGAGTGTGAGGCAAAAGCAGGCAAAGTTGTCAAAGAATATGCTGGTGAAAAGCTAGAGCGGGACGCAACAAACCGTTCACAGCAACAATCCGGCAGGGAATGAGTGCCGGCTGCAGGCTTTCATAGTGTGGCTGATGAGCAGGTTGCAGGTGTGGTTGATTGGAGATTGCTCCCAGCCGTGTGGAGCAGACCAGCAGGCAGGTGGGGGGGGGGCACTAACCCACTAACAGGGGTTTCAGGGACGGGCAGTGATAGTCGGTCCATTCTTCTATATGTCTGTCTTTGGTTTTCTAAGTGTTATTCGATCCATATGACCATAGAGATATGTGCATAAACAACAAAAACACTTGGGGTATAATGTTCGAACAATGTTATCACCAAACATTTTAAGAATGTTTTTAGAGAACGTTATCCTACCTTTCAGAAGTACATTCTAGGAACCAAAATAAAACTTCTCGATGAAACCATTCCTAGAACAATGAATGGTAACATTCTCAGAATGTTTTTAGAACTAACAATGTCTAGCTGGGAACTCAGACATGCCTACGCAAACGTGCAATATCATGAATTACGTGCTTGTTTTTTTCTAAAAACGAAAATGTGGTGACATCAGATTTCTTTTAAACATCCTTTTCAAACAAATGCAGCAAGTTTGTTTTTTAAAGCGCACTACAAATAAATCTGACGTTGACCATGACCCTGTTAATATTTCGCATCACAGGAACATTTTATAAAAAAATAATAACCTCCTGAAAAGATTATCCAAATGTTGCTTTCAAAATGTTCTTCTTTGGTTATCATGTAACATTGAGGGAACGTTTTATAAAATAACATCTTTAATGTGTTACCCAACAACGTCCAAAACACATCCTCAGAATGTTGCAGGCAAAACGTTCCAGCTTTGTTAACATATCACATTAAAGGAACATTTTATAAACAACTTTCTGTCATCTCAGGCCTCAATAACATCCTCAAAACATCCTCTGAATGTTGCAGTTAAAACGGTACGTCTTAGTTAACCTTAAACCTTATAGGAACATTATTTGAAATAATAAACATCCTCAAAAGGTTCTTGAACATCAGATGAAAACGTTTCTTTAAAACCTTATTAGAACCAATAGGTAACGTTAGCCAAAGTTGTGAGAACGTTCCCCGCTAGCTTGGCTTGGCTAGCTGTCTCTAGGACTGATCTCTTCTGGACAGAGATCTCAGATGTTGTTCCTGGGATTTGCTGGAGACACTGTCCCAGTTTGGAGGTTCCTGCCCCGAATTCCCACGAATGCTCCAATCACTACTGGAACCATTGTTGCCTTCACTTTCCACATCTTCTATAGTGCCTCTCTGTGCCCTTGGTAGTTTCAAAGTGTCTTCTGTTCCATTTTCCTGATGTCTCTTGGTCTATCACCACTGCCTTCTTCTGCTGATTGTCGACCACCACAATTCCAATTGGTTAGCCATCACCTTTTATCAGTCTAGATCTGGAAGTCCCACAGGATCTTAGCTTTGTCATTCTAAGACACCTTTAAAGGTGCTGCCATTTTCACGTTGGGACTTTCGCCCATACTGGAATATGTTTGTTTGTTTGTTTGTAGCCTTTATTTAACCAGGTGAAAGCCCCTTGAGATCAAAAGATCTCTTTTTCAAGGGTGAGCTGTTCCTGAATGTGTTCCTGTAAACTATTCCCACCACCTGGTTAAGATCAAGACTTCACAGCCACGGAAAGGTGTGATGAAGAAAGATCTAAATAGATATAGTCAGACGCCGCTAAGAGTCTAGCTGGTGAACATAGTGGAGCATTGAGCAGGTAAATAACAGATATTTCCCTCGGATGGCGAATGTTGGAATCCAAAGCAGAGCTAAACAGAGAGTAAATATCATCAATTCCCCAAGACTCCAAATAAAAGCTTGTGTCAATTTGCTGTATATAAAAATAGGCACTGTTTGCTAACAGGTTTCCTGCACTTCTATAAGGTGATTATATCTCAGCGTTATGTTTTTTAGGTTGTTTCATATTTCTGAAAATAACAAAATATAGGCTACTTACAAGAAGCACAATTGATGCAGAAACCCAGAGATCAAGCTAGTATTTACATTTGTTGGGTGGTTGAAACATAACAAAAGAATGCTGTGTGTGTTTTGGATGCATAAGTGGGCAATGATGCAAAGACACAATAAATATGTTGTTATCTTCATGCCCTTGGTTCATATTTGGTTGAACCAGATATTTGGTTACTCCCATGTTCTATCTGAAAGTAAAAATGGCATCAAAGCTTTTCTTTTGCTTTTTTTCTGAGCTACAGTTATCAGAGGTTTAACTCCAGATACAACAACATCTGTAATCTACAGTTCCAGGTCACAATAGAATTAAAATCATGAAATGAACTGTGGTACTTTGCACGCAAACATTACTTATTCATTGTTCAAAGATAAATCCAACATAGAGGTTTGAAGTGTTCTTTCTGTCCCTGTGTGGCAGTAACTCGTCGTGCAGATCTGCATCAGTGTCATCAATATTCAACACACACTGTCCCTTATCTGATTACTCCAGTGAAGCGGTTCATTTCTTAAGCCTGTTACTGAGAGCTTGGAGATGCATAGTATGATACAGGCAATCACAAAACAAGCGCTCCGCATGCAACATCACTTCAAGTGCTGATTACTTTCATTACAGGGGAGTAATTAGCACCTTAAGAGGAGAAGGTAGGTTCAGAGATGTGATCCCCAGGTGATTCAAAATAGTTTAATCTCACCAGGGTTTGAATAATTTAAAAGTTCTCACAGGGGAGGAAGTTCTTATCAAAGCTGACACACATGTTCAAGCACATTCAGAATGCATATACACAACAAGGAGAAGAATAATTACAGAAAGGCTTTATGTTTGCATCAGTACGCTTACAGTGATGCAGTGCTTACTAAATATGGGGGCGAGCATGAGTGACTGGAGGACTACTTACATTATCGAGAAGTGTTCAAACAGCAAGATGACATTTTAGGCACAAGCCAACATGTCAGTTCAAACCAAAAACAAGATAATGTGATGAGTTATTGCAGGGCTTTTTTCATATACTTACTTCTGATTGGTCCTGTTGGACATTCCAGAGGACTGATAATTTTCGCCAACAGACCGCTGCTAATGATAACAAACTTTGCTAAGGAGGATCAAGGAAATAAAGTATGCACAGTCATATCAATCCGCAGAAAGAAGTCCTGTCATTTTAACGGCTGATGTGGACGACAAACATTAGTTTGAATATTCATTTTGAGATTTGTGGAGAACACAAAAAAAGACATACAGGAAGTGAACACTACAGGAAACAACAGAAGAATGAAAATGTGAACAGACTTGAACAGTCTCAGAAAACCTTGATCACCGCTGTCATCACTTTAAGTTAGATGGATGCAGTGGGATAATCACATTCAACACGGTGGTTTAGGCTAATAACACTTGCATTTGTTCAAATTGCCATAGGCTTTATAAGTTTAAGAACCTCCGACCTAAACCCATGAGTAGCTACACACTTGAGGAAATAAACATTTTGATAAAGGTTTCATTATGGTGTTTGATTTAGCAAAAATCATCCATTTTCCTTTTTTCAAATCGGCTGCCTAAATGACCCAGAAGCAAAACAAACCATCAGTGAAGGACAGAGCTGCAGGATCAACCCGAATTGTAATGAATATAATCATCAGAGCAAAATCTTATGGCCGTACTTTTCGTTTAGTTGAACATCACAGCTGTCATGTTGGTAAAATACAGTTCTTGGGTGACAAATCTTATCTAAAAAACCATTGATTTCTTTAGAGGTTTTGTTGGAGCCCAGGATCATCTCCTAAAAACCTGATGAGGAGTCCTTAAAGTGCTCAAACAATAGAAATCTGAAAACTTAAAAATCATCTGGGCAGCCTCCATGCTTCAGATTTGTTCTCAAGTCTTATATTCCCTCTTCACATTGTACCAAATGCTCAAGATAAATGCCTTCCTTATAGTTTGTGTAAAATTGCATACAGGTGAGAGGAGACAATTGGTATCATCGCATTACCTTGGCTGATTCAAACATAATGACAATAATGTGAGCCCCTATAAGCTGTTTAATCCACTAAGTGAAGGAACACTTACTGCAACAAAGTGACACCCAACACGGCCATGTGCTGTACGACAGTTCGCAGAGATAAGATAACCTTTCAACAGGAGAACATGACCACGGTTCCCAAAGGTCAACACGTAGCCTGGAGAGATGGAAAAATGCCACATACTGTAGCTGCTTGTCACTTGATCTAGCCTTTTGTTTTCCCAAGGTTCAGGTCATAACAGAAAAACACGGTGACCATGGGAGATAATATACATTTCTGCTACTATTTATCAGGACTGCTAGAACAAATATTCACTTCAAATGTAAATGTAAGCATAAACAGCAACACATGGAGCAGATGTCAGGTTTGTGTACCCTGCTTCAGTCGGCAGACTACAAAGTAACTCACAAAGCAAGACATCTGGGTGTAGTGATGGACTCAGACCTAGGGATGGGTATCGTTTGAAATGTATCGATTCCGATTCCGGTTCTGCTTATCGATTCCGGTTCTTATCGATTCCCCGTTTCGATTCCAAAATTGTAAAAGAAAGAGGTCAAACGTTTAGATAACAAACATATCTTTATTCTTTTAAGCTTTAACTGAAATTGTTACAAATAAAAATATACATGCAATATAAATGTATTGCACAATAGCTGTTGTTGACAGAGTCACATGTATAGCAATAAACTGGTCATGACGACGAGGTCTTCTTTAGCCTTAACTGGCGTGGTTTATTTTCATATGTGCCTTGCACCACTTGACCTGCTCTCCATGAGAGCTAGAGAGAGAGATAGAAGGGGAGGGAACAATCCCTTATATCTGATACCTGACGTCAGCTACGATAGCTGCGCCTCCTTGCGCCTATAGCGCCCTCTTACTGTGGAACAGTTATAGTGCAGTTACATGCAGACATATTAATACTTACACTTAACACTCCCACTTATGAATGACATGTATACTGTACAACTTTTCCAAGAAAAATAACAGTTCAAAACATCAAAAGAACATGGCAGTCAATGTTACATAATAAGCAATATTTTACACACCGAACATGACCCCTGCACATTTTTTCAATTTCAGTTTGGAGACAGGCTTGGTCATAGCATCTGCAACCATGTCTTCTTCGGCTGCCTTCTGCATAACTACCCGTACACTGGTCAGATTAGCTGTAGGGGAGAATGTCTCACCGTAGTCTATTCCTTCCCTCTGACTGTAGCCTTTAGCTACAAACCTGGGCTGAAGTCCAATAGTCCATTTAGCTTAGGAACCTTCCTAACGGAGTGAAATTACCTGGAAGTACGTCACTGGCAGCCATGATAAGTGCCGTTCCAATTCTCCAAATGAAAGGAAAGGAGGTTTCAAACTTCCTATAACCTCCTTTAGTTTAGGAACCACTGGACCTCCCTAACCGAAAGGAGAGGAGAAAATGCTGCCCCACAATGCATTGCAGCCGCAGCATTTGACGTCACACAACAGTCGGCCGTTCAAGGACACAAACGATAATGGGAGAAATTATATCATGAAAGTTACGGTGCTTATTAAGCTTTTTAAAACGTATGTGGTAAGTTGCCAAAGTGCTTTGTTTTGAACGTATTATAATCAAAAAGAGAAATATGAATGTTAGTTTTTACTGAAATGGTCAAATAAAGTCAACATTTCACTGAGCTGTGTGGAGTTTGTTCAACTTTTAAAAGATGTTTGAATGGTGATATACACAGTGATAGGTGTTAAGGACTAACGTTTATAATAAATACATTTGTATTTATTTTTAAGATCTTTTAATAGTTCATACAATCATAAGTATTGGGATCATTTGTATTAATGTGGACCGGAGGGAGAGGGTGACGAGCATAAGTTTCACTTTCCTTTTTTATTTCAATTCCAACTTTGGTCATGAAGAATGTTTCTCTGTTGTCCCCGTTCATAAAGCATAAAACAACTGCATCAGAGCACGGTGCAGAGTCTCTAGATTAGTTTACAGTAGTCCCTCGTTCTTATTATACATCCATGTTGTAGTCCGCTGTATAGAAAACTGTGTCTGTGTCTCGTTCTCACATGTTGTCTTTGTGACAAACTTTACTAACCTGTGCTTTTGCACTTTCCCCTTACCGGGATAATAGACTAGAAAAGCGGGGCTGCCCTTGTCATGCCCTACAAAAAGTCCTTTCTCACACCTGGACTCGAGTTTTCCTCTGTCCTGCTGGTAAGAATAACACACTGACCCAAACTTGTGCATCCTGGCTAGATCACACCTTTTTCCTGTCAGTGCTGTATATGGGGTGGTGCCCGTGTGCTTGTTAAAACACCGATTTCTGGTGTAAGCTGCTTCTTGGACCGCATAATGCCATAGACTCTTAGGTAAGTTACCGTCTATTAGCTTACACCTAGCCATTTCGAAAAGAGTGCGCCCTTCCCTCTCAGCTATCCCGTTCTGGTGCGGGGAGTAAGGACAGGACGTCTCGTGTCTGATCTTGCTCCTTCTCAGCAGTGACTGAAACTCTCTATTTGTAAACTCTGTTCTATTGTCGGACCTCAGGCATTTTACGCTGCCACACGGAGCTACATCTGCAAGGAATTTCTCTGTGGCCTGAAGTGCGTCACTCTTTGCTTTGAGAAAGTAAACAAACACTGCCCCTGTATACACATCTGTGAAAGACTGCATATATTTAAAGCCACCTATGGACTCATTATTTACTGGACCGGCTCTGTGTTAACTAGCTCAAGTGGTGTCTTTACTTTTTCTGTGGGACCTCTGTTCCTTGTTTGAGTGAACTTTCCCTTTATACACACATCACATTCTTTGTTAGGTCTATGCTTTTCACCGTTAATGTGCATGCCTACTGTTACCGCCTGCAGCTTCAGTATATCCTCGTAATTACAATGACCGATGATCTCATGCCATGTCTGAATATCATGACTGACATTCCACACATCATTTTCATTACATTCTGTTTGTAGATAATACATTCTCTTGTACACCTCAATGTTAAATCTCGTACCGTCAGGCTCCACAAGAACATCGTTACCTACATTGAAGAACACCTTGGCACCATTTGCAGTAGCAGATTTTACAGAAAATAGTTCTTGGGGGAACGAGGGTATGTAGAGGGCGTTCTTCAACGTCACTGTACACCGGCACCCCTCACTGTCTATGAGGCATACCTGTGCGTCTCCTCTCCCGTGCGCCAACCCGAAAGTGCGCTTCCCGTCTGCCAGCTCCATGCTGTGTCTCTCCGGCTCGAAGGTGCTGTCAAAGTTCTTGAATCGGTTCCTGTCGTTGATAATGTGGGACGACGCACCTGTGTCCACGATCAGTCCCTTCCTTTGGGCCTGCTGCTGCTGCGAGCGGCTGGCGTATGCTGTCTGCGCCCCGAAGGTGAAGTCCTCTCTTCCCGCTGCTCTCCGGGCGTCGTCTCGACTCACCTCACGTCCACCGCTGCCGCCATCTTGTCCACAGCCGCCATCTTGTACGTGCGCGTACCGAGCGCTCTGTTCGCGCTTCTTTCTACACACTCTGTCTGCGTGTCCCGAAGTTTTACAGAAACTACACCAAACAGTTTTTTGTGCAATTATCCTTTCGGTGACCCTTTTCTCCACATCGCCAACACGCCATCTCCGTCGGGGGTCCGGTCTTTTTCTTTGGCGCTGCCCGGGCCTTCATTACCCTTTCTCCCGCCTCCTCGGCGACCGGGTCTGAGTCTTCTGAGGCCTCGAAGTTCCTCAACTTGGCCTTGAACTCCCCCAGCGACATGTCCGCTGAACCGTGCGTCACCAACAGTGTGAACGGTTTATACATCTCCGGTAGTCCCCTCATAACCATCGCCATCATTAGTCCATCGCTCGGTGCGTCTCCTGCACTTTTGAGCGCCGTGATGATCTGTTCCGCCCTGATGACGTATTCAGTCACAGTCTCTGTGTTAGCTTTCTTCAGCGCGGTCAATGTTATATACAGGGATACAATCCGGGGCCTACCTCTGCCGATGTAGTGTTCTCTTAACACTTTTAGACTCTCTCGGCCTTTGTCCTTTGTGTCCCAGAATATCAGCCCCAAGCTTGTGTTGTCTAGGAGTGGTGCTAGTTCGCAGTATGCGTCGGCGTTCAGCTTAGTATCCAGGGCTCGCGCGGCCTCCGTTATTTCTCCCGTGAGGCCCGTCAAAATTGTCTTTTTCAGCCCCACTCCGTGCATACAGCACAACATCCGCTCTTCCCAGAGCTCGTATTCTTCTGCCCTTCCGTCAAACGTGGGCCACTTGCTTCTGCCTCTGGTCGCCATCTTTTGATTGTAGCTTAGCTTAGCTACCCGTTAGCTTAGCTTTAGCGTCCCGCGGTTTTCCCGCCGCTAAACTATTCTAAACTTTTCAGCTAACTAGCTATCGTTATTTCGCTCTTCCGTGATCTGGGCCCATAACCTGTTGACAGAGTCACATGTATAGCAATAAACTGGTCATGACGACGAGGTCTTCTTTAGCCTTAACTGGCGTGGTTTATTTTCATAATGTGCCTTGCACCACTTGACCTGCTCTCCATGAGAGCTAGAGAGAGAGAGATAGAAGGGGAGGGAACAATCCCTTATATCTGATACCTGACGTCAGCTACGATAGCTGCGCCTCCTTGCGCCTATAGCGCCCTCTTACTGTGGAACAGTTATAGTGCAGTTACATGCAGACATATTAATACTTACACTTAACAATAACAGGCCTACTCTCTTTATTTGCTTTAGTTTAGTAGATAACTATAGGTTACTTACGTAACCCCAGTTCTCAGAGTAACATGAAGTGAGATGTCTCACTATGGGATGCGCCTCATCGCGGAGCAAACAGAAGCATCAATCTCATTACGCCAATCCTGATTGGCTGGTGATCTTGACGTCAGCGTCAGGGAATCACCCCCTATAAGTAGCTTGCGCCACGACGCATGCATCATTCAAAATAAGCACCTCTTCTCGCTTCACCATAGCAAGGTGTGTCTGGTGAGACATCTCACTTCATGTTACTCTGAGAACTCGGGTTACGTAAGTAACCTATAGTTCTCATTCATAACACTCCGTTCGATGTCTCACTATGGGAAATTGTAGCTCCCGTATTGCCAGACGAGCTTATCTCGAAAATCACCAACCAAACAGAACCTTAACAGGTAGAGTCCCGACTCAACAAGGTGCCCAGCACTGCTCGGGCCACGCTTGGAGCGGAGACGTCTAGCCTGTAAAAGCGGACAAAAGTGAGCGGCGAGGACCAGCTCGCCGCTGCACAGATGTCTTGGATGGAAACACCCTTGAACAAAGCCCAGGATGTAGCCAGGCCCCGAGTCGAGTGAGCCCGCAGACCCGAAGGTGCTTGCAAACTCTGACTCGTATAGGCCAAAGCAATTGCTTCCACAATCCAGTGGGAGAGCCGTTGCTTAGTAACAGGCTTGCCCTTGTGAGGGTTAGCCCAGGACACAAAGAGTTGGTCATTAAGACGAAGCTCCTTTGATCTGTCCATATATGTGCGTAAAGCACGGACTGGACACAACAGATCCTGCCGCTGTTCCCCGGAGGAAACCAGCAGCGGAGGAAATGCCTCAATGTCAATTGGGGTACACAAACCAACCACCTTTGGTGTAAAGGCAGGGTCGGGCTTCAACAACACTCTCGTTTGCCCTGGGGCGAACTGAGTGCATGAAGGATGTACAGACAGCGCATGAATATCACTGACCCGTTTGGCGGATGCCAGGGCCAGTAACAGCACTGTCTTGATTGACAGATGTTTCATGTCAGCTCCTTCCAGGGGTTCAAATGGGGTCATTCTGAGCCCATTTAAAACCACTGCCAAGTCCCAT
This sequence comes from Gymnodraco acuticeps, assembly GCF_902827175.1. Classification (NCBI taxonomy): domain Eukaryota; kingdom Metazoa; phylum Chordata; class Actinopteri; order Perciformes; family Bathydraconidae; genus Gymnodraco; species Gymnodraco acuticeps. The sequence continues at coordinate 736,501 of NW_022989894.1, forward strand.
AAGGGCACCAGTGACCTGGAGACAGGGAGGAGCCTGCGAGCTCCCTTCATAAAACGGCAGACCAAAGGATGTTGGCTAGCCGTCTTACCCTCAAAGCCCACATGGCATGCAGCAATAGCAGCCAGGTACACCTTGATCGTGGAGAAAGCTCTGTGTTTATCGATCAAGTCCTGTAGAAATGATAAAATCACCCCGACAGGACATTGAAAGGAGATGTGTCCTTCTTGAAGGCACCACTCCTCAAACACCCTCCACTTACAGTCATAAAGAGACCTGGTGGAGGAAGCTCTCGCACTCTGAATAGTGTTTATCACCTTCTGAGGGAGTCCCACTGTATTCAGATTGTACCACTCACGGATCAGGCCCATAGTGCCCCGCGCTCTGGGCGTGGATGAAGGATCGCCCCCCCCGCCTGAGACAATCTGTCCCTGCGTAGAGGGGGCTGCCATGGCTGCCCGCACAACAGCCGATATATCTCCGCCAGCCCGTACGTTGCGGGCTAAGGCGGAGCCATCAGGATAAGTGTGTGGCGTTGCTCCTTCACTCTGGCCAGAGTTGTGGGTATCAGAGCCAGGGGTGAGAACGCGTACAGAAGACCCGGAGGTCAATCGTGTACGAGTGCGTCCACGCCTAACGGTGCGTTTAAATCGTGCATTAAAGAGAACAGCTGTCATTGAGCATTTTCTCTTTATGCGAACAGATTTAACGCGGCTCTGCCGTAACGCACCCACAGCGGACTCACGATCCTTGGATGTGGAGTCCAGTCTGCATAGAGTGGTGCACCTCTGGACAGTAGTTCTGTCCCGAGGTTCATCACTCCTGGTACATGCGTCACTCTCAGAGAGAGGAGACGTCTGCCGCTCCAAGGGATAAGTTTGTGTGCCAGTGTGTGTGACTGGAGACAACGCAACCTCCCTTGGCGGTTCATACACTATACTGTGGTTGTGTTGTCTGTCCTCACGAGGACATGGTGTCCTCTGAGAGAAGGCAGAGAGCGTTTTAGGGTGGGGAACACCGCTAAAAGCTCCGGGTGATTTACGTGCGCCCGCTGGAGGTCTCTGCTCCAGAGACCCCTCACCGGGCGACCTTCGTAAATACCCTATCAGCCTGTCAGACATGCGTCCGTGGTGGCCACCTTCCGTGAAAGGACGGCACCCGTAGGCGCGCCCCGTACTAGAAAAGTCGGGTGCGGCCAGTGGCGTAGTGCCACTACGCATTTCATATTAACCAATACTCTCCGCACGCCGTGGCGCGCGGGGTTTGGTTTTATTATGAGACCCATGTTGAGCAGGTGCTTTACGAGGACATTTGTCTGCGTAATCTGACTCTGCTCGGCGGGCATTATAGATAAAACCCTCCTTTCTAGGAGAGAGAGAATCTCTCTCTCCAGAATATGGGTTGACTCCCCCCGGGCTTGTGAATACAGATAGCCCGAGAGGCGAGGGGGGGTGACGGTGACTTGGAGTCTGTAGCTCCGTGTAACCGTCTTGAGAAACCCAAGCAGATGTCGTGAGCATCTCCCGCTGTATGCTCCTTAGAGCCAGCTGAGATGTCACGTCTCTTCCCCTCTGAGTCTCTATTTGTTGTGTTATGGGGACCTCCAGTGTCTGAGCACTGTGGTGCCCCATTTCGACAATCCCCACCGACACAGCGCATGCGTGTGGCGGTGGTGCCCTTACGGCTCCAGCCGGCACTGCGCATGCGCGTGGCGATGGTGCCTTCACAACCCCAGCCGGCACTGCGCATGCGCGTGACGGTGGTGCCTTTACAGCTCCAGCCGGCACTGCGCATGCGCGTGACGGTGGTGTCTTCACGACCCCAGTCGGCACTGCGCATGCGCGTGACGGTGGTGCCTTTACAGCCCCAGCCGGCACTGCGCATGCGCGTGACGGTGGTGCCTTCACAGACCCGTCAATTGTCCGCCCTTTGAGAGAGGCCGTAGCTGCCCTCAGAAGGGGAACAGTTGACGGACTGTTTATTGTTTTTATTGTTTTTCTTTTCATTTTTTTCCCGAGCTGCGCCCTTGGCTCGAAGCCTGGATGCGTCAGCGGAAAATGATTTGTGACAGAAAAATCAATAAGTGTGTGACATGTGTTTATGCGGACTTGAGGATGGTGTTGAGGCATCTCTCGAGGCGGCGGGAACACATTTAGAGCTGGGGAACCGTAGACTTCCAGCTCCGTCACAGAGGGGAGAAGGAGGGGCTGTCGCGCCGCTCGCTTCTTCTTCCTCGACTGCTGGCCGAAATTCTGGGTTGGCTGCGCCTGGGCTGCAGCCGGAACCGGAGATTTTCTAGGCCAGCTCGCCCTCGTCCCCTGCCTGGGCTGGGGACTCGGGGCGGACTGCGACCTCTGCGCTTTCGGTATTTTTAACCGAGCAGGGTTCGCAGCTTGGATGAAGGGCTGCCGCTGCAAAGGCAGCGGCTGGGCCCTTCGAGGGAGGCAGAGGTGGAGGGCCTCGTCCTCCTTCTTTTTCGACTCGCATCTGCTTTGCATGGAGGCAAGAGCGGAGCCGAAATTCCCCTCGGGAACGATGGGCATGTCAAGCACATCCTCCTTTTCCCGGTCTGGGAGATTGGTGAGTGTTACAGCCGCTGCTACCTTGTGAGCTTAAGTCTGTTGGTGTATGTAAATGAGCTGTGCAGTTCCTCTGCTGTCATTGGCCGTCCGGACCGCTCAACATCCGCGGGGATTGGACAGACGTCGCCCAACCCCTGCTCGCTTCTGTCACGTCATCCGTGGGAGGAGTATAAAGGCTGAGCACGGACAACAGTCGAGAGGCTCTGTATTTTGTGTCAGATGCCTCAACCCTATCCTTGTGATAAGCCTTCCTTCTGTGAATTCTGAGAGTATTTAGCCGTGTGTCTTTGGTATTAGCTCCACTGATTAGCAGTGTCTGTAGTAGGGTTCTAGGCGAGCACACTGAGTAGCAGTGTGTCGTCGGGTTCTGTGTTAGCATAGGGATTTTGTGTGTGTGTATACTGCTTAGATCCAGGTTGGTTAGCACCTGTCGACCAGCATTCCTGTGTGTTTATACTGCTTAGATCCAGGTTGATTAGCACCTGTAGACCAGCGTTCCTGTGAGTGGATATTGCGTAGAGCCAGGTGATTAGCACCTGTAGACCCACACCAGCTGTGTGTTTCCACAGTCCCGTTTTGTTTATTGTTTGTTTCCACTTTAGTAGTGAGATTTGTTTTTCTTTGTGTGGCGGGGCAACTCTCTTTTGGAGACCCTTTGTGTTGTGTTATAGTGACAGATTGACCCGTGTTGTGGGGCCAATCTGTGTGACCATCATTTTACTTAGTTTCAGTAACAATAAAACCACCGGTAACGAATATACCAAATCCAATCTGGTCGTGTCGTTTCCCGTTTGTACCCTAGCCAAGTGGGAACGTAACAGTGAGGTTGAGCCATCTAGCTCTTTCCTGCACCACCATGATCCCCATTGTTTTGCCCGTGGCCTGGACGGCGCAGCGTTGGACACGGAGACAAATGTCTGTGACCGCGGCCAACTCGTCCAGAACGGCCGGTCCAGGATTACTCGACATATCCTCACAGAGCTCCGCTTGGTATGCGGTTAGCAGTGAGGAAACGTTCAGAGCCCTGGCGGACAACGCTGCGGCTCTGTAGGACCGTTCCGTCATGGTTGACTGGAAACGGTCCACCTTCGCTGGCAGCGTTGGGTTCCTGCTTGGTGACGGGCCCATCCTCGGTAGGAGGTGGGTTGCCACCAGCAGTTCCATCGGCGGTATGCGGAGCAGGCCGAGCCTCTCCATACCGTCGCAGTCTAGGGAGGAGGCACCCTGGATTGGGGCCTTGTTGGTAAAGGGTCGGTCCCTCCACGAGACCGACACCTCATCCAACATCTCCGGGAAGACCGGTAGGAGTTGCCTCCTTGTCCTCATTGCTTGGGGAGAATGTTTCCCCTCGTAACGGGACCTGGCGGTCTCCTTGGCCCTTTCGGGCCACGGGATGTCTAGCCTGGACGCAGCGCGCTGACACGCGGCCTGCAGGTCCCTGCTCAGACAGGGCGAAGCTGGTGTGCTATCGCCCGGGAGAGCAGCCATCGCTCCCGGCTTTGCCGTTTGAGCCGATGACATGAAGATATATTCTTCTTGCTCATCCGAATCAGTAAGGAGGGACTCAGAGGTGTCCTCTTTGTCCCCCATGTAGTCTAATTCCAGGACATTCCCCGCGGGTGAGACCATGGTGAGGTCTCGCCGGGAGCTCCCGCCTGGTGAGGCGTGGGGCTCCGTTCCCGCGTCTCTTGCCGCCACCGGGTCCCGGCCTGACACGGCGTGGGATCCCGGTTCCGCAGCTGCCGCTGTTAGTGAGCCCCAGACCGACATAGTGAGGGGCTCAGTCTCTGCAGCAGACGCCCCCGTGTCTTGATTGCGAAACGGCGAATCAGTGGACATGAGGGAGTCCTGTTCCAACAAGCTAGCTTGGTGTGCTAGCCGTCGGTGGAGGCTCTTTCGGGTGAAAAGGGCGCAATGCCCGCACGAGCCGGGGTTGTCGATAGCCTCCTGGGCGTGTTTCAGCCCGAGGCAGGATGGGCAGACCTGGTGTGAGTCTGTGCCTGCTATCTTCAACCCGCAGCCGCATGACCGAGCCTTCGAGTCCCTGACTCCTCTGGTGTGAGGGGGAGACGCGTCCATCTTGTTCGCCTCGTGGCGTGGAGAGGACCCGCTCGTAACAGGTACGTCGTTGAGAGAAAAAGTGTTACCAACCCGTCCTTAATCCGGAGAAAAAGGGGACGGTGTGGGTCCTTTGTTCTCAAAGAATATTGACTGGTGTGTCAATATACTTCTAATCCTTTTCTCCTCCGTGAGAGAGAAAAAGAAAAGCGTCCTCGCTACCGTGGTGTCGGTAGTAAGGGGAAGCTAGCTAGCAACGGGTGCGTAGCTAGCTTGAGAAAAATCAAAACCTTACCTTACTTTCCGGGGAAAGAACAGCGAGGTCGATTTTAATACTAACTGGCGTTAGTATTACCGTCTTCTTGCGAAGCAGAAGGAGTAGCCGGCGAGCGCCCGTCGACCGAAATGGTTATATTTGGGTTCAGTCTGTGGACCGTTAAGCTTGTCCGGCTACTATAGAGATGTGCTCTGAAGCGAGAAGAGGTGTTTGAATGATGCATGCGTCGTGGCGCAAGCTACTTATAGGGGGTAATTCCCTGACGCTGACGTCAAGATCACCAGCCAATCAGGATTGGCGTAATGAGATTGATGCTTCTGTTTGCTCCGCGATGAGGCGCATCCCATAGTGAGACATCGAACGGAGTGTTATGAATGAGAACTACAAACAAAGAGTCGATATTTTTCTAAGACCATTTAGTGCTTCACATAATAAAATACACAACGGCTGTAGCCTGATATGCTTTAGGAGCTGTAGGTGTGTGTGGTACAGTGTGTAGGTGTGTGTGTGGTACAGTGTGTGTTGTACTGTGATGCGGCGGACAGACGGTCTCAGTTGGTTTGGTGTCCTCTGCTTACTTTTAATAGGCTACTTGTAAATACAACTTTTGGCCCGTAATTTAAATTCCCCATTTCAGCGACCAGAGAGAGGGGGGGGGGATATATACAGTCTCTGATTGTGTTACGTTATTATGAGAGTGCTGAGCTCTCATACTTTAAATTGTATATATTTATATATATTTGTGTGTGTGTGTGCGTGTCCGCATCTGTAGCCTGTTATTGTCTCATTATACCGCACTCTCAATTAATTCAAAGTAAATATGTGGGGGAACAATGTTCAGCTGATCTAACAGAGATTATAAAATACAGCGCTATGACAAAACACTCGACAGCTGACGTAATTATTGTCACGTAATAATGAACGGACGTCGCTTTAATATGACCGCTCAGAGGAGAGGAGTTCTCATTTCTTTAAACGTCTGCTGCTTCCCCTCCTCTCTCCTCGGTTCCCCTCCTCGGTCCTCTGCTCGCATCTCCTGTGGGCGGGACTAAGTCTCGAGGAGGGGAGTCGAGGAGGAGAATCGAGGAGGGGAAATTTAAGAATTGAGAATCCTCTTAATTTCCCCTCCTCGACTCCTCGGTCCTCTGGTAGTGACCCGGAAATGGATTTCAGTGCGCCATGTTGAAGGACATCTAATTTCTCTAAATGCACATCGAGGACCGAGCATCGAGGAGGCTCTCTGGAGGAGCTCTAACCGAGGAGACACTGATGGGTCCTCCACGGCTCCTCCGCGGATGCATTTCCGGGAACGGTGGAGGCTTGACGCACGGCCGGACTCATCTCAGCCAATGACAGCTCTGCATGCATCCCTTGGATATTATTTTAGTAACTGCTTTCATCGCGACGCGATGTTTACAGACTAGTGAGAACAGCTGTGAGGTCCGTGCAGAAAGTAGAGCAGTGTGTAAAATATATATCACTCAGTATAACAGGCCTACATTACTCTCTGTATTTGTATGCTGTAGTTTAGTAGATATCTACAAACAAAGAGTCGATATTTTTCTAAGACCATTTAGTGCTTCACATAATAAAATACACAACGGCTGTAGCCTGATTAGTGATTATGCTTTAGGAGCTGTAGGTGTGTGTGTGGTACAGTGTGTAGGTGTAAGTGTTGTACCGTGCGTAGATGCGGCGGACAGACTCAGTTGGTTTGGTGTCCTATGCTTACTTCTGTAAATTACAATTTTTGGCCCGTAATTTCAATTTCCCATTTCAGCGACCAGATAGAGGGTGGGATATATCCAGTCTCTGATTGTGTTACGTTATTATGAGAGTGCTCTCATACTTGTTTGATTCTGAAATTGTATATTATTTATATAAATATATGTGTGCGATTTCCCCGCAGGCTAGGCAGTCAAGAATATTCTAATTAGCTTCGGCTTGATGTGGAGATGTGATTTGATGTGTCGTTTGTCCCCCAACTCCTCTCCAAAGTTGAGATATGTAATAAAATACTCAGGGGAGTTTCCTGAATGTTCATGCCCAAAGCCAAGCACTAGGCCCTGGGTAAATTAAGAAGCTGATCTGGGGCACTTTTGTCCACTTTCCCTGGTGCTCGAAACTCAAGTCAAGCATCCCTGGAATCGTCTCAGAGAGTAGATGATCAGTGGGGCCTTGTTTTTACTGAAACATGATGTTTCGATGTATATTTCCATTGAAAATGCTAGCCGCAAAGCTAGCATCGCAGCCACTGCTCCGTTTTCGGAGACTTTGCACACGTTTTTCACAAACATTTTCACACGCTAGGAGTATGGGAGTACTTCCATACGCTTCGTCTTGGTCTGTAGATGTGATTTGGTGTGTCGTGTCCCCCCCAAAAATAACAATCGACAGTGTAAACATAATTATGTAAATAACCCAATTTGTGTTCTGTGAAACGGAAAAGGATTTTACATTGTTTTTGTTACTTTCGTTGCAGTGTCTTAAATGTAATTCAAGGTTAACTTCCTGTTTGAAGTTGTTGCTATGGAAACAACATGACGGAGAAAAAAGTAATATCTTCTACATATAATAACGGACAAAGTAAAGAATGAAGTGTAGGCTATGTTTAAATGTTCGGAATTTGACCGTGTATGATGGTCCTCTTGAGTTGCCATACAGCCACTGCTTCGTTTTCGGAGACTTTGCACACGTTTTTCACAAACATTTTCACACGCTAGGGTTGGGTTCCGACAAGGCCGGATCTAGACAAATATTCATGGGGTGGCAAGAGGGTGGCAGGAGATTTTGAGGGGTGGCATCCCCTGAAAGAAGTATATGCTGATTTAAATCGCAATCATATCAATCAATTAGGGGTGTAACGGTACACGTACCCGTACTGAAATTATTCGGTACGGGCCCTTCGGTTCGGTACACGTGTGTACCGAACGAATATAGCGTTAAACGTAAAAAATTGAGAACATGAACAACTTTCTGGAAGTAATCTCAGGTATATATCATAGAGCGACCAAGTCATTTCATTGGACGAGAGGCATACTATGAGAGCTGGTCACAGGGATGCGTTCAAATGTAGTCAGTAATTTGAGGAACTGTCGAAATGGCGAACGCAGATAAAGTTGAGCTGAAAATCCTCCAGCATCATTGAAGTCTCCGGTTTGGGAACATTTTGGTTTCGCAGTTACGTACAAGGATGACGGACAAAGACAGGTGGACCGAACCAAAGCTGTTTGTCGGCATTGTTCAACTAACATTGGTTACGCGGCTGGCAATACATCACACTCATTTGAAAAGGAATCACCCGAATGTGAATATCACCGGTACCAAAAGAAAAAAGACTGAAGTGCAAACCCAACTCCCACTAGCATTTAAGCCTCCACCACTCGCAGAAAGTTCAGATCAAGCCAAAGCTATTACAAACGCCAAATATCCTTATGTTGCCATGTTAGCGCTACCTGGCTGTATTTGCTACCACTGTCCCTAGCGCAGTGGTTCTCAAACTTTTTCTGTCAGGCCCCCCCTTTGGAGGAAAAAAAAAGTCGGGCCCCCCCAACACAAATAGTCAGGCTCAGTGGCGACGCCAGAGATTTATTTTGGGGGTACTGTGGGGTAGCTTGACGTTTCATAGAGGGTGCTCAAACATTTAGGGTTTCCCATTAATGTACCGGGCGCTACAGTTGAATTTTGTACTGCAACACTCCCCACGCATATACACAATGTACCCGCGACTTACAATGAAGGCTCGATAATCAGCTCACGGCATATAGGTGTAAGCAGGGGTCAAGTGCTATTTTTATAGGTGGTGTGTGGACCTCACATAGGGGGGTACGGGGGCAAACTCCCCCGGGAAGATTTATTTTTAAATATTGAAGTTAAAAGCATCAATCTGGTGCACTTTGAGAGCAAAATGAAGAGATCTATGGATACATCTCTCAACACAGAACTGTAAACAGATTTACTATTTCTTAATGGATATTTTACAAATCACTCCCCTTTTTACATTTTTTAATGTCATATAGTATTTCATACCTGTTTTTAATTTATTCTCTTCTTTTTTTATAACTATAATGATCATATAAACGTGTGCCTCGGAAATAATTGTTTACATTAATGGTGACCAAAACGTTTGAGACCCACTGAGATAACACAGAGAGTCCTTTAGCTCACTGAGTCTCTCAGTCTGACAGGAGAGGACTCTCCTCCACTTTGTTGTTAGCGTAGCTCGCTAGCACCAGAAGCTAACATCAACGATCTCCGGTACCGGTGCGCTATCTCTCTCTCTCTCGCTCGCGCACACACACAAAATGGCTCGTTCCACACACACACAGAGCCGAGCTTTAATGAAACACAGAGACACAGACGTAATAGTACTGTACTGTATCATATTATTTTCGATTCAATAATTTTTCGAAATATGATTTTTTTTTTTTTATCTTTTTTTTATTTTTTTTTTAATAACCATTTTTCCTCCTGGTCTCTCGCGCCCCCCCTGTCATGCCTCTGCGCCCCCCTGGGGGGGGCGCGCCCCCCACTTTGAGAACCACTGCCCTAGCGAGAGGGTGTTCTCCACAGCAGGAGACATTGTTAGTGCCAGCAGATCTGCCATTTCAGCAAGCAATGTGGACAAATTCATCTTTCTTTAAACAACAAAATACAATGACAAGCAAGTCCTAATGTCAAGCTGGCTGCTTAGGTACTAGTACAGTTCAAATACAGATTATTTCAGTTCATCGAAATGCTGCACCTTAATGTTTATTTGACTATATTTTGTATTTATTTGAATACATTAGTCACAGTTTAATAATAATTTTTAAAAAAAATGTAATGTTTTGTGATATGTAACGAACCGAACCGTGACCTAAAAACGAGGTACGTACCGAACCGAAATGTTTGTGAACCGTTACACCCCTACAATCAATGTTAACTTGGAAAGCCACAATATTAATATTTTAACTCAATCACATAGGTGATATTATTGTGGCACATCAGTAAAGCCTTACATATAAGGTGGCAGACGTAATTTAATGAATTTTAACTGAACAATAACTGAATGAGTTTGTCTCACTCTTAGACCAGCAGGGGTACCAAATCTATGCAGACTGCTGCAATAAGTACATGAATTAACTGTCTCATCGATGTTTGTCTGAATGAATATGATACTATTAACAATCATATTATTCCTATCAGCTGTCAATCACTGTTAATAAATAATAATAATAGATTTAATTTGTTAGTGTTTTTACAGGTGCTCAAAGACGCTTTACAGATATAGTGAAGAATTGTTATGATTCACATATTCATTTATTATTGAATAAACTATATTTTTTGGAGGAGTTAATGATGAATGTTCATCAAGATGCTTGCTCACCCTCCTTCAAATTTGAAAAACAAGTCATTATATCATTATTGATATACAGTTACAACCTTGACTTTACATCAGAAAGATCAAACATTAAAGAAGTGACTAACTGCATCAGTTAGGGTTAAAAAAACGTGTATTCAGCTAAAACATCGCTGCAGTTATGATCCAGTGGAAGGTCCTTACCTACTGGCCTAGTTAAATCAAAGTGGTTACTTTCTGTTGGCTAGGCAGTGTAGTTTTACACACCGTCTTATTTTACTTTCTCAGGACTTAAAACTGTTTTTTGGGGGCAGACCCCCTCAAATAAAAAAATATATACACGCATACAAGGTCATCATCTTAACAGTTTGTTATTCTCATCGACTCATCCGTGAGCAGAGCATCAAGTTGGCATGTCTATTACAGCTGAATGCGGCGATTACTATTTTGTTCAGCAAAACGCCTCACAAACGTATTAAGATCAACAGCTGTAGTGCGTTTTGATTCAATGCTGAGTACAGCCAAACTTGACATTCTCTTCTCTGTCATTGTAGACCGCAACTACCTCATTCCTTCAGTGCTTGGGTCCGAAAGGCTTCTCGTTTTGCGCCATCCCCCCATTCAAGGGAATTCGCCACCAATCATATTTCCACTCTCGCGCCAGGACCGGGGTTACATGACGTGCATCTTGTGCTGCATTCACTTGCACTCGGACATTAGAGACTTTCTCTCATAAGTGTCCGATGAGCCACAACTTTTCTTTCAAAACAAAGATGCCAACTGGGATGGCAGCTGGGGTGGCAAGGCTATTGTTTAGGGTGGCAGTTGCCACCCCATGCCACCCCGGTAGATCCGCCCCTGCGTTCCGATCATCTAAAAATGTGCTCCTAAGTTCTAACCCTATCTCCTATTCCTTGACCTCTGAGTGAAACGTCACGGGGTTAAGGGATAGTGGATAGGAGAATTCAAAAGGACTTAGAAGAAGAGACTGCGGGGTTGCATTCCAATATTCCATTTTGCTTAGGAACCTTCCTAACGGAGTGAAATGACCCGGAAGTACGTCACTGGCAGCCATGATAAGTGCCGTTCCAATTCTCCAAATGAAAGGAAAGGAGGTTTCAAACTTCCTTTATAACCTCCTTTAGCTTAGGAACCACTGGACCTCCTTAACCGAAAGGAGAGGAGAAAATGCTGCCCCACAATGCATTGCAGCCGCAGCATTTGCCATCACAACAGTCGGCCGTTCACGGAAACAAGCGATTATGACCGAGAAATGATATCATGAAAGTTACGGTGCTTATTAAGCATTTTAAAACGTATGTGGTAAGTTGCCAAAGTGGTTTTTTCTGAACGTTCATCAGTATTATAATCAAAAAGAGAAATATGAACGTTAGTTTTTACTGAAATGATCAAATAAAGTCAACATTTCACAGTCTTTACTGAGCTGTGTGGGGTTTGTTCAACTTTTAAAAGATGTTTGAATGGTGATATACACAGTGATAGATGGTAAGGACTAACGTTTATAATAAATACAGTATTTATGTTAAGATCTTCTCATACAATCATACGTATTGGGATCATTTGTATTAATGTGGACCGGAGGGAGAGGGTGACGAGCATAAGTTTCACTTTCCTTTTTTATTTCAATTCCAACTTTGGTCATGAAGAACATGTTTCTCTGTTGTCCCCGTTCATAAACCATAAAACAACCGCATCAGAGCACGGTGCAGAGTCTCTAGATGAGTTTACAGCAGTGGCGTTTTCTCCCGGAGGCCAAGGGAAGCCAGGCTTCCCCTGTTTTTTCGGATTGTAGTTATAATTTAAATAAATAAATACAAACACTTTGTTTTGTTTCGATAATTCTCCTTTGCTGTGTGTTGCTGCCGGCCCGTCTCTCCCCCATTCTCATTGAGTATTTTACAAAGAGTGAAACAAACAGCGCCCCTCTAGATGTTATGGTGAAACAGTAGATTGCACTCACTGTTGCGAGAGGAGGCCAGCCGAATCTAGCTTCCCTTGGTGAAAAAAAATGGAGGGATTGACCAATCAGATGAGGCCCACGTGATGCCCCTGCCAACCTGTGATTGGTCAGGGCCATGCCAAGGGAAGCTAGCCGCCTCTTGCTTCCCTTCAGAGGCGGCTGGCGGCTGGCGATTTGATTGGACACTGCCATCCAATCAAATCACATCAACATCAGTTTTAATACTGTAACTGTCATCACCGCCGTTAGAAATTATCAAGCAAATGAAGCATTATGGAGGGTGGAGATTTGGCGTACTTAATCAAACATAACTTTACTAAACTTCCGCTACAGCAGCAACTACAAATTAAATCAGATGACAGGCCAATGCCCGCACTCGAGCTGTGTACGCAGAGGAAAAAGGGAGAGAATCGGACGTTCAATGAGGACAATTATGTCCGCACGGAGTGGCTAACTGGAAGCGCTAAACTTCAGCGTCTAATTTGCTGGCCATGTCTTCTTTTTGACAAGGATTCGTGCTCCCTGAACAATCCTTGGGCAACTTCAGGATTCATCGACCTTGCCAACCTGTCACGGGCAATTGAGAGGCACGGTAAATCCAAAAATCACATAGATTGTGTGATTGTCTGCATACATTAATAAGTAAAATGCTTAAATTAATAAGGAGAGAGTTTCAGCTGGAGAGTGCGTGCGGACCTGTCGGTTAGATAACAGGCGTGTGCAAGTCCTGCATCTGTGTGATACCAATGTGTGTCAAATGATACCGGGCGCTGTAATCACTCATCTGGTTACGTTATTGACCCCCCGACCCAAAAAATGGGCTTCCCCTACATTTTTCCCCACGCCACGCTACTGGTTTACAGTAGTCCCTCGTTCTTATTAAACATTCATGTTGTAGTCCGCTGTATAGAAAACTGTAGTTTCCATAGTTTCCCCAAAGCAGCAGACGCACATTCATGACGTCCGCTGGCGCATCATAAACACGTCGGATAGTGAAAGTGCATTCGGATTCTCTAAAGTACCGCGGCCTCTTCTCCTAAGTCCTTTTGAATTCTCCTATCCACTATCCCTTAACCCCGTGACGTTTCACTCAGAGGTCAAGGAATAGGAGATAGGGTTAGAATTTAGGAGCTGATTTTTGGATTATCGGAACGCAACCCGGTACTTTAGAGAATCCGAATGCACTTTCACTATCTGACGTGTTTATGCCAGCCGAGGTCATTGTGTGCGTCTGCTGCTGTGGGGAAACTATGGAAACTAGTTTTCTATACAGCGGACTACAACATGGATGTATAATAAGAAGGATGGACTACTGTAAACTCATCTAGAGACTCTGCACCGTGCTCTGATGCTGTTGTTTTATGCTTTATGAACGTGGACAACAGAGAAACATATTCTTCATGACCAAAGTTGGAATTGAAATAAAAAAGGAAAGTGAAATTTATGCTCGTCACCCTCGCTCTCCGGTCCACATTTATACAAATGATCCCAATACGTATGATTGTATGAACTATGAAAAGATCTTAAAATAAATACAAATGTATTTATTATAAACGTTAGTCCTTAACATCTATCACTGTGTATATCACCATTCAAACATCTTTTAAAAGTTGAACAAACCCCACACAGCTCAGTAAACACTGTGAAATGTTGACTTTATTTGATAATTTCAGTAAAAACTAACGTTCATATTTCTCTTTTTGATTATAATACTGATGAACGTTCAAAACAAAGCACTTTGGCAACTTACCACACGTTTTAAAATGCTTAATAAGCACCGTAACTTTCATGATATAATTTCTCCGTCATAATCGGTTGTTTTCCTGAACGGCCGACTGTTGAGTGACGGCAAATGCTGCGGCTGCAATGCATTGTGGGGCAGCATTTTCTCCTCTCCTTTCGTCAAGGGAGGTCCAGTGGTTCCTAAGCTAAAGGAGGTTATAAAGGAAGTTTGAAACCTCCTTTCCTTTCATTTGGAGAATTGGAACGGCACTTAACATGGCTGCCACTGACGTACTTCCGGGTCATTTCACTTGGTTAGGAAGGTTCCTAAGCTAAATGGACTATTGGAACGCAACCTAGGAGTATGGGACTTCCATTCGCTTCGTCTTGATCTGTAGATGTGATTTGCCCCCGAGCACCCCTGGGTAAATTACCGTACAGCCAATCACAATGCGTGATGTCATTGGTAAGAGACGGACCCCGAACACATATGGTACCGACACCGGCCCTGGTCCCAGGTTACGCTGTAGGAAGTGTAGGTACAACGCTACATTTCCCGCCCGCCGCAGTCATACAGAAGGCTACGGAGAGCGGCGAGAAACATTTCCTCAGGCATCGAAAAGCAGAACCGAAATTCACATTTCTAAATGATGCCGTTGGAATCTAAATGTTCCGGTTCCGAACCGGAACCGGTTCTCGGTACCCAACCCTACTCCTCAGTATTACAAAAATATGTTAAATAAAGTTGCACATGTTGATATAGCGACGCCAACTTCCACACTATTTTAATTTGTAGATGTTTTATGTGTGTGTGAAGTCTTTAGCTTGTTTAACGTGGCAGACTAATGAAGTGGTTTGATCTCATTGTGAGCCGCCGCCATCAGTGCCTCAAGCGTGTTTACTCGAGCAATGAGCCGCTTTTCTTCCCTGGCCTGAATCCTTGTAATCATCTTCAACTTCTTGGTTTGTGTCGCTGCATTTTCATGATGGATTATCAACAGAAGATTGTCCCTGAAAAGTACAAGAAATAGCAATAAAAAAGCAACTCATCCCTATTAGGGGTGCATTTACTGACAAGGACTTTTCTTCCTGCTATTGAAACATTACCCATTTTCTTTTTAATAAATATTTGACCCAATTAAAAATGCAGTTATTGTCACATCATATTTACAACATGTGCATGTTTAGAAATAGTACATTCAGTTTCCTGTCTCATTGCTAATCCTTTTCTGGCTCAGTGACTGCACACCAAGAAGAGATTACAGCTTCTACTCCTCAGGAGTGGGTTTTCTTTAAGTATAATTAAAAAAGGCAGACTAAGAGTCTACAGACATGCTAGCGGGTCTGCAACACTTTAAGATAAACACTTACGTCACAGTGCTTACATGCTCACAGTAAAAATGCTAACATGTTGCTGTTTAGGAGCTACAATGTTTACTACCACTGCCTGAGTGTAGCGTGTTAGCGAGCTAACATTGATCTAGTTTTCACAAAAACTAGGTACAGAAAGGCCAATAGAAGTCTGATGGAAGTTATTTTGTGTGGAAGTATTGGACAAATTGGACCTCATGATAGCCCTTGATTAAAAAGTGAAAGGATCAATTCAAGACAATCCAGTCAAGTCAAAGACAATCCATCCAACACTTGTAAAGAGACCTTTCTTTCAAAACCATACATTTCAACCTCCTCATAGCGCAATAGGAAAAGTTGGAGTATCACCAAAGTCACAAGACACTCTGAAAATGAGTGACTCTACAACATGACTCGAATGCCCCGGCCACACGAGGACGAAAACGGCTAAACGCATAGGATTAACGCAAACGCAATCGCAAAAAAGCTTCCGTCCACACGCAATAGTCATCCGGATAGTGTCTGTCCACACGAGACAGCTCCGTTTAGCTCCAACCGCTGGAGAAGCTGCAGTACATATGCAGGAGCCTGTACGTGGCGCTGTAACTTCCTCCACAAAAGCAGCGAAGAAGCATGGTTGTCATGGTTGCCCTTCTGTTTATTCTCAGCGGTGGGGGCCGAGGGAACCGGGCAGAGTTTTTCGCCAGTCAACGTGTATTAAAGTTTAAATCTTCCAACAAAATTATAAAAGTGCCGGTCAAAGGTCTTCTTTGTTATTTATTGAGCTTTAAAACAAATGAATAACGAATCTATATATTATAATAATAAAATACACGGAGCCTCTCTTTTTCCTCCCTATCTTCGGACAGCGCCATGTCTGTTTCATGCAGCAGCTGATCCAGTAATGAGTGACCCGGCCGACAGTAAAAATAAACATATTTATATCTGAAGTGTGTGTTTTACTCCGTTCACCGCCGCATCACAGCGGGAGGAGCTGCAGGTGAGCAGAGCTGCTTGTCTCCGTCCTGTCAGATTAGACTTCACTCGCGTTTATGTCCATATCGAGAGAAAGATACATAATCTGAATTCAGTGTGCAGTTTACTTTGACGCGGGGGTGAGCAGCAGAGGTGGGGAGAGGCGGGGCTAGTGCCTCATCATTATCAGAAAATGATCGTATATGGCGTACACACGGAGCCGTTGGACCCCCCAGAGCGTTGCGTATGCCGTTCTATCCACCTTGGGACCCGTTATCGTTTCCTCAGTCGTTTAGTGCCGTATTCGGTCGTCCTCGTGTGGCCGAACGGTCTATATGACACTAAACAGTAACACAAACGACCGTTTTCGTCCTCGTGTGGCCGGGGCATAAAACATGTCATGACAATCCATCCAATAGTTTATGAGGTTTTTTTCATTTAGGACCAAAGTTCACTGAAAATAAACCGTATTGAAACCAGCTACACAACATCGACAGTGCTATCATGGCATTCGATAGAACTGGTAGTGAAATGTTTGTTTGGATTCAAGATGATTTAATCATATTTTTCAGCTATATTGACAAAAAACACATTTTGTATATTATCACTGTACCCGCATGTGTAATTGATAACATACATGTATAGCAAACATTCAGTGACGTTGGCCGCTTTCTGTAGCCTTGTGGATACACTAATGATGTGCACATGTGAAATGAACTTAAATTCAGATTGCATGTTGTTGATATAAATCATGTGTATTTCCTCTTTCAAAATCTAGATACAGTGTTGTGCTTAATTAAAGGAGTACGGTTTGGCATGCAAATCAATTTGGTTCAGAACATGGTTAACATTGAGAAACTAAAGTTAGGCTTTTGGTTTTGATAATGGTTAAGTAAGAAATCATGTGTGTTTCCTAAAAAGTGATCCTCTCAGTCCCTCCGTAGAAAACTCCTCGGTACGAGCTGGGATTTAAACGCAGGTCACCAGAGTTTAAGGCCAAATCCACCCATTCGCCAACCTGACCACAGAACACTCACTTTCCACCGAGTTAGTTCGATGAAACCACCGGCTGTTTCCTTCACATAATTCTCACCATGGTGGGAAAAATACCTCCGTCACTTTTCATGAACATGAATATTTTTGCGTCTTTTAACTTTTTCGGGAACATTCTACAACGGCAGGATCGATATTAGTGAAACTACATGCATAAATACATGTATTGTTGAGAGATTTGAATTGATGTTGAAAACGTTTTGACTTAAGCCTATCTCTGATTGCTAAATTAAACCTTCTTTGCCAACTTTTCTTTTCCGTGCCTCTGTTCCAAGCGTTACTGACAGAGTCCTTAATTAGAGCCAGATATGAGCTGCCAAATTCTTGTCAATGGTTTACTGAGCGCTGATGTCAGAGATGCAGCCGAGGTGGAAGTTGAGGCCAACGATTCAGTTTGTCTGTTCTGCTATGAAAACGTTAATAGGATAAAACAGCTTTAACTCTTGTTCCTTGTTTTCAACAGGCTGCTGTACTTTGTGTGGAGTTTAAAAAGTCAGTGTAAATCTACATAGGATTTAATGTTTTGAGCGGAAACTTAATAAAAATCCAATTAACGTTTAGCCTTTCAGCGTTTAAGGCCCAACTGAAATCATCACCTTGAAACAATTACATTTAACTTACTGGGTTTATATTGTGGCCTTGCCAAGATGACACATTTAGATTTTAACAATGTGTTCCTTGCATTTGAATTCAGGCTTTTAACAGGGGCCAAACATCTTTAAATGTTTCTTTTTATAATAATATTTTTGCATGTAGAAAAGACAAATCTTGAACTTGAATCTTCTATGAGCCTGGTCACATTAATACTGCGAGTTCATAAAGGTCAAGAAAAGAGGCATGCAGAGGGTTTTTCATACAACTTTAACTGATTAGCCTTAGTACAAACAAAGGCTCGTATGAAAGCTCATCAGACTTCTATTTTGTTCTCTTTTGGCCACATGTGGTTTACGTTTTGGAGAGGTCAGGGGTCATCATGCATCTTAATCAGCCAATAATAAGTATCAGCATGAACTATCACCTCCATCGTCTTTAGCCTGTTGCTCCAGACGAAGGGATTGAATTTGTAAAGTATTTTTCTTTAAATATTGTTACATAGAAGTTTGACATCTTGCGTCATCTTCCTCTGGTCTGTTTTTTTTACCTCACTTATCCCAATAGCATTCCTAGTGTATTTCAGCAGCACCTACATTAACGTTTTATACACAAAGCTGAGGAAGTTATTGTCTGGATTTGTGTGCAGGGGTCAGAAGTAGAGCCTCACAGAAAAGATATATGGATAGTATGATACACTAGGGAGAAGGAAAGGACAGAGCAAACATGACACCCTCGAGAGAGATAAGTCCGACAGACCCCCCAGACATCTGTGTGTTCAGCAAATGTGATTAGGGGTCAATTAGGGGAAGAACATTTTGACACATGTCTTATATTTGTAGTGAGAAGAATGAGATATCAGCGGTGCAGAGGAAGGTGGAGATTGTATGGTTGATATTCAATACACTGCTGATGTTAGAGGCCATAAGGTACTGAGGTGCTTTAAAGTTTGTGGTAAATCTTAGCCTCACATTCCAGCTCAAATCTGGCTTTTCGTGCAATTGCTTTCCCTGACATACAATTGTGTTTAATGCTTTAAAGTTTAGCAGTCACCACTTTTCCACACTCCTTTGGGGTAAAGTTATTTGAGCAATTTGTTCTTTTGATCCATTGCAGGACCGGGCTTTCATTTTCTCTGGGAATCAGTCCACAACATAGCAAAGTCTGGCAAGAAAGTAAAGTTACAAGATTGACATAACCTCACATTTCTACATGCGTACATAAAGTCAGTAATATGTCGAGGTTTCCTACGTCACTGCAGAGCTCTTTGAAACCACTAAAGCGGAGCGGGGAGGCTTGTTTCGGTAAACACTTCTCTAGAAACCACCCCAATCAGAATGTGGCTCGGTGGCTGCTGCCAGAATTAATATGCGGTTAATGACATGGTTTGGCAAGCTGCCCTGCGCTATTGATCCAATGTGGATTCTTCCAGTCCACTTTATTACCCTAATCTAAAACATTCATCACTGATGGTTCCTGTTGTCCAGTGTATGCAGTATTTTCCCTTTTGGCAGTCACAGGGTTCTTTTGCAGAAATTGCAGATTTTAGATCATCAGATTTGCATCAGATTTACATACTTTTTCCTCTACACCCTTAAGTGGATTAAAGTCCATTCTTCAGTTACATAGTCAGATGAGCAGCACCATCATATTGTTTTCTGCAAAAGAACGCAGAAAAATAGTTTCAAACTGAAATTCTAAAAGGCAGTTAATGTCTCATATTATGTGCCGGGCTAAGGAGTATTTTGCTTTAGTGAATGTAAACTATACGTGACAACATCTGGAGGTGATCTATGCAGTATGATGTTAGCACTAATGCCTGACAGCCAGTGGGATGGAGAGAGGGTCCCTTAAAAGCAGCATGGGCTGCTCTGCAGAAAGAAGCAATTATTCCAGATGTAGAATTAAGAAAAGAGCGGCAGTGCTGATCCATCCGTCTATGTCTCTCTGTCTGTCTCTCAGTCTGCCTCTCTGTCCCTGGGATGGGCTCCAGGTGTGTTGTAACAGTGTGGTCCGTGGTATACACTCACCCCACAGGCGCCAGAGTGCTGCAGCTCCTCACGATTAGTTTTCATCAACAGTTGGTTTGGGTGAGCCACTTCCAGTGACACAAAGATAGAACCAGACACTGTAAACACTCAATAAGACATTTTGGGTTGAGCTTGTCAAACTATGTCGAGCTCAACAGTTTGAACGAGTGAATTAACCAATGATCCACTGAACGGTCATCAATTAACGCATGCATAACGTGATTAGGTATTGCCTCCTAAACCAAATAGCATTCTCCTTTCTGCCATAGTGCGCCACTTTTGAAGAAAATATGAAAAACACATGTCCCTTTTTTACAATGGACATTGTAGTTTGATATGGAAACAGAACTGGAAATGGAGGACTTGTATCTAATCAATTTTTATCGTCACACATGTACACAGCACAGGGAAATTTAGACTCTGCATTTAAACCCATCTGAGTATAGCAGCGGTGGGCAGAGGCGATACGGCGCCAGGGGAGCACTGTGTCTAATTCTTATTCCCGCTGGCATGAATACTCCAGTAATAGACCACCAAGTCCATGACTACAAAGGTTTCAAACCAAATGCACTATTTACTCCTCTTTAAATTATATTTGATAAACATTACAGTGCCCAGCTGTGACTTATATTTGTGACCAGATCTTACATATCCACAACTTTAGGAACAGATGGGATGGGGACAGTTAGTTGGAAGAACAAGCGAAAGCACATAGTGTAGGTTTTGATTTGTTGAAAGGATATGTAGACAATAACACAAATATCCAATAAAATGACACACGTTATTGTTAATGTGTAAAAGCACCGTTAGCGATAGTGAAATAATGACAGCATATCCTCTAAATTAAGATAACTGCCAAGATTCTTAAATCTTCTCCCTTTTGGTCCCCTCATCTTATTTTACTTTCACCTACCCATTTTTTGCACCCGTCATCATATCTTTACCCTTTTCCTGTTGCGCCCAACCATGTGAAGCCTCACCTCACCCGACTGTACCATTCCCTGTCCCGCCCCATCCTGTCCTGTTACTCATCGCCTCTGTCATCCCAACCCATCCTGTACTGTCCATTCCCCTCCATGCCCTCTTCTTCTGTTCCTCAGACTCTCTTCACGTGTCTATCTTTCCTCCCTTCTCCCCTGATGTCTGTCTCCCCCGTGCCGTGCCTCGCATTCCTCTCTGCTTTTTCTCTGTAATAAGCTCTATCACTGTAATATTTACCTTGTGGTTGAAATATTGACAAACACGATGTGAATCTGCCCAGAAAGCCTTTTAATAAACAGGACCAACTAGCCAAAGAAAGCAGAGCTCCATCTGGCTCAGATTGTTTGAATTAGAGCTATCGCGTCTTTTAGCCTCCCCTCTTTTCCGCACGCACGCACGCACACACACACACACACACACACACACACACACACACACACACACACACACACACACACACACACACACACACACACACACACACACACACACACACACACACACGTGCAAAGGGTGAAGGAATTGTTACAATCCAGCTGCCTTCTATTCGAGGCTCGTCCTCCGCTGCCAGGGGATGCTGATGATGCTGATGATGAAGTTGCGCTGGACAGCTTGCCAGCATTGGTCCCATGATGACATCACAGCCTGATGTCATGCAGTTGGGCGTGGTGATTGGACAGGCAGCTGAGAGGGGTTATGTGTGCGTGTGTGTTAGGGCAGGGTGAAAATATGCAGTGTCCTCTGGGGCTCTCTGCAGTCCGTTTTGGATGGACATTCAGTTTTTTTTTGCTGGAGGAAGAAAAGATGAAGGAACAGAAAAGTAGAAAATGAGCAGGAAGAAAAAGTATTGGAAAGAAAAGGTGTCAGGGATGTCAAAGTTGAAATGGTAAAACAAAGTGAGAAATAGAAGAAACAAGACAAGGGCCGAATGTCTTACAAGCTGCTCTATGGGGCTGTACTCAAGTGTTTAAGCTAAATGCTAATGTCAGCATGCTAACAAGTTTAAACAATTTAATATTACCATGTTTACCATCTTAGTTTAGCATGTTAGTATGCTAACATAAATAAGCATTACACAGAGCTGAGTCATGATTTTTGTTAGAGCTGGCTGTCTTTAAAACATTTTAACTGATCTTGTGCTATATGGAATAATAACAATAAAGTTGTTTAGCATAATAATAATAATGCATAATTGCGTGTAGGACATTTCATGGCAATCAATCCAGGAGTTTTCTGGATACATTTAACTTAAAATATCAGTCTCATTTTAGTTGAGAGTTAGAGCAAAAGCAGGGAACACATGTCAGTAGGTCATTTTGGGACACAGAATATCTGTACCAAATCATTTCTATAGAAATCCAACAAAAGGTTCTTGAGATATTTCAGTTTCTTTTTGTGTATTGGCGAAAAAGGCAAAGCAATAGAGCCGGAAATATAACAATGTTGACATCCTTCTGTAACAATTAGTAAAGAGGAGAGTAATTATAGTGTCAGTGAAACATGTGTCTGTCACGCTATGAGATGTGCAGTGCCCTGGAAACCTTTGAACCAGCTGTAGTCAGAGATTCCAGAGCGCCACGCTACCTGTAATAGCACGTTTAATCTAATCTCCTGCAGTCTACATCGGGGACACAAGGGGAGTGGGTTTTCCTCAAAGCTTGTTTTTCTCGTTCCTGACAGGTAATCCTGGTGCCATTTCTTGGACTTTAGTTGGCCTCCTTGTGTCAGTAAATTGCATCACAAACCTCCCACGCAGTCCACAAGCGATAAGAGTATATCAGTAGTTCATAATTTGATGTTGTCACAACAGTGAAAGAGACACAGTTATACTGTACTGACTGTGTATGAAATAAAATGTATTTTTAAAGTTAGAATCTGTGGAAAAAAGTAACAGTAGACGACCAAGTAGACAAACTTGTTTCGGCAAAATAGAGGACAGGACAATGAATCTTTATCAGATATCAGGTTGCCGATGACTCATGTGTGGGTGAAAGTAGGCCAGTCTGAGAATGAGACACACAGGTATTCAGGGGCCGGATGTAACCGCGTACTTCTACAACAGAACCAGACCTTACCTGTTTATGGCAGCATATGTGTTTTTGATCATTCACAGGTTTTGTTCTGAGTTGGAGAATTTGATTCATAGTCATTTTCAACACGTTTATATAAAAAGCAGAAATCAGAAATCCATGCGGAAGCTGCAAGATAAGAGGAAGTTGTGATATCAGTTAGACCAGAACACATTTATTTACCAATTATCTTTTTACACAGCATGTACTGACACTTTATGATTGCTGCCCTGTTTTTATTGGCAGAAAATAGCTACCAAAATGTGCACCATGTTTCTTGATTTAATTTTTACGTAGAGTAACAGAACTTTTTTTGGAAGGAAGGACTGAGATTATGCCAATCTTAACCCTCTCTGTGTTTGGATGAATGAATCCACCATTTTCACAGTAGATTATGAATGAATCCAACGGAAAGCCCAGCCCAGTGTTGCCAACCCTTTGATAGTAAAAGGAGCCAGCAGCACTAGCTTGAATTGTCGCTAAAACTTTGCCAAGTTTACAACAGATGTAGCCTGTTCATTCAAGCCTTTCTCAAAAGCAACCGCCCCCAAGTTATCATTATGAATGTACATTTCATAATGAACATAAAATGGTTGTACTCAAAGCTTTCAAGCTAGTAGCTTGTGGAAGACTAGCACGGGCAGAGTGCGTTGACAGGTAGGTAGACAGGCAATTCTGATCATAGGCAACCGTCACAAATCTTTCCTTTTTTTTTTATGTATTTGATGTATTGATTGCTGTATTTCACCGAATAGAACAAAAAGTGTTTTAAAGAAAATTACCCAAGCCAACAATTAGCCAATGTGGCTTTAAGAATGTTTTTTATATCATTGATCTGTATTTTGGTCTTAAAGAAGAACATATTTTCAGATATTTCAAACTAACTTGTTTTGTTAAAAAGTCACAGAACAAGTTGTTAATGTCCCAAACGGATAGCAATGATCCAGGGGCTGAAGGCTGAAGCAGTGGCTTTAAAGTCTCATTATAGATGTGTGTGTTTGTGTGTCTGCTCGCATTTCTTAAAAGGTATAAATATATTTTATATCTTAATTCCTACAGCTGCTGAGCTGAGACCACAACTGTGTGTTGCATAATTTAGGGTTTGTTTTGCTGCTATGACGCAACTTCAAATATGGCCTCACAAACCCAAGAGGTTAGTTTATAGACATGTAATTTACTTTTATAAGCCCAGCTTTAGTACTTGAGAGTCAAAGATGAAGCAAGAAGAATAACTGCCAATGTTTGCATGGCTCACTTGAGCAACACTCCACTGCAGAATGGTAAAACATTATATGAGAAAAAAAAACGTCTCAATGTGTGTCTTTGCGGTTAACAAATGTTCATGAATTTATCTCTAAAATAATTTGTATTAATTAAACTGATAGGTTAATGTAAAGATACCGATGTACTGATACATTGCAGTTTGTAAGTATTTGGACAGAAAGATATGACTTTAATTGTTTTGGCTATAATCCAGCATATTGGGTGTGAAAGGAAACAATGACTGGGAGGTTAAAGTGCAGAATTTCACTGTTAAGGGTGGTCACGTACTCCGTGAAAATTATAAGGAAAAGGCTAACATTCCAACACAGTTTATCAGACGTCAAATCAAAGCCAGAAATAAAGTATCCAAATACATACAGACTGCACTGTACATACTCAATGTAATTGAATGCCTAGACATGTTGTCACCTGACAACACACTAATAAAAGGACAGGTAATGAACAGGAAAAAGTACAGCTCCACCCCCAATAAAATGACACATTTTTACCTTTCTGTCTAAGTAAACAGGTGAGATATGATTAGTGAGCTTTGGGGTGCTGGCAGGTTGATTTGTTTACATTTAGACAGAGCCAAGATGGCTGTTTTCACCTGTATTTCTGCTAAGCTAACAGTCTCTTGGATGTGGCTAGCTCACATGTTGAATTCACACACATACTGCAGGGCTACTTTATGACTGTCTGACTCTTCGACTGACAGGCGAGGCTGACAGGTAGTCAGGTCTTCAGTGGCTGATCGCTGGTCAGCAGGGTGTGGGTTCACTTCCTCTGCAGCTGCCAGCACCGTGTCAAAACTCTGGCACAGGGCTCCACGTCTGCCAGTGGGTGGAGAGTCTCTGTGTTGTCTGATGATGAAGTCTACCGTCATACCAGATGAATGAAGGAGTGGATAAGAGACTTTAGAGTGGGCATGGACATTGTTTGAGTTTGTGAGCATCAATGGGTGTTCACAGATAGAATGATATCCAGCATGTATGAAGGTACTTGTGATTGTATTTGTGCGCACAGGCCCATGGGTGTGTGTGCATTCCTTGATTGTGGCTAGGTCATTCTTGTGTGTGTCCCTCCAGCAGGTGATTTTGAAGTGCTTGTCTGTCTGCTCGGGGCTACAACAGGAAGCTGCTGTCAAGCTTCCTGTTGTAGCCCCGAGCAGACAGAAGAAACTCGCTAATTGAAAGCAAAGGAAAGTGAAAAAGATCAGACAGGACTACATTCTTTGTGGTGAATTTAGGAATGTTAAGGGTCATAGTTCTTAAGGCTCATCAGTAAAACACTTTCAAGCGACATTAGCAGCTTGAGGCATTGCATAACTTTTGTTTCATTTTGCTTCTCTTGAAATACACGTATAAATTGTGGCCCTCGTCAAAGGAGCCCTGCATTGTTTCTGAACATAATAGTAACAAGATTAGACCTGGCTCAGCTTTGTGTGTGTAATAACTCCACCTCTGTGGCATTCATAACACAGGCCTGGGTCACAGCTAAGAGGGAGAAAGGATAAAATAAAGCAGCGGCAGCACTCTTATCCGATGCTCCCCTCCCTTCTCCTTTCCTTCCT
Organism: Gymnodraco acuticeps; assembly: GCF_902827175.1. Taxonomy (NCBI): domain Eukaryota; kingdom Metazoa; phylum Chordata; class Actinopteri; order Perciformes; family Bathydraconidae; genus Gymnodraco; species Gymnodraco acuticeps. The sequence goes on from NW_022989894.1 coordinate 762,344, forward strand.
GCAAAATCAGATCTGAGCTCTGGCCTGTCTCTCCATCCGGCCCCCCCGAGAGGGTGGCTGTCTGTCCTCAGAGCTTCCTCCCTCGGCAACACGGGTGGCGCTATGGTTGTTGCGTAACCACAGGCTGAAGGCACGATGCTATGAGGTCATCGCCCTGTGACCGACATTATGCCTTCTCCCCTCCAGCCAGGCTTGAGCTCCAGCTTGTTCCTCCCTTCCTGAGTGTATCATGTGATGTAGTGAAAGTAGGTCTGGGTCTGTGGAGGTAAGGTCATGCTGCTGCAGCGTGGCACATACAAGCAGAGGAAACTATTACAGTGATGCTTTCATTATGTCATAATAATTCAACCAAAATGATAAGTGTCACCAAGTTAGCATTTATTGCAGAGCTAATTTATTGTGCTGTATTAGACCCCGGCCACACGAGGACGAAAACGGCTAAACGCATAGGATTAACGCAAACGCAATCGCAAACAAGCTTCCGTCCACACACAATAGTTATCCGGATAGTGTCTGCCCACACGAGACCGCTCCGTTTAGCTCCAACCGCTGGAGAAGCTGCAGTACATATGCAGGAGCCTGTACGTGGCGCTGTAACTTCCTCCACAAAAGCAGCGAAGAAGCATGGTTGTCATGGTTGCCCTTCTGTTTATTCTCCACGGTGGGGGCCGAGGGAACCGGGCAGAGTTTTTCGCCAGTCAACGTGTATTAAAGTTTAAATCTTCCGACAAAATTATAAAAGTGCCGGTCAAAGGTCTTCTTTGTTATTTATTGAGCTTTAAAACAAATGAATAACGACTCTATATAATATAATAATAAAATACACGGAGCCTCTCTTTTTCCTCCCTCTCTTCGGACAGCGCGCCAGTGTCTGTTTCATGCAGCAGCTGATCCAGTAATGAGTGACTCGGCCGACAGTAAAAATAAACATATTTATAACTAGTTTAGGTAGTTTGAGAGGTAATAAATAAAATAGCTAAGGGTGATGATCTGACTTGAAGTGTGTGTTTTACTCCGTTCACCGCCGCATCACAGCGGGAGGAGCTGCAGGTGAGCAGAGCTGCGTGTCGCCGTCCTGTCAGATTAGACTTCACTCGCGTTTATGTCCATATTGAGAGAAAGATAAATAATCTGAATTCAGTGTGCAGTTTACTTTGACGCGGGGGTGAGCAGCAGAGGTGGGGAGAGGTGGGGCTATTGCCTCATCATTATCAGAAAATGATCGTATAGGGCGTACACACGGAGCCGTTGAACCCCCCAGAGCGTTGCGTATGCCGTTCTATCCACCTTGGGACCCGTTATCGTTTCCTCAGTCGTTTAGTGCCGTATTCGGTCGTCCTCGTATGGCCGAATGGTCTATATGACACTAAACAGTAACGCAAACGGCCGTTTTCGTCCTCGTGTGGCCGGGGCATTAGAGCCATGATACTACATAAACTTAGCTGGTCATTATGGTGTTACAAACGTCCTTCTTCGATCATTTTAAAACGTGTGAAACCCCTTCTGGTACATCTTGGGGATACCTTTGATTTTTGTGAAACCAACAATCGAACATGCATGCACTTCATGGAGTTTGACGGAGTTGCATAGACAAGAAAATTACAAAGGATCTACACTTCTATCTGGAGCTGATTTTCTCACATATCTGTGAGTCAGATTGTCGTCCACCATGGGCCTTTTCCTGTCATACCACCATGACCTTTGACATTTTGTTTTTTGGTCATTTTGTAGATTATAATAAAATATGGTGCACATATTAATGTTATGCTGCCGCGGCTGCGTCATAACGTCACCGTTTGCGTCGCTGATTTTCTCCCCAACGACGTTGGTCCGATGATCGTGTTGCTTTTAATCATACGAAGCCAGATTTAATTAAATAGCTACTTATCAACCCTTATACTTGAGTGCCGTGGTTCATTGTTTGTGAATGTGTTTCAGCGGCATTTACCTCCCGCTGCAAAACGTCTGCCTGCTCTCCACATTGATCAATGACAGCGAATGGATGGTCAAAGTAAAGTACAAATAAACAGAATCACGCGAAGCCTGGTTAGTATCGCCTGACTTTATAAAGTGTGTTTTTTTTAATAAGTGTGTGGTTGCGTTCTAGTCACTTTGGTCAGCGCTACTGCTTGTTACAACTTTAATTTGCCGTACTCGCCATGAAACTGTTATTGCTCAGGTTGATCCCGCCCCTTCCCCTTCCCCCGCCTCCGACATTAGCATGACGTATGCGGTTCTTGCTTCTCTAGAGGAGTGGTTCTCAAATGGGGGTACGCGGACCCCTAGGGATACGTTGGAGTTCTACAGGGGGTACGTGAGATTTATTTTATGTTAATGAAAAAAATAAACATAAACTTAATGCATTTAAATAAACTACTAATAGTAGATTAACTACTTTATTCAAAGTTAACAGTAATTCTGGATAATAAAATGGGGGAAATAAACGGGGTGCTCTCTTTTCCTCTCCCTCTCCTGACAGCCCGTCAGTCTCGTGCAGCTCGTTGAACCTGTAATAAGTGACCCGACAGTAAAGAATACATATATTTCTTATAACTAGTTTAGCTCCAGTAGATAAACTAGCTAAGTGTATTCTAACTCTTAGTGTATTTTTGCTCCACTCAACGATCCGTCACAGCGGCGGAGCTGTGATCATGCAGAGCTGCGTGTTCTCCGTCAGCAGCAGCTGATCTGATCTCTGATCTCTCTCTAGCGTCCGGTTATGACTGCCTGCTTATCAAAGGACCTAAACAATAAGCGTTGCTTGGCAACGGCTTGTGGCTGCAAAGTATAGCGCAGCATTATGCGTTTATAGGAGGGGTCAAAATCCCATGCTCATAAAATGCTCATATTTTTTTCTCTTCATTCCCCACACCCCAAAATAAATAAATATACTAATTTTAGGAAAAGTAACGAAGTTTGAGCAGTGTGGGTTTTATATTAACAGAGTTACACATATTTCAAAACGCAAAGTGTAATAACTGCAGTTGCCTCCCTGTCAGAATGACAAAGATCCTCAGTGAAGCACAAGCTCATGTTTCTCACTACATTGTAAGGACAACTTATTAAAAAGATCAGTTCAATGCAACTAATGTCGTCTTAGTGTTATTGCATGATATTAAAATTGGTTTGCCATGAATTTAGTGATGGCAAAGCTCCGAAAACCGGTGCTTTTCAAGCACCAAAGAATTGACGGTCTAGACGCAGTGGTTCTCAAACTTTTTTCAATAATGTACCCCCTTCAGAAAAACATTTCAGCCAAGTACCCCCTGATCAGCGCAAAAACGATTTGTTAGGGAAGAAAAGCCTATATAAAGAGGTATAGTACAGTGCTGCACCATCAGTGTCTGATTTATTAAAACAACAACATTGTAACTGAGAAACACTTCAATGCTACATTTAAAAATGTTTACAATCCACAGGGCCTCGCTCGGTATGGCTAGGCCTCGTTAGGCCTTGTTAGGACTGGCTCACTTTATGCTGCGTTTCCATTACAGTTTAGTAGCTGGGGCAATAACTATAGTAACGCAGTGTAGGCGGAGCCGTGACGTCATTTTCAATGAGAAAAAACAACATCAGCCGTTAGCTGTTAGCACTCAAGCTCACAGCTCCTCATATCTGTTCAGAAACTAGACAAAAGTTACAGACTGTCACAGACTGTCTGTCATGGCGAATACAGTCGCTGGTTTATTTATGTCTGTATAGGCCGTTGTTGTGAGTGTGGACGGTCGGAGCATATACTGCGTTAGCTTAGCCGATCTCCATTTAGAAAACACGCATTTTAAAAGTTTTTTTGCCTGCCGTCTGTCTGCAGACTTGTCAAAGCATTAATTCATGGTTTTTACTAACCGGTATCAGTATGTTGTTACTTCGGCATCATTTTGAAACGTGTATTACAATTAAATCACGGTCAAATATATTCATCTTGTTGTAGTTGTAGCCCCCTTGCCAGCAATTCTCTCTCTAGTTTAGCATACTCAGCCTGACTCAGCCTGGTTGTTGGCCCGGAAAGTACCTCGATTTTATGGGGCCAGAAAAACTGTACCCGCTAGCCGGAACTACGGCAATTGGAAACGCAACCAAAAACTGGCCGGGCACGGCACGCTTAAAGCGAGCTCCGCGCTGTAGTGGAAATGCTCCGCTGCGGTGTGACCAGGAAAAACCGGTGCTTTTCAGGCTCTATCTCCGAACCGGCCCTGGAACCGCGTTGGTGTTAAAGGGGCAGTAGAGAGTAGTGATGGGAATTCTGGCTCTTCTTGGTGAGCCGGATCATTTGGCTCGGCTCACCAAGAAGAGCCGGCTCTTTCGGCTCCCAAACGGTTCTTCAGTTTACCACATATTATACCTTTTAATTCAATCAAATGTAGCCCTATTTTGACTAATGATTTATATGTGTACACATATATCACTTAAATTATTCAATACATCCTTTGTACTGAAGTATTCTAAAGTAAAAATTACATGTTTAATATAAATGATTTGCTGTGGCCAATTGTTTTCATTGCATTTACAGACCCGTGTAACTCTCTGATACCACCCAATGAATGCATTGACTTGCTTGTAGAACCACGCTACACAAAACAGATAGCAACACCTATAAAAACTATTTAAAAAAAGGGGCTACTGTATCGATCTATATAAACTATATAAATATAGTTTTTTTTTTCAAAATACCAAACAGATCCTGCATTTTAGCCATGATCATTTCGCTCTATTTCCTCTTTCCAGCGCTGTTTTTTGCAGGTGCTGATTCTGTGTGCTGCAGCTGACCACGCCCCCCTGCAGGAGAGGGGAGCGTGCTTTAGATCAGCTGATGGGCTGTCAGAAGAGGGGGAGAAAAAGAGATCTCCGTCCTCCGTGTTTTATTCTTATAGAAGTAAGAAGAGAAGTAATGGGGCAGAAACCCTCCTTTTTACGCAGCGGTCCAGACATAGACATCAAACGGCGACACATATTCAGTGTGCAGTTACTTTGGCATTAGGGCAGGGATATCTCGATACTTTCCAAGGTTTGACATAATGAATTGTGCTACTTTTAAAGCAAGCAACGATGTTTTCAAATCTGTAATCAAAAAGCTCCTCAAAAACACTATCGAAGCAGTTCCTGCCGTTATTACGTTAGTTCAAACAGTAACAACGGACTATTTTTCTTAGCGGATGCATGTCAATTTAAATCAATACATAAAACTATTTTTTAAATCAATAAAATCATTTTCTAAATCCATAAAAGCATTTCAATTAATATTGGGAATCATGTCGTTACTTTGTTGAGAATGTGGCCATGTAATAAGCGGGATAATGTGCACATTGCACAATGTGCCTTCATGCCGATCTAGATCCCTCCGCAAAAATAAATAAAATAAACGGCTCGTTCGCGGGCGAGCCGTTTATTTTATTTATTTTTTGCTCAAAGAGCCGGCTCGTTCGCGACCGACACATCACTAGTAGAGAGGTTGTTGAGGCAGTGTGATGCCGGCAGGAGGAGGCTATGAACACAGGCTTTACACTCTGCATTGTGATGGGCATTTAGATTCCCTTCGGGACACAAATCTTTTGATTCAGTTCACTTTAAAGATTCGTACACTGATTCGTTCACCGGTTCGCGAACGACTTCTGGTGATTTGCACGTTCGCGAACAATTCGTCTTTGTACTTAATTCGTTCAGTGAGTATTCACTACTGCCGAAGTCCGTACAAGAAGTTTGCTGGCGTAACATTTATGATATTAAAACACATTTTACACCCATGAATTATGCTCTGGGAATAGGATACATATTATTTAAGAAATATAATTGGCCATTGTTAAATCTCGTACATTTGTGCCTGACTATATGATGTATTACAGCAGGCTAGCACGTTATACTTTGAAACCCATGCACGTACTATGTGGCCTAACTTAAATCCCAAAGCATTAAACTCAATTTGGCCGAGTTCAAAGTGAATACAAAAATATATCCTCTACATCGGTGACGATGTATTCATATTCTATGTACCCATCTAGCGGCTAAGCTAGTGGGACGCTACGGAGCCCAGCTATCCGGCCTCTGAAGCTTTTAGGGCCGACAGGGGGAGGAGAATGTCCCGCTAACGCTGTGTGTGTGTGTGTGTGTGTGTGTGTGTTTCACATTAGCGGGACGCTATGGAGCTCAGGTATCCGCCCTCTGAAACTTTTAGGACCGACAGGGGGAGGAGAATACAACGCTGTGGGTATTTATCGCTAAGCTAGCGGCTAAGCTAGCTGGACGCTACGGTTCAGCTATCCGTCCTCTGAAGCATTTATGGCAGACAGGTTGAGGAGGATGTCCCGTGCGTGCGTAGGTGTGTGCGTGTGTGTGTGTGTGTGTGTGTGTGTGTGTGTTGTGTGTGTGTGTGTGTGTGTGTGTGTGTGTGGTGTTGTGTGTGTGTGTGTGTTGTGTGTGTGTGTGTGTGTTGTGTGTGTGTTGTGTGTGTGTGTGTGTGTGTGTGTGTGTGTGTGTGTGTAACGGAGCTCAGATGAGAGGGCTCTGATTACAGTTTTAATCCCCTGTCAAACTGCATGTTTTCTGCTATATTTGATGAGAGATAAAATGATTTTCTGCCACAGGAGTTTGACAGAGAATAACTGAAAAAGTGCACAGTAAAATAACTTCATAGTAGCCTACTTGTGGTAGAAGTCCAACTAGTACTGAGTCTGAGTCCAACAGTAAAGTACTTCATTGTATTTGTGGTAGTTGTCTAACTGAGTCCAACTCTGTGTAGATGGAACATCCAGACCCTCCTCTTGAAAGACAGGGATATAAGATAAAAGAACTGTAGGAAACAGTTCAGAACGGTTTCCGCCAGTTCTTTAAGTTCGTCGTTCGCGAACAGCTTCTCTTTAGCTTTTGGCGGAAGACGGCGACTCAAACAAACGAATCGTTTTGTGGGAGGAATCAGTTCATCTCGTTCACTTCAAAGATTCGTTCAAAAAGAACGAATCGTTCGCGAACGACCCATCACTACGCCCCTGAGTGTGGCCATTTGTAATGTGTATAAACAGATTGTCCTTTAGATGTGACCTGACTAAACTAATTACAAGCACATTGAACATAAATGTTTTCCACAGAAAGCATACTTTCTGTGGAAAGTACTTCCACAGAAGTACTTTCTGCTTATGGATTGGGTGCCTGCACTCTCTTACGATTTTAAACTGTATTCGTGCTTATCAATCAAAGCATCAGTGAACTCAAACAGGAAATGTTTTTCAAATGACCACGCTGTCCTTGTACCGTAACGCTGTGCTAGCCAATTAGCTGCCAATAATTACATGCTTGTGTGTATTTTAGAAATGGAGCCTGGCTCTGAGCGCTGTTATTAGTGTTGTTTAGACAGTGAGGGGGGACAAAGTCACAAAAGGTCTCTTTGAGAAGCTCCTCAGGTGCTTTCTGTCACTGCAGTCTGCGTTTTTATCTGATGAACTGTGAGATGAAGCTAGCATTCTGTGGTCCGCTTTAACATTTCCTAATTGCGAAAATACAACATTTTGTACTGTAGGTTGTAATGGCTGTGGAGACCTAGTGGCGCACAGAAATAGCGATAAGAATCAAATTGCTCCTGTCAGCGACAAAAACTGTCTCTGTTCCTCACAAGTTGTTGCCCAGGGCCTAGTGCACCATAAGAGCGCTTTTTTAAATGGAGCTGAATAAGAAACATTATGGCAAGTAGGAAACAGAGAAAAGGCTTGCATCACAGCTTTTAGGTAAGGAATGACAAGTGGCCAAACCATTTAACATCTACTTTAGTATACAAGTACAATGTATGACTGGGGAGTTTTCATAAAATCACTTGGTTCATTTCCTTTGCTGTATTTGCATCCTCATAAAGGACTTTTTATAGGGATTCTAAAAATGAAGTACCTCCAAAAATGAAATCAGCATGTGTGAGCAAACAGCTAAAATCCCTCCAACTTCTAAAATTAAGTGAGAGAAGCCCCACAGACTCTTTATAATAGCTGGAATTGTGCAATATAAGTCACATATTGCATATTTACCATATCATTCATTCTTGATATTTTCAGTACTCACTGGAGATGCTCTATCAGCATTTTCTGTCCCGTCACTGTTACTGAGCAAGTGTGTGTACAGTTTAAGATAAAAGGCTGCTCCTATCTGTTGGCAGAGGGTGTGTACAGCAGATCAGCACGCACACTATTTACTCTCTGGCCCTGTGCCCTGACTTCTCTCTCACGATGGCATCTGACGTGGATTCTCTGCCTCTATGTCCCGACACTTTGATCCGTCACATTTTTTACCTTCCTGAACATCAGCAGAGCTAGGTTGGATATTGTCACTTGGACAAGCTGATCCAGTGACAGCATTCAAACTTTGTGGAGCCAAGTGTAATAGTATTGCTGGCAGCGTCCACTGTGACATTATAATTTAGCTAACACCCTCATTATGGTTTAATGGGGCTGTAAGAGTGACATAATACTTCAGAGACCCTCAGCTCAATGGAAAACCCCCTCAAAAATGATCTGTCTTCGACCCAGAGTTTTGTTACTATGTCCCTAGCACCTGCTGCTTGCTACCCCCGCCCCCTTCATACCTCTTTTCTTTTCATTCTTCTCTGCTGCCTAGCTATTTTTTCAATCTTGCATCCGCCTTTTTTTCCCCTTTTTCTATTTGTTGTTTTTGTATTCTGTAGTTGGTTTATGACTTCAGGTTTAGGCTCATTCCTATACCTTTGTCTTGTGTAAACTAAAGCGCTACACTGTAAAAGAGAAAGAAACGGCTAAATATTTTCATGGAAATGCATTATCTACGTTCAGATCTAAACCTGGATGCCAGTCTGTTTTTAAACATTCATTCACACCAGCCTGGCACAGGGTGCTAACAGTACAACGATGATGAGGGTGATGACGATGAAGACAATAATAATGTTAAAAGTAATGGAATACTAGGCCTGCAGCGGCTGCTTACGCACATATAGGAGTGAGTCACAGGGAGGGGAGGGTCCTCCCTCCTTTGCAACACTTTGGTGAGGTATTCAAATAGTGGAGTGAAAAAAACTGGTTTGACAGACAGTTACACAATCTGGATTATTTGTTATGGAACGTAGGGTAACTTGTGGTGATGTGTTGATGAGGGGTATGCGTCCATATTTCTTCATGAAAAACAAATAAACGGGCAGAAGATGAAGAACAAGTTGAAAAAGGAGAATCAATATGATGAGTCGATTTAAAAATCCATAAAATAATCTTGCTGTGTACTTTACATCAATTTACATCTTATTTTCATAGCTTTGACCATATTTTAAAATTGAACGCACCACAGTTCGAAAGAGATCAGAAAGGTTGTGGACAAGCAAATAGTTAAGCATTTAAGGTTAAATGTAAGTGAGCTCATGTAGCTGCTGCGTCTTTCGGTCGGTTGAAGCAGGACGTTGCTCTACAAACATGTTTGAATGTAACCTTGATGGATGTTTACAATGTACAGTTTTTTCAGTTGGCTAATCCTAACCCGTATTTTGTCTGACCTGGGGGTTTGTTTGTCTCAATTATGCAAAATCATGTGTTTCTGTCCTCTTTCTTTTTAGTCACACAAGCTCTGTTGGCAGTAGCAGTTTGTCAGACTTAAATACCTCAACAATTATTTGATGGATTCCCACGACATTTTGTTCGGATAATCAATGTCCCCAGAGAATGAACTGAAATAAGTTTGATGATCATATGACTTTTCATGTATGCGTGATCAACATCTCTTTGAATAACAACAAACATTAACAAAACATCCTTATTAAATGTTAACAATGTTTTGTGTTGATATGTCCTGCCATTGACGTATTTTAAAAACCCTCGGAGGCAGTCTTTTAACCTAGATGGGTAACTGAGGTGTGACATGCTCCAAAAATAGCTTTATGTCCTCCCTGCAGTGGTTCCCATGTCTGTGACAGAGAAAAGAAAGTAACACACTAAACTCTAATTTTCTCAGGTATACAATACACTGCTCCTCCATTCATGAATCTATTTCAGCCTCACACACATGTAGGATGTGGAAATAAGGATACTCATAGCTCCGGGGTATGTGTGAGCACTATAACACAACCGTTTAGGTCTAATGACACTTCAGTCGCAGCAGACACACACTACTGATTGTTCTCCTCACTGTGTAGTCATGCACTTGTTTGCTCTGTGCAGAATGAGCCCCTTACTTATTTAACAAGAAAACACAAATAAAAGGCCAGCTGAAAGAGCCCTTTATTGTCAACACGAGTGTGCTTTAAATAGCTAGATGTCTTTTTCTTGCTGTATGTGAATGTGGCGACACTGGTGCTGAGGCCTCCAATACAAACAAAAAGTTGTATTTTTCCCTCAGTGTTAGGAGTGGAGGTGTGCCCGAGAGTGTGTGTGTGCATATGTCTGCGTGGTGTGTGCATGCCCACGTCTAGTTCCATAATATGTCCACATTTCACCACAGCGCCATATCCTGCATCACATTTTCCCTGGTACAGATGTAGCTGGCCCATGTCTGCCTATATGTGAGCAGGCATACATACTGTAGCTTGGCATTGTGGGGTAGTGGAATAAGTACACACACACACACACACACACACACACACACACACACACACACACACACACACCATTAACAAGCTGGAGAGCCTCCATTCTGGCTGTAAGGTCTATAAACCAACGCAGTGCAACAGGGTCACACAGTTAGAAACATGACCGCTGCCTGAGTCACACGGTTCTCTTAAAAGTCTTGTGGCTTGAGGTATCGTTGGGAAAGCACATGAAGCATTTAAGGTATATTAAAGCGCGAGAAAAGTTAGGTAGGTATTGATTCCTCCAACAAAATATCTCCAATTGTGTATGTTCACAAAAAATTGCATTGTTGCAACAAGTTATGCTTCAAAACTGTAGCTTGTGGATGCAATGGCTAGCATGTCAACATGCTTCATTGTGTCTTATTCACCATCTTACCATGTACCCTCAACTGACATATGTCAACAATGGCGTCTGATTACCAGTTCCTCATTTAGTGCGTGGATTTTAAAAGTTATACGTGAACATGCAAATAATACAAAATAAATCTTTGTTTTGGTTTAATCATTCATTTGTCCATTTCTCGCAGTGAAAATGCTAGGCCTTAATATTGTTAAATTAAATATTTGTTAAAGCTCTAAAGCCATTTTCCCTGGGCAGCTGCTGAAGAATATATAAGTATATAATTGATCAAGTTGTATCATTTCCAATTATCCAAATTAGGCTTTTTCCAATATGTTCATGAATACATGAATTGTAACTTCTTCTCCTCTATGCCATCTTTACACAATGTTCCCGCTTCCCCAGCAACTAATATAAAACAAATATGTTGGCAAGAAAAACACTATTCAGAGTAAAATCTGATTTGCATGAATTTCCACTGATGGCCAAGCTTTAAAAATCACTATGCTTTTATCATGTTTATTGATATTTATGTGGAAGGTTTGCCAGGGGAACCCTGATTTAATTTGTAAGAACTTCTCAGAGTTATTTCCCTTCCAGCCTTTTTTATTAGTACAGTCCCATAGCCTACAGGCTGCGTAATGGATGTCTTTAACAGTTGGTGAAATGACTCTAATGTCTTCAAAGTGCACTATTGATCATAGCTGGTATGACATCAAAAACTCTCTGAAGTCTTTTAAAAAATGCCTGCAAATGAAGAGTGTTTTGCTGATGTGGCACATTTCCCATTTTGCTGCTAAAGAAATCCATGTGAATGTCTGTCTCTCTCTCTCTCTCTCTCCTCTCTCTCTCTCTCTCTCTCTCTCTCTCTCTCTCTCTCTCTCTCTCTCTCTCTCTCTTCTCTCTCTCTCTCTCTCTCCTCTCTCTCTCTCTCTCTCTCCTCTCTCTGTATAAGTGTGTGCACATGTGTGTGTCATGTTAATGCTCCGCAGTGTAACTTTACTTTGGGCTCAAAGGAGTAGTTTGAATTTTTTTTGAATGAGATTGTATGCTGATTCCATTCACATACACTCAGTATTTAGCTGAAGCTAGCAGCTGGTTGGATTAGTTTAGCATAGAGTCTGTAAAACGGATAAGCTAGCATGGCTCTGTCCAAATATAATAAACCCACAATGAACACCTCTAAAGCTCACTAATAACAAGTTAAAAAAAATTGTTTGGACATTTTTTACACTTAGTTATTTTAATTCACAAGAAATGACTTCATTAGCTTTAGATACGCTGATAGTATGAGGACCAAGTTAGCTGCACGTTCCCCCAGTTTGCATTCACTTTCAGCTAGTTAGCAGCTAGGCTAACTGGCTGCTGGCTCCAGCTATATATTCAATCTTCTCATCTACCTCTCAAGAAAAAATAATAAGCATATTTTTTAAATCTCAAACTATTCCTTCAGAGGGATTCATTAGTCTCTACGAAAAAGAACATTATCCATTGAGTTCGACATGCGAAGATAATGCTTGCACCGGTTACTTTCCACTGCCAGCTGTAGCCTAAGTGTCTTTATGATAAATGGCATGATCAGATTCCTACAATGAACATACATTTGACCAAATGGGTCAGTTTTATGATATTTAATAATTAAGGATTTCACTAAGCCAAAATAGCTTTAAGAGAGCGAGAGACACGGAGAAAGGGGGCTTTTAGTTCATGAGCTGGTGGCCCATCTGGTTTGAGTTACTAAAACCCCCCTACTCAATTAGACTCAGCATGATGTAAATTAAACGTCAGACTGGAGAAGCTATCACTTAAATTGGGCCTGTCAAGTATTGTTCTCTCTCCTCAGCATTCCAGCGGGGACCATCAGTCTGAAATGATTTGTAGTTAGATTAAGGTTACCACCATTTCTGATTTGATTTGGGTGCTTGGTTTGAAAGCGATGCCACACAAGTCATTTGCCTATTATTGGGGATATTTTGTTTGTGCAGCATATGCATTGCAGAAATATATATCTTGTTTTCAGAAAGAAAAAAGCACGTCAGTTTACATTTTCAACTTTCTGATGATCATTTGTTATGTCCCTCCTCTTAATTCTCCACAACATTCCTCTTAATGTTACTTAAAGTTTTGCCATCCAACTCCTAGATTTATGCTTGAATATTAAAAGTCATTCCATAGGAAGGTTTAGAGAAGCAGTTTTTATGTTTTATGTTTCTCCTCTCTTGTTGCAAGGCAAATGTATTAGGAGTTCCCTGGTTATGGCGACGGGATTTTCCCAAGACTTTCTACTCTTTCCTACAAGCTGCAGCGTCTGTACATGCAAATATCCAGGATTGTTATTGTAATTTTCTCAATGTTTGCACCGTTTCCAGAGAGTAAATCCAGGGCCTGAAAAACGGCGATCCGTAGAAAAGGTCACACATTCCCAACTGCTCCCAGTGGGAAAAAAGGAAAGTCCACACCTTCTCAGGAACGCAGAGGCCTACTACCCTGAAATCTGACAACAATTACCACATGAATCTTGGAATATTAGAATAACACTTTTCTGCAGACCTCAACTCAATGTTGTTTAGTCAGTCTGGAGATCATGTGCAGGCTATTTAGTAGTTTTAGCTGTAAAAGCTATCAATTGAGAGTATTTACGCTTCAACCATATCTGTTGCAGAGCTTAAATCTCACACCACAGATGCTCCACGTTCCATGATACGCGGGCTCAAAGCTCTGTTAATCACAAACGTAAGACTGCACGTGTTTGTCACTGAACTATGGAGCCTCTATCAACATTGCATCTCGAATTCCAATGTACCTCACGAACATAAAGATTGAATCAAGTGTTATGAAAATGTGACAGCCACGGTTTAGCAACAGCACACGATGAGAGCATAGACGAACTACTGACTCGATGCCAGAGCACTCTCAAAGGTGTAAGACTGCTGATGATTGCCATAATTGTTAGAGCAGAGGTCTGATTCAACTCATACAGAGAAATGAAAAGCTTTCGAACTCTTATGTTTCCATAGGAACCTCTCTAACATTATAAAGATGTGGTCTTGCTTTACTGACAGCCTATACACTTTGCTTTAATGTTTTAAAGTGTGACTGAAAGGGTTTGTGTTAAACCGGATTTCTCTGTAGCGCCCGATCCTCTGAAATATACTTTACAAGGGGGTGGACAAAATAGGGGGAACATTTAAAGATAATCCACTTTATTGCTAATATGACTGCAGATGTGGGTCATATTAGGTTGCTAAAAGTCAAACACTATATGCCTCTCTCCGTTGCAGTTTCACCGTGTTTACCACATGTTATGACAATTTCTTGAAATTGTTCCTATATTGTATTGAGTTTTTTTCTGCAATTGCACTTTAGGAACTTGGAGCTGGATAATTTACTCCTTTGGCGTCAAAACATAAAAAAATATCAAAGAGCGATTTCTAGATCTCTTTTATAGCAGACAGACACTGACTTAGTCAACCTTAGACGACCCAATTTTGAAGCCGCCATGTACATATGATTAAAGTACCGCAGGAAGTTATTTTCCATGTTTACATTATGTTGTCTACACCCTGTGGATAAATAGTACACACATTATGTCTTTTATTAAGGACACTGCCTTGTTTAGGCTGTGAGTCACTTTTAAATAAAACAAGGGGTTCAGTAACTTAATGCTCAGCTCAAGCATTTTAAATCCAGGATTACTGGAACTCACAATGTTTTCATTATTTTTCTATCCTTAACGCCTGTTCACAAATAAGTTTGAGGTTATTTCAATAGCATTATGTTTCAGCGTGACATCTCACAGATTGAATATGAAAGAGTTTCCCTTGATTTTCACTTTATTTCATCATAGGGCTCAAAGATCTAAACTATCGCAACATTTGAATCCTGCTTAATATAGCACTGACACAGAACTCCATGAAACAAACAATGTTAGTATTTTTTATTAAACTATTGCCACAAAAGAATCCAGAATTTTTCAAAACTGCAAAGGATACACAACCATTTTTCAAAGTTTAAAAGAAGACTGTAAGAGATTGCAAACATACCATATATGACATTTTTAGTAAGTGTTCATGAGACAAACATCCAATGGTTTCATGTGTAATTAAGCTAAATCGAGGCTGACATATTCTTCATGCTCTTCTATTTAACTGACATGTGTCCACTATGAACTTGAAGCAAAACAAATCTGTCAAACATTACAGTGTACGAGGTGAGGCTGGTAGTAATTTAGCTGGTTGTGAGGTGGGTGCAGATTGAGACACGGACCAGGCCAAGTTCTCTGTGTGTCAACAAGGTGAGCTCATGGGAAGTCCCTGATTCTCCCATGTCAGACAGACAGAAACACATTTTCTCCAGCTCTGGAAGCCCAGTCCCAGGCCTTTTCTTTTTAGAGGCTTCTAATCCTGGCTGGTCCGTGGTTCTGACGTCACAGGGCCTTCCCCCCTCTGTCTGCCGATGTGCCGTACCCACACTCTCATTTCCTCCGCAGCTCACGAACACCAATCTCTGCCCTGGTCATTTTGCCTCTGACGTCTGAGCATCTGATTAAAAGAGACTGCCTCTTCTGGCCAGCTGAGGGGCTGAAGCTTTGGGGGAAGGCGGTGCTGAGTGAAAGTGTGGGCTGGTGTGGGTATGAGGCAGCCAACCAAGCTCCCTCCACTCCCCTCATTCGATCTTCCCCACTTCCCCTGCTGTATGTCCCCTTGAGCTACATCATGTGACCAGGAAGTGTGGCTCCCCTCCACTTCCCCTCCTGACAGAAAGGAAATATTGTAACAGAGTGGGCCGGCGCTGGGCTCTGTTACGTCGCTGGTTAAAAATAACTGGCATATTTAAGGCTGCCGAGGAATCCCAGGGCAGGCAGAGGCTGGACAGCCTGCCGCCCGGCAGGAGCTCTCCTCCCTCGCAGTGTGTTTCTCGCTGACTTCTCGCTCTCGCTGCTTCCTCTTCCTAACCCATTTTAAACCCTGCTACATGACCACGACCACCACCCCATACCTCAACCACATTTTCCAATGCCTGTGGAAGCCCACCACAAAATTATAGGACTTGATGAAAGCTCAGTGTTGGTTGGTCGGGTTGCGTTCCAGCCTGACCGCAGCTCTGTCCAGCTTCAGAGGCTTGGTTGGGACTGTCCAAACAAACAACCCCCACTGACTCAAACCTCATCCATATGCATACCATCACACAGCACAACTGTCAACCAGACCCGTCTGTTAGGAGCTTTGGAAAACAAATACAGAACTATTTTGTCATGAAGCTGACCAGAGCTAATTTTTTAACTGTGATGGTTTATATACAATGTTCCACTTGCTGGTGGATGTCTGGACCACAGTAACAGGTGTGGGGAACTCTTCGGGCCTACAAACTGGTAAAGCTGAACTCCAGGCCTGGATCCATCATGTGTTTTCAGATCACATAGCAATTTAGATTATTATAGGCTGGAAAAAAAAGTTTTACAGATGTGAAGGTATTGCAAAACAAAACAATTACCGCTTCACTGAAATCCTACCATATTGTAGTTATAAGAGCTAATCAAATAAATATACAACTATTTAGATCGTCATTTTAGTTAGATTTTTTCTGACATTCACTGTTTCCATTTTCTCAAATCGGTTAAAATGCTGCTATTTGCCGTTTTATATTACTGTTTTAATTGTATCTTTTTTGGGACTTCGAAATCTTCAAATAATTTCCAACAATGAGAAATTATGACTCTGAACTAAAAAAAAAACACAGTACCAGAGGAAAGGATTATCGCAGTTAGACCTATAGTCGGCTCCTTGTTGCCTGACCTGTTCAAAGGTCCCTTGGCTTTGAAATGACAGAAAGTTCCTACATATATAATTGCATTACAGATAATGTGAGTTGGAGTGGAGGGAAGTGCAGCAAGATAAATCAAAAAAGCTTGACTCAGCTCTCAAGAATTAAGGAAAGAATGAAAGCTATTTTTTAATTACTGATCAGCATCTGGAAGAGAGCAGTGAAAACCTCAATATCTGGAGTTATGATCCGCTGGTACTCATATTCACGTGGGTGCTTTCCCAGAGGGGGGACTTATCTGAGGGACACCAGCAAAAACCGTGTCACTCACATACAGGCAAAGTGGAGTGGAAGCCAAAAAGAACTCAAGAGCTCACCGTGGAGTTATTTGACTAATACATCAATTTCACAACTGTGGGACTTCATTACGTGCCGTTTGATCTTGATTTGATTATTAGCTTTCTGAATAGCTTAACCACAGATCATGTCAGCTGCACAGTGACGTTTTTTAAATATTAAATGTCTAAGCTGTCGAAACTCTCAGCACGGCCAAGAACAAAACCTGAATAATGACTTATTACAGAAGATGCTTCCTTCTGGAGAAAGTGTCATGATGACATCCACACTTGATCCAATCTGAGGAACAACTTTATCAGGACATGAATGAGAGGAAAATGTGATCTAAGTATCGAATTAGTACTCATCATTTATCCTTGTTTTTACGACAACATTACATCAATCTCTCCACATCCCAATCTTGCAGTTATCTCACCAATGGCGTTAACATAATGTCAATATCTGGAACTGTGTAACGTTTAAGAATGATTCATTATGTGGGCAGGGTTTTATATTCTCGGCACTATATATACTGTAAATAAATGTTGCATTACCATATCCCACACAAGGGTTTGGTGTGAGTTACTAAATTACCATGACTTCATTGTGCCAGGAAAAGCACCCAGTGGTGTCATTTTCTCTTCCTTTATCTCTTTTCTCATCTCTCTATCATTATTGCGATGCAAAGCAAGACAGTAGTCAAAGTCAAACCTTTGTTTTCAGGATCATTTTCAAAACCATTATCTCCCACCATAAAGAATATGGCTATAATGACATGGCTGCCATTGTGTTTCTACCTACTGTAGGAAGCAGGTCTTCAAAAACAAGACATGTTGTTCAAACATTGTAGGTGTAAGGTCTGACAGAATTTTGTGTAATAATATTACTTTGTCGGTAACGGAGTAGTGTAACGCGCTACTTTTATAATTCAGTAACCAGTTACTAACATTGCCCCGACACGCGTTACTTCGTTACTTACTCAAATCAGTCATAATCAAACCTCAACAAACACCTGCAAAGAACACATGCTAAGGTGAAGCTAACGCACAGCTATTTGTTGTTTGTTTATATCACGTAGTCTGTTCTTCTTCTCTGTTTTCCGGTTGTTGCCTGTTTTGAATGACGAATACACACTACCGCCGCCTGCTGGTAAGGAGAGTTATTGCCACTCACGCATGCGCAGTTCGTACGTGCTCGGCTGCAGTCTTTGCGGTGTGCTCCAGTCTGGTTCCAGTGCAACACATGGTCAACACGCAGGAGAACACGTCGACGCAACAGCGTGAGCAGAGATAGACTGCGGAAAATATACAGATAGCAGGAGACAGAGGACAGCCATGGTCAGATAGGAAAACATTCAGGATCTGGATCAGTCTTATGCGACAATGGAAACTGAACTAAAGAGAACATTTGAAACTTTAGCAGTCTGCGTGATCTGCCTGTAGGGAGGGGCGGGCCGGCCCTGCGAGTAAAGTAACGAGTAAAGTAACGAGTTACTTTATGTAGAGATTAACGAAGTAGTGTAATATATTACTTTTTTTTAAAGTAATATGTAATATATTACTTTTTTTTAGTAACGACCCCATCCAACACATCTAACCACACGATTTGAATAAATTGGAGAAGATACTCATATTACTGTTTGAAAATCCGTTGGATCAAATCTTACTGTCAATAAAACAAACATTTATAATGAGTTTCCCAACAGGATGTACTTTTTATTGACCAAGTTTAATTGTTTTCCCACCAGCTTTTGTTTGCGTACTAAAGACAAAAGCATTCATGCCTACAAACCTTTGAATGAAGACACCAACATACACTGACAGTAACTGTTGAAGTGACGGTATGTTTGTTGACATGCCTAACGGACAAGATCCTGATGCAGCAGGATCAGTGGCTGGCCCTTTGTTTGCTCTTGCACTGAACACTTGAGCCAATGTGTCTAATTATGCTGGAGAGAGAGAGAGGTTTGTGTTAGCTCGTGAGCTCTGAGCAAACACTGCCTGGACTCGATTCAAACAGAGAACAGTTCTCAGGAAACATGTTCCCAGGTAAGGTATGGCTGTTATTTTCCCTTACATAATGTCCATTACAATTGAGTTGTTTTTCTCTTGGGGCTTCTTTTTTTTTAAAAAGTAGGCAAGAGTGGGATTTGCAAATAATATAATTGAAATATGATTAGTTAGTGTTGTTTGCAATTCAATAATTGTAAACGCAAGAAAGACGCACAGCCACCATAGGTATTAATTATTATGTTTAGATCTATCAATATTTATAAATGGCATTAGTCTGATTACAAAATGTTTTTTAAGACTAGATTATCTTTGAGAATGCTAGCTATGCATTATTGATGTTATATAAGTTATGTATGTTTGCATAATAGTTTGCCTAAATAACTACATGTATAATGTGGAAATATAGGCTTATTGTGCTACCAGCTTAAAAATAAAATAATATAAGGATATTTTGATAAACATTAAAACACTATAATCTTGCTTTGCAAACTGTGCTTACATCTGTGCTATGGGGGTGGAAACCTGGTGGAAACATATTGCAATCCAGTGGTGTAATGATAACCCAACGTCTACCAACAATACTTTGCATGATTACCTTTGGTAAAATCATTGCACTTGTCTATTATCACAACAAACAGGTGGAGCATGAATGACAACGTTTTATTTAGCCTAATTAAGATATATTTAATTAATATGAGCGTATTATTATTTTTAGGCAGAAGACTAACATGTTTGACCACCCAGGTGTCGCCATGCCTGCACGTGACCCTCCTAACTTTATGAAATAGTGCTCACTCTTATCCTCATGTATGCGCTTCTTCACCTACATTTTCTCAAGGATCACAGAATAAGGATAGTTGCCGTTGCTATGAATAGGCTACAAACAACCCTCTCTCTCCTCCCTCTCCTCCCCGCTCACCCCTGCCTCCCCCACGTGCTCTCTGCCTTGCGCTAATGTTTTGTATCCAAGCAACGAGGGCGTGGTCTACCATCCTGCTCCAGTTTATTAAGGATACATCTAGCGCGGCTTCCTCAGTTCAGGCCGCCGGTCCCTGCATGGCAACAGGCGCAAGGGGTTCCCCCGTACGTCGCCTCTCTGTCTTCCCGTACCAAATATCTGTTAGTGTTTAAAAAACGTTCTGTGTGTCTGCTTCTCCCCGGCGCGCCCTGCAGCGGCAGCATGTCCTGGAATATAGTATAACGCGGAGCAGAAACTTTAAACCCGGGATCTTGAACCCAGTGCAGCGAAGATCCGCCGAGAGGACTCCGCATACCGATTCTCATTGATGAGGTGTGGACCTGAGAAACTTTTCATGCACATCTACCTGTGGACTACTCACTGTTCCAGGATCACTCCGCAAGGATTTACAATATATTCTCTTTTATTTCAGGCAGCCTGCAAATGACGTCGAGATGGCTTTAGGGGGTATTCTCCCTTCAATTTCCACGTTCGCCAGCCACCCCACTCTCAAGAGCAAATCTATAGGAAGTGGCAATTTGGTAAGTAGCCTGTGGTCACTTCTTATGCCGAATAACATCACCGATATGTTAGAGAATTGTGTAACCTGTGTTCTTTTTACTGTGTAGTTGTTTTGTGTCGCTCCCGTGTTATTATGCGCAGTCAGAGCTTGACAGCACGCTGCTGGGGCGTGCACAGGTTTACACTCCAGCAGGTTCCTAGCGAGCATGGAGACAGTTAAAGGCGCACATGGGATACTGCACCCTTCCTTAGAAAAACATCCTGACACCCACTGTTATTATTATTATTTATACATTGTGAGTTGTTCAATAGGCCATACATTGTTTTCCTAAATCAAGTGTTACCTATTTAGCCACTAGTGCTTTCCAGTGTATTTGTGAGTGAGAATAATGTGTTTTATAGGAAGTGCCACAGACACTTGCTCCATTAGTCTGAGCTCTGTAGCCTTGCTTTCAAAAATAATCACTCTTCAGATCTATCTTCTTTTCCTTTTGAAGCTTAGAGGAGACGGATGTCTTTATATATTCAAACAAGCACTCGTATCTAAGTAAAACAGTTTGATATTCTCAACTACTCTCTGTATCTTTCCCACACCAACAAGCAGCTCAGAAAAGCAGTCGATAACGCCTCTTTAACTTTCTTGTAGAGATGGAAGGAGGAGTTGTCCCATCTTAAGAAACCCAGTGTGCCAACCGGAAGCAGCCGCTCGGACCCCGACCGTCCCACTGCCACCAGCACAACGAGCCCCAGCATGTCCACGAAAGAAGAGCCTGACCTGGACTTGGACTACGACTTTATTCTTTCTAACTCTATCCTACAGCAGCAACAACAGCAGCAACAACAGCAGCAGCAGCAGCAGGAGGAAGCCATGGCATGCAGCTCTGCCCAGACTCTGTCTCCTTCCCCCAGCTCTTTCTCCTCATCCTACCCTCTCCCCTCCCCTCAGGACACTTCCAGTGACCTCCTTTACACCATCCCAGACATCAGCGACGTCTCGCCCTCTGGAGGCTTTGTGGCAGAGCTCATGAGACCCGAGTTGGACCCGGCATACCTCCACCCTACCAGCCTCCACGGCAAATTTGTGGTAAAGACAACAATGGACATGGGGGAATACAGCCAAGGCTTGAATGTAAGCAAAGCCTGCGTGGCTGCGGTGTCAGACCCCACTCCTCCACGTGTCTCGCCTTCCTTTGCGTGCCACAGGATAAAGCAGGAGAACCTCAGTAACTGCACCATCTCGCAGCCCATCGACCTACACCTGGGCCGGGGGGGCCAGCAGCAGCGCCCCTGCCAGCTGGAGCTGCATGGCTTCCCAGGCGGGGGGAGATCCATGACAGGCGGCAGGTTATCCTCGTCCTCGTCCCTCTCACCGGACCATCCTCTCAGCCGGGAGCACCAGATCCTGGGACACCCCCACGCTCAGATCCCCCCCCAGGGATACCACCACAGCTCCCCGCAGGGCTACACCTCCTTCCCTCAGCCCTCCTCCCTGCAGTACCAAGGTCAGAACACGTTTATTTTCCTCATTATTTGGAACGTCTTATTGTAATCTCTTGTAGCTAATGCAGTGACTTAAATGTGGGACGAAAAAACTCACATAGTGGTTAAGACAACAGGGATATAAAGTCTGTAGATTCTAGTAAAATACTTCTTATTATATTCTTCCTTTAGGGCTTTAATTATAAGAAGTTTGGATTGAAACCTACATGCCATGGTCTTGTCCAACAAACTTTGTTTTCATCATAAAGTTCTTTAAGGATAAGAGAAGAGATAAGATAAGACTTTATTTATCCCGAAGGATATTGTTGTGCCAAAGTTACAAAAATACAATAAACACAGCAGCATAATAATAATAATTTGACTGCACTAAAAGTGCAGTAAAAAGAGCAATTAAATATCAACCACCCATAAAAGGAGATTAACAGATGCTAAACAAAACATACCAGATATCTGTTTGTTATTATAGGATCAGTATTCATTTTCTATTGTTGTGTCCCTTTACGTTAACTTTTCACACTTTCAACTTTAAAAAACGATTTAAAGATGTTATGTTGCATCTTGATGTACCTCAAAGGAAAAGAGTTATATCATTTAAAGAGACATATTGCAACTCTACTACAGTATACCAAAGTATGCGTTTGTGTTTCTCTTTAAAAAATGATCATCCTTGTTGTTGAAGTACTTAAGCCCTGAATATTGGTACCGTGATGATGACGGTGATGTTTTGACCCCACAGATCCCCTCATGATCTCCAGCGGGGACTTACCGGAGGAACCAAAGCCCAAACGCGGCAGGCGCTCCTGGCCGAGGAAGAGAGTCGCCTCACACACTTGTGACTATGTTGGCTGTGGCAAAACGTACACTAAGAGCTCCCATCTCAAAGCACATCACCGCACACACACAGGTATGAACTGTATGTTTCTGTCAGCCATTTCTATCTGGTTTGAATAAAGGATGACACATGCAGGCAGCTTTTTATATTCTTAACAAGAGAAAAGTATATTATTTTAACTAACTGTTTAATGCAGCTTTTTCCTACTGTTTTCATTGTTCAGAGTTAATTAATACCCAAAACAAACAGTGGATTATCAAGTCATGAATGGGGGTTATATGGGTGGGGGGGAGGGGACTTGTTTGGCAGGTGCTGTGAAACAGGTTGACACTGATCCCTGCTCAAATACAAACCCCAGGCGTATTAGCTTGGCCTTTTATACACTAGCTGTTGGACAGCCCGGACCTCTTTTCTCCTGGAGGGGGGGTGAAGGGAGGTTGGGCCGGTGTAACCTCACTAACTGCTCCATGTGTGTATTGTGTTTTCCATCAAAGGGGAGAAGCCTTACCACTGCGACTGGGAGGGCTGCGGCTGGAAGTTTGCACGTTCGGACGAGCTCACACGCCACTACAGGAAACACACGGGCCACCGGCCGTTTCAGTGTCAGAAATGTGACCGGGCCTTCTCAAGGTCAGACCACCTCGCTCTACATATGAAGAGACACTTATGAGACTTGGCGATGTATGAAGGCTCCAAAGAAAGACACAAATATGTTAGAAACAACTCCTGACTTTACCAATTTTTTTAAAAAAAACATAATTTGCCTTCAAGCCGTTGTCAAGCAACCTGACAAGCTGTGGTGTTCACAGCATAAACAGAGGGTGTGCAGGTGACTTGAAAAGAGCTTTTTGTCAGGGTTGTAAACTTTTATGAAAGGGACCAAACTGGAATTTGTCTTATTTAACCGACAAAACTTGGAGGACCAGGTGCCAACAGCTTTTTAACTGGAAGTGTATTTCTGTCAGGGAAACCAGGAGCAACAGACAAACATCTCCAGAGGCCTTACACCAGCAGCATGCCAATATAGGCTCTTATCAACTACACACTGTTCCAAATACTGTATTAATAAAGACATCTATATTTATATACACATTTCACCTGCAATGCCATAGATTTCAGGTACAATGTTAATTTATAGAGAAGGGTGCTCAGTGACTCTGAAGAAAGTTGTTTTTATTAAAGAAAGGTACCAAAGATTATGGAAAATATACAAAAGGGTGAACACTATGAAAAGTGCCATATGGTTGTTTGTGTTTCCCAGAAACCTCTCCTCCACAATCTGACTTAAATCAGGTGAACACTTCACTTGTATGGTGATGGCAATCTTCAATGCACTGCAGTTGCGAAGTGCAATAATTTATGTGAGACATTCATATTTTTGTATTGAATGAGTAACTCTGAACAAAACGATTTTTGTTTATAGCCAAAATATGTAATATAATCTTGCATTTTGTACATTTGTAAATAAAAATGCTTTGTTAATGTTTTGTATTTTACACTATATTAAAATAAAATGTATTTGAAATAAGAAAACAACAATGACCTTTATACTCTTCAGGCAAAAATCCTCCTGTATTTCCCTGGAAGTGTAATGGAGAAGTATTTTAAATGGAAGCTAAGCTCACACACAATATCCCCCATGATAATAGCTGCATCGCCTCAGGCAAACTATCACAATGTTGCCGTTAAAAATATTTTAAAAGCCTCTCCCACAATGTCCTTTTTCCATGGGGTTCTTTTCACCTGTCAGGGGGAAGAATAGGAGGACAACCGAGTTACTGGCTGACATTCAGAGGTGACACCAAATCTGCTGAAGCTCTCAGGAGCACAACATGAAATAAAGTCAAAGAAGCAGCAGGGAGATTGTGTTTGGAAAAGATTATGCATCATATCCAGCTATATGCTTTGTTTCAACAAAACTGTGCATTGTAATATTTAAGGTTATTTGCATAATGCTTTACCGATGTTAATAGTTGTGTTTTTTCCTCACTTGATTCTTTACAGAAATATAGGTCATGATTTGGTAAAAAACAAGACAAACCTCTTGTTGATTAGTAAACTTTCAAATAATTTTAATATGTATCTGAAGTGCTGATGTAGAATGAACAGTTATCTATTTATTTCATGTTCATATAATTCTACTGTACATAATGGCAACATAACATGGCACAAAACAAGTCTTAAAATTCAATCACACACGCTAAACAAATAACGTATTAGTAGTAGTGATAAATGGTTTTTAAAAAAGGAGCTGGACATACTGTATGTATACATGTGTTTTTAAACTGTGACTTAAGTGAGCCAGTAAAGTGAAGGCACCATTAAACTATTAATTAATTAAAATAAATGTTGCTACATTAACCTCATACACGGTAAAAATTACAAATACACCTCTGATATTCTCTCATCTTGTGACAAACAGCTCACTCTGAGACATGCTCTGGTCTCTGTTGCCCCCTACAGGTCGCTTCAGTTTGAAGCACTCTCAGGGCTCGTCTTCAGCTTTTACTCCTAAATTGAGGAAAGTCCCTTTTTAGGACTATAAACATCATTCTAGATGTTGGTGTGCATTAACAACCCTGAGGTAACTTATCAAATATAAGCAGGGGTTACATGCAGATGACACTGAAAGGCGCACGTGCAACTGAATCCTTCTCTACTTTTAAGAGTACACACATGAATGTAATTATTATTCAATTCTGGTCCTTTAAGTCATAACCTACCAATATATTGACTCCAAGATGAATTCACAATGTCATATTACTGCCCAGTTTAATGTAGCCAAATAACAGCTGAAGATTGTGGCTAAGTAATGTAGCTCAGGCAGTACAAATCTAACCCAAACATGGAGGCAATGCACATCATTTTATTCACTTTCTGTAATGTACATTTAAATAACTCTATACTTGTAACCCCACATAAACAGAGGGGAGGTTTATGTACCTGGAAACAAAAAATAAATACAATCGACTGCGTCAACACCGAAAAATGAAATTCAATACAAAGTGTTTAATCAATGTTAAGCTTCTCTTTGGACTTCATATTTAAGTCACTCCGTATAATCACAGCAGGAAAGGTAGTCCTTATATTTACTTTGAAGTCTTTATTTTACCGTTTAAAGTCATTGAAACTTAACCCTACCGCATGCATGTAAAGTATATACATGTTTAGAACACTTTTGATGTCAATGCAGATGACTGAGGTGAAATAAGAACCAGTGCAATGCATGTTTGTTGTGCACAGCTTTAATTTTTCAAATCTCCATTACATGTCAACTTAAAAAAACAGAACAATAAGAGTGCATGAATCGGATCTGCCCCGAACAAACTGCATTTATAATGTGACACATTTTGCAAAACTATAATCATTAACTAAAGTTTAAAAAAAGGGATTTCTGATGCAAAAGTATTGTACTTTAATTGTTCCTCCATTATAACTGATCACCAACAACATCTTGTTCACCAGCTGATAATGATCCAGTGTTACACATTTGACTTATCTTGGAAATGTATCAGGCTTGTTGAACACATATTAAGCAATCAAAGTAGAAGGAATAAGAAAAAGGTCAAAACGACGATCTAATCATCTTCAAAGTTCTGTTGTAAAAGGAAGTTGGCCGCCAAGTTCTCGTTCTTCTCGCAGGCGAAGTACGCCTGTATAACGAGTCCTTCTGGAAACCCTAAAGCTTTTAGCTGCAATAAGAGAGGAGAGATGCACATTAGCCAAGCACTTGATAATGTATGCTTTACCAGTTTCAACTAGGTCTAAAACAAGATAGTTTTAGCATTATTGTCAGAGTTGTGCGTCATCTTTGAGCTCTTCTAGGAAAGCAGGACTGAACTTCTTACAGATCTAAGTGACGGTGCCTCACCCTCTCAATGGCCTCTTTCTCCTGTGGCGTGACCTGGATGTAGCTCATCTGACTCCCGCCTGCCGCATCACCTGCAGTCCCCCCTGCTCCCCCCGCTCCTGCTACACCCCCCGCCGGCACCGCCTCTGTGTTGGGTTCATTCAGCATCTGGATGAACTGCTCTTGGTGGCTGCTGATCTCCTGCAACGAAAATGTAAAGTTTAGACGCGGACAGCGGAGGCAGAAAGTAATATTCAAAACAAAAAATTACAATACGCAAATAAAAACTAGGTAGACTCCCCCCCTCAAAAAGTCTGGCTAATAACTGCTTAAGATTTTAAGGCTTCATCAGTCTCAAGTCCACACTGAGATAATGTTTGTCCAAAAGCTCAGGATACTGTACGACTGAGTAATACTCCTCATGATGTAATCTTGATCTGTACAATCAGTGTTTGCTGTGACTATTGCTTTAACCATGAACTCATTTAAATCAGAGCTGTGTTGAGTCCCTCCCCCCACCTGCAGCAGCTCGGGGTTCTCCCTGCCGATCTCCTGCAGCAGCGCAGGAAGCAGAGCAGCATTCTGCTGGATCAGCTGACGCATCACGTGGAACTGGGGCTGATTCCTGAGGAAATTCAGGGGGTTGCCTAAAACAATGACATGTTAATCAGACGTTGAGCAGCAAAAAGCCAGACACAAAAAAAAATTGGTTTAATAAGGCTGTTGAAAAATGAAGAATAGTAAGGGCAGCGTACCTCCTCCAGCACTTGGAGAAGATCCAGTGTTGGCAGGAAGGCTAATGCCACCTATGGGTGCAGAAGACACTCCACTCACTGGAGGAACTACCGCTGCAAGGCCTGAATCTCTGCCTGGAATACCCTGGAAGAAAAAAAAGATTCAATATATTATAACACAGTATATTGATGTCACATAACTGCTTGTACCTCTGTGTTATTAGGTGACATTTCAGGATTCTGATTATTAAGAATGCAACTCAAGAGTTCTGAAGGTCAGGGTGGAACATTTGTCCTGAAGGTCACTGGCAGGTAAACTAAAACTTACATATTCAAAAGGCACTGCATTTACATGATCCAGCAATTTACTCTAAGACACATTTGCCACAGACCACACACTGCTCTCACCGTGAGCAGGTACTCCACCGCTCTGTCGGGGTTGTTGAAGCTCGCTCTCAGAGCTGCCACCACCTGCTCCCTCTCGTATCCCATAAGCATCATCTCGGTCACCATGGCATCATATGATGGGCCCGTCACTAAAGGGACACACAAAGAACAGGAAACACCACTTCAGATCATTAAGAACGTACACCAAAAAAACAAAAACTCATATTTCAAGATATATTTTAAAGGTCACTTAGAATTTGTTGAGACATTTATCAGCATGCTGTTAAACAGAATACATGTTTTTAAGGTCTCAAAACACAACAAACATCTTTAATGCGCGACAGGGGACGAGCATCATAGGAAGTAGCATACATACAAAGATCAATTCTCTACCATGTCCCATCAAAATGAACTGCTTCAAAAGCTGAAAAGTCACATCAATGATTCATAATAATTACAGGATTTGCTCTGAGCAAAGCAATATCTGTGAAGCTAAAAGCGTGTGGCCATGGGGAGCTGTGGGATTATGTTTTTCGGCCGAGCCGCAGTATCCATCTGATTATTGATTTTAAAACATCCATGCGAGTGTGATATAGATATTCACAAGAAACAAGGTTGCCAACAATGACACCTGGTTTACATGTGGGTGCACAGATTGATCAAATACAAGATTAAGCCCAAAGGCATTGAGGGAACCACAATACTGTTGTCTAACAAAGGGTGTGGTACTTGTTATATCATATCTAGAATTACATTTAAATCTGACACAAATAAAATGCAAAACAATAATGACCAACAACAATTGTAGCCTTACCTAGATTTGAAACTGCCTCATCAATCAGTGTGTTTGTCGAGGCCTCAGAGCTTCTGCAAGAGAAAAAACAGACCATGTGTGAGGCGTGATCTGCACGATGCATCTCAAAAGAAGACGCACGTAAACCAGATAGATCTAGAGACACACTCCCACCCATCCTTACCCGACAGTGGTGGACGCTGCAGCTGCAGCAGCCGACGGCCTCTCCTCTGGCTTGTCGTCTGTAGAGGAGCGCTCTGCTGTGGAGTCAGAGCTGGACGAGGAGGCCGCAGCGCTGGGAGCCGAGGAGGTGGGTGAAGCCTGAGGAGCGGCTGAGGCTGCTTTAGCCTGCCAGACAATATTTCACATCATACAAACATTCAAATTCTCCTGTATCGCTTGATAATCATAATGGGTCATTGTCTTATAAATTGTCCTTGCAGAAATAAAGAAGAAAGTGTGTGTGTGTATATAGAAAGCAGTAATGTTATAGCTGTGAATGTAGCAGTCGAGTGTGTTTAGGCTGTTTGCCAAGTTAATGTTGACAAATCAAGAAACATGTGCTTATAGTTTAATGTTAGCGCATATTCATAATAGGGTTGCAATTAACTTTTATTTTCAATAGCTCGTTTCATTTAGAAATGTAAAAAAAAAAGTGAAACATGTCCATCACAAGTCCAAGATGATGTAACGATATACCGAATATCGCGGTAAATAAACGTCCCAATACCGTCGTGAGACTGACAAAATCTACCGCGATTTAAAAAAAATATATTATTTTTTTAAAACACTTTTTTTTGTTTTAAACCTTTATTTAACCAGATGGTCCCATTGAGATCATCGATCTCTTTTTCAAGAGAGACCTGTCCAACATGGCAGCAAGTAGGTTACAACATGAACATAAAACAACAGATAACAATAAAGGACATCGTATTTACAGGGCTACATGTACACACCTAGAGACATTGACAAGTACCAACAGTATATTTATATCTCGCCCTGTCAATAAGCCTCACCTTCTTGGCAAAAACGGTATTGTTTTTGAAGTGGTGGAGAGACAATGCACAGTTTGACCCACTGCTGTCACCCATGGCCAAAGCATATCTCTCCGTCCCACTGAGGTGGCGTTAGACTTTTTCGCTGTCCGTCATTTTGACAGACAGGATCGTATAATATCCGTCATAATCCCTTATTACCCGTCGGGTCTGAACAGTTCACGAGAGAGCACGCTCATGAACTGTCAACCGGGGGGGCGGTGTTATGCCGTGGGTGCATGCACCTCGCGGGAGCGCGCACAGCGTAAAGCAAAACCTCCCAGACATGTATTGATCTGTACGGCAAAGTACGGTTTGGAAACTATATCATTTCCTTTTGGAGGGCATGCATACCACGGCATAACACCAGAGCCTCGCTGCGGGGAAACGTTGGCGCTGTTCCGAGTTTGTTCTAATCTGTCAAAATGAATGACAGACTGCTTTCAGATTTTTCCGTCATTGATAAATAAAATATTCGGTTAACGCGACCACTGCTGTCCCAGCAACATCAGTACCAAGCGAGAGAGTTTTTTCCAGAGCAGGGGATATTGTAAATGCCCAAACATCCCAGCTTATAAATACCTGGAAATGTGGACATTCTCATATTCCTAAAAACCTGTCTGATGATGCTGAGTGAGTGACTAGTGAGTTTGAGTTGAGTTACTTGAAAAACTTAAGTGAAACTTGATTTATTTTATTGCAGGGTCTGATTATTAAATGTCCTTGTTTATTTGTGAGATGCAGTGGCACAAAGAAAATGCCTACTTTGTTTGGTAGTACTATTAGGTACAAAAACACTGGTTTTCTTGTTCCAGTCTGTTACTGACACTTTAAAATACTGCTATCCTACTGAAATGCTGTACAAATCAGATTTATTATTTAATAAAGAAACATTTTTCGAGTAAAAAACATTTTTATTGAAAAATAATTTTCAATATATAATAATTGTTTTCCTTTATTATCGCGATATTATCATACCGTGAGTTTTTGGTATCGTTACATCCCTAGTTGTTTTGCCAAAGATATTCAGATAGATATGATTTAAACTGAGAAAAACCAAGAAGTGTTATGTAAGGGGCCTAAAACAGTATTTTTTGTATTCTCCTGAAAAAAAAGGTATGAAACCATTTTTAATTCACAAACCTTTGTCACCATGACGACCACAAAGTTCTTCTCATTGATATTGTATTCTTTGAGGGCTGTGTCATCGCTGAGGACTTTACCTGAGAGGAAAATGAATCAGATAAAGGAGTCACAACACTATTGGCTTTACCTGATATGAACTTTGTAACATGTGGGGATGTAACAATAGATGGTATCATATGTAAACATTGAATAGAAGGTTGTTGAGTGGAGAAACCACCTGCTTTTGTCATGCATCTGATTGCTTTTGTTGCATTGTTTTTAAATGTGTGTATATGTCTGAGAAGCCACTTTAAGTAGGTCACACTAAACCCCTAGTCTGAAAGCTACAATATGTGATACATACACAGTGCCTATAAACTGTATTAGGGCACCCTTTGCATGAGTAACACTTGATTGCACAGGAGATTTGTTTTACATAAGTACGATATTACTAAGTGTCTACAATTAATTACTTTCAAAGCATAGTCAAATGTATCAAGTTGGTAGACATGTGCATAACAATTTATAAGCTAATATAGATAGCATTTGTGACAAATCTAGGCTCACTGTGTCCGTACAGAATACACCATAACATGGAAACCCCCCCCTCCTAGGTTTCAGCATAACACAGGTATTGCTTACATCACTAAAATGTGTGATGGCTTAAAGCACACAATACAAAATACACTTAAGCATAAGGCATGTATTTGGGTACATTTCTTGAAGTTAAAAATAGACTGGAACATACCAGCATATATCAGCTTCAGTCCACCGACTGAAAAATGTTCCTTTCCTTTCTCCTGTTCGATCTTCTCTTTCAAAGCCTTGACCTGTACAAAAAAAAGCATGAATTTACAATCCATGTAGAACACATAATACAATAATACGTGTTACCATTTCGCCCTGCCCGAACTTAAGCACGAGTTAGAAGATAAAGTTAAAAGTGTACTTCATAAAACTGGAGTTTAAAAAGGTATGTAATTCAAACATTGAATACATTACAATTGAGTCGCATAACGACGTTTTATTTTATTTGATCTAATCCCAGGTTAATAAAACTTAGTTTTCACGAGTATATTCAAATGTGTGTTAGTAAACTATGGTGGCTTACTTCACACAACGTTAGCCACAAGCAAACTCATCGAAAGTAACGTGTTAAAGATGCTTTCTTTACATAAAAAGGGGGGGGGGGGGAAGTTGTATTAAAAATGTACAGTATATTTTAGACATAACAAGTAAGTAAATGAAAGAGACTGAAGCAATAAACGCTTAGTGCTGGTTTATAACGTTACAACTACACTAAATTGGCTAGTTTAAGTTGCCACTAACGTAACCTTTAACGTTATAATTTGTACTGCCTCCTACATGTAACTCATTACAATTTATCCCACAGAAAATTAACTGTGCTAATTTATCACAACTCAAACATTAAACGCAAGTCTACGGTAATGCTACCTTGTCACCCCCCATATAGAGCCATAGGTGGGCTGCGGCTAAATGCTGACAATACAAACTACTTTGCTGACCAGTATTAATTAAAATGGGCCTATCTGTCTCAAGTCTGAATCAAATGAACGCCATTAACCCCAAGAGTCAGGCAAGCTAAAATATATCAGTGGCGTTTAGGCACACCCGTCTATCGGTCGTCTAATTTGAAATAGTCAAAAAATAAAGTCCTCCGTTCCAGGACGTATCCAGCCCCACTCCACCCCCCTCACGGATGCATGGTTTCAACTCTCACCGTCTCCTCTTCATCGATGTCGACTTTGAACGTCTGCTGTTGTAAGGTTTTCAAAGTTATCTGCATTTTGTCGGTAGAGTTGTTATCCCCGGGCTAAGTTTAAAGGTTGTAGATCCAACTTGCAAGAAGCTTGTGTGTTTGTGTTGGCTCATTACAAGCTGTCAGCCGCCATGACTTTTCGCTTTTCTTCTTCTATGTAACATACTAAAGCTGCAGCGCTCCTAGTGGTTATCCTTAACTATGCAGCAAAAAAATCTTTTAACAATTTTTAATAGGAAATGTTACTAATTTCTCACCTTATATCTGATTTTAAAAGACCCAATTACAAATAAAAGTATTGTGTTCAACTTCAATACAAATTTGAAGAATTTTAAAGCAAAATGTACTAAAAGTAGCACGTCAAAAAATAAGCAATTGGCACAATCTTGGTGGTATAATATTATATGTCGTTTTTGATTGCTATTACTGAAACTAATATTTGAGCTACATTTACATTTTGTAGTTTGTCATATGCAGCCATTTAGCCACCTTATAAATGCTACCATAGGATAGTTTTGTATTATTACAGGGCTCTGTCCAATGACAATATCCAGGCCCAGTAGAGTCAAAAGCATAAAACCTGCCCTTAATGGAGTGAAGTATCATGAAGACACATAGGCCTACCTCTTATTTTATAATTAATATTATATGCAGCCTAATGTTTATAATATACTCTCACAAACACGCATTGCTGATTTAGGGTGTACTTTTGAACAACAATGTTGTTGTACTTATGTTAAAAAATATGGCATGTTTCACTTCGGTTTTGTACTCTTTGACATGTTAACTTTTAACAGTGTGACAAAAACGTATTATTATTGAGATTAACAAACATTGGTGGTGAAAACTTGCTTCCATTAATGAACTTGAGTTTGTGTTTTAAGCTGTCAACACAAACAATCCAAGGCCCTTCAAGCATGGATGCATTTCAATATGATCCTTTCAGCACTCAGTATTCAGAGGCTTTATTGACTTCTGTCTCACATGCTGCACAGCTCTCTGAGAGGACTGTTAAGTGTGGGAGATAATATGCTGGAGCTCAAAGGGGTCTCTTCCTCAGGCCACTTATCCCTTATTCTCATATCTCTCAACCTCTCTTTCTATCACCGTATGTGTGAATCTGTTTATCTCCCACTCCTCTCAACTGTCTCTTCACTTCTGCGACTCTTATCCTCCTCCCCCTCTCTTATCGTCCAGTTATTATGACAAGGGCAGTGCCCTTTCCTGCCTTGGCCCGAGAGCACACTCATAAGGCATTCCTTGTGTTGCTCTCTCAGCAGCAGGAGCAGAAGCAGCAGCAGCAGCAGCAGTGTCCTCTTTTCCCCTCTCCTCACTGTGGCTGTGCCTCTTGCTCCTGTCTCCAGGGGTCGTCAGTCTGCCATCGGGCCCCCTCTGAAGTGGTGAGCCACAGAGATTACAGGCTAATCCCTAGTGATTTGAAGATATTTTTAAGAGATGATGTTAGACATGTGAAATAAAGACTCAGTCCCTTCTAAAAGAGGCAGAAGAGGAAATTCAGAGGACATGTGCGACAGATAGACTTATCCAAGTTCTGCTTTCTAGTGATACAGGGATATGTTGAACACATACCAACAGTGACATATAAAGCAAAGGCATAGCCTGCTGATTTCAAGGACTAGTGGTATTTAGCTGCATCATTTCATGCATGTGCATTTCACAGACACACAAAGACGCACACAACACACACTGGCATTTGCACGGTTTGTGGTTTTGGTCAGCGGAGCTCTTGGAGGGTGTGGAAGGGAGTGAAGAGAGAGAGAGAGAAACAGAGGGGTGGAAGGGTGTAACACAGAGTGAAGGCCACTGAGATGCCTTCTCAGCCCCAAGCTATTTCCTGTGGACGAGCTGCTGGGACTATTAATGGTTGTTTCAAGGGCTCTGTGGACATGTTACAGAGGAAATCCTACAGTATGTCACTAAAACAAGAAAACACAACAAGAGCTAGAAACAGCTTCTGCTTAGGAGAATCATATTCAACATAAATATCCAAGTAACGACTTCACTATTATTTGTTCAAATTTGATATAGTTTGTTAAGAAAAGAGGCATTAAATCTGATCTGATGAGAAAAAAAAAACATGTTAGATGGCACTTGCCTTTTACTGACTTGGTTCTTTGGAGCTCTTAATAGTGAAGCACTTCACTTATACTTAATTTCTCAATTTGATATTTGAGGAGCTTGCTTATCAGTGAATTTGAACAGTTTGACATCTGAGCTAATATGCATAACTCACTGATTTAGAGGGCAGCGGAAATGATATATCATCCATGAGAAATTATATTATGCGTGTCATCAAGCATGTCAAGTCTGAAAGTATCTTCTAAAGTGCAGCTTGTTTCCCTCCTGAGACCCAGAAAGAAAAAGGTTTCAAATTTCCTTTTTTTTTTTTTAGATCACACAAGTCTTTAGGGTGGTATTAACATAATGACTAACACAAAATAAAAAAACATATTTTTGTTTTATTGTGTGTCCTTTGTAGAGGACATCGGGTGTTGTTTATGCAAAGTACATTTAGACAACATTAGAGCACAATAACTCAATGCAACAAATACTGAGCCCTCATTTGTAGTACTCCATCCTTTTTTGAAATGCAGAGATACATCTGACACTTGATGTATGTTTTCCCACTGCATCCGTCTGCCATGAACCCTACAGAAACATACATGTTAGTTTTTTTCTGTAACTGTCTCCTGCTCTTCCTTAGTCAATGCCTCCTCATTTGAGTTGTCAACCTCTTCCTCTTCCTCAATCACTGCCTGTGGATCCTCATCATCTATGTCTGAGTCTCCCTCAATGATTCCGTTCAGATTTCTCTCTGCCTTGGTGAGTGAGCTGACTCCATTTGTGTTGTGTAAAATGGGGGAAATAAAAAGCTAGCAAATCCCCATGTCCTCCTCAGAGGACATTCATAAAAACATTTAGTTTTAGATCAAATAATTATTACACTGCTCTGAAAACTCACTACACTAACTCCTAAGATGTTCCCTTACTATAATTAATTAAAAAATATTGAACTCACAACACTGGTAATTACAAAATTACCATTTCTCTTCCTATAAATAGTGCTTGTGTTGATGGACGCCATTTTGAAATACAATGAAATTATCTTTTTCAAAGCCACACCCCCACATGTCATATGTTTGAAAAGCCCAGGATGTCCTCTGTGGAGTACAATTGGAGTTAATGCTGTGGCATATATAACCTCAAAGTAATGGGCCAAAAAACCAATGTGCACCACAGAGGACAAAAAAATGAATGGGTGGGTCTCTGGAGGATAATGCTCTATTAAGCAAAAGAAGACAATTCAAAGCCCTGATTGAATGTACATGATGTGTCTGTACAAAGAGAAGGTATACATATAACCGTTATCTGATAACTTTATTATCAAGTTAAAAAAAGACAATGAATTACAATATTTACAGAATATCCAGAGATAAATGGAATAAAATTGTAAACAATCATTCTAGGCAACATCACAACCCACCATCAGGTAATCAGATTTATATGGGAAGAAAGGCAAGAAGGAGAGATTCTAGTGTCAAACTATGGAGACAACAGTCTGAAAAGAGAAATGCATCGGAAACAAACTAAACATATATACAAGTATCCAGTGTGTTGTCAGCAGGGGCTTAACTTTGGGTAAACTGGGAATATCACAGTCTAGAGACTGCACACAGTGAGGGCTTTATAGTCATTTTCTATAAAAATGATCACAGAACAACAAACAATTTTGGGTTGACAGCTTCATTACCCAGATTGTCCCAATTTATCAGCTGGGGCTTTCAAACTGGGCAACAAGCTGCTTTACAAACCTTATTTCTACAACAACATTTTAAAACAGTTTTTCTTTTAAAAAGTGACAAGCTGGTCCTGAAAAAAAGGGCTTTAAGATTCAGCACCAGCTCAGCAGGGTTTTCAGGTTTTACAGGAATGAAGAGCATAGTGGGGCTACTACATTCCCACTTCTTGTCGACTAGTTAGAGGGAGCTGAAGTCTTTACTGGTGATGGATAGAAGATACTAAAGTGTCAGATGTTAGATCGGACATGAGTCAGCTAGCTCTCAGAGGGATCTAGAGGTCGACTGGGAACCCAGATGGTGCCTTAGCCCAGAAAAAGGACCAAGCAGAAGCTATTTGTTTCCTTGTCTCTTACTTTGCCGTGTTTTTCTTCACAATACAAGCCCTGACTATTATTAGTAGAGAACTGCATCATTTTCCTTCACGTGTTTAAATATTGTACAACCACATTGCTCTTCCTATCTGCTCATTCCTATTAAAGTACAAAAAAGGAGATATTTTTCATTGTAACCGGACATTGTACAACAGCGTGATAATGTTGAATTGGGGACTCAAAAAGCCCCTAAGGGTTAGCTATCATCTTTAGATTTCTTTTTTTTTCTTATTCTTTTTTCGAAATGAGAACACCTAAAGAAAAAAGGGGTTACAGTATCCTTTCTGAAACACCACGGTTCAAACACTTAACGAGTAGTTTTGTTTTCTATACATGGCTGCAAACATGTGGGTTCCTGGTTCAAGACCCACATTTCTAATTTCCCATTTCCATTAATGGTTCAATGCTTAGGAAAGACAATCACAGCAGAAAACACAGCGGGCTTGGTAAATATTTTGGTACCAAGAACACAATTACATTAATTGTGCTCTTGTACACATTTGATATTGTGGTTATCAGAATTTTTAAGGATTGTTTAACGTTGCTTATTGTTCTTATTTGAATGGGACACAAATTAAAAATAATTGCTATTCATTATCTTATAAGGCTTTAGGGCATTCAAGCAGCAACTTCCAACAAATACAATCTCTGCCTTTTGTCAGTATCAACAATAATAATGACATCTTTATCTAAAAAGAAGCACACACATATGCAGGTTATGACATTTGACCTATTACGCAATTTAAAAGGGGGTTAAGTTGGGGGATTTGATACCTTTAAATCAATCTTCAACATACAGTGGCAAAAATGTTTATGTACGCTAAAACACCTAGTCACATTTGTCTTTTCAGTGTATCTTATCATGTTAAAACTGGAACACAAACTGTAGAAAAACATGTTTGTGATGTCAGTCATAAGTTTTTGAGGAAACGTCTCAAGCCAAGATTTGAGTTTAATGCTTAATGCCAGCCTGTCCGTCATAGTGAGCTGAAAAATCTGAATGTGGGCCATGTAGAGGGACCTGGATAGAGTTGAGGCAATCACCAAGGCTAACTGCGAAATGCAGAGAAACCTGTCAATCAAGCAAACATGGCTCCACCTATACCCAGTTCAGCATGGAATTTAATTTGTGGTGCTCACAGCATTAAAATAAAAACAATCACTTACTTAGCAGCATTTCTTTCCATAAACAGCATCCCCTTTCACTTCACACGGTAGAACAATGAGAACACACCATCAACAGTTTTCATAGGGACTATTGTATTTAGTAAAAAGTAATTTAAATGAAAACTGCTATATTTTTATGCTGTTAGTATTACAAAAATAAATTCCATATAACTCCACAAATCTTACAGACGAAAATCTCAGAAGCTTGGCAAATAAAACTAAAATATCTGCATTGCAGGGGCAGATGATATTTATCATTTTTGTTTTCTTGTCCAATCGACACTTTGTAACCTCAACATCCTCTTTGCGCTACCTGGTTAGATGCTCTACCACATTTGTTGTGCTGCTACTCACTGTGCAATTAATTGAATCCAATTCAATCCAATCTGATTGGTTTAAACAATCACTTTCAAAATGGCCACTAAGGCACACTTTTGAAGTGAACCTACCAGCTGAGGCAACAGATATGTGTGGCTTTAGCATTGATTTTCTGGTTACTTCCAACCAGCTGACATTATTTTAAAGCCATTTAGTGGCCATTAGGGGAACTGCATTTTAAGGCACTTAAGCAGTGGCTTTAATACTCAGCAACATACATTACATTTTCATTTGCGTAAGCACATAGTTTTTTAACGGAGCCGGTTTCTGGCACACCCAATTATTAATTTTGCACTGAAAAGACAAGTGTAATCTGTATGGATCAAGAACAACTGTAATTATATTGCAGACTAAGGCCCCGTTTACATGGAGACAGTTCATGTTGTATCTGCTACTTTTTTCTATCGTATAGACGGTTCGTTCACACGAGGCCGTAACGGAACCGCGGAAACTGACCCCTCAAACAATAACGGGTCCCAAGGTGGGTAGATCTGCGGACGGAACGCTCTGGGGGGTCAAACGGCTCCGTGTGTCGGCCCTATACGGCATAGCCCCGCCTCTCCCCACCTCTCCTGCTCACCCACGTGTCACCCATTGCACATTGCTGATGT
Source organism: Gymnodraco acuticeps (assembly GCF_902827175.1). NCBI lineage: Eukaryota > Metazoa > Chordata > Actinopteri > Perciformes > Bathydraconidae > Gymnodraco > Gymnodraco acuticeps. The sequence continues at coordinate 801,216 of NW_022989894.1, forward strand.
GTTTCGCCAACAACAACAACCGAGTGTTTCGAGTCAGGTCCCGGTATCTCGCAGGACTGTGCACCCAGCAGGAGCCTCCAGCTAGATTTGATCGATATGGACATAAACGCGAGTGAAGTCTAATCGGACAGGAGAGAAAGATCAGAGATCAGCTGCTGCTGATGGAGACACGCAACGCTGCATGATCACCTACAGCTCCGCCCGCTGTGATGGAGCGATGAGCGGAGCAAAACACACACTTCAAGTTAGATCATCACCCTTAGCTATTTTAATTACCTCTCAAACTACCTAAACTAGTAATAAATATGTTTATTTTTACTGTCGGGTCACTCATTACTGGATCCGCGAGCTGCATGAGACGGATACTGACGGGCTGTCAGGAGAGGGGGAGGAAAAGAGAGACTCCGTTTATTATTCTTATATTTTTATATAGAGTCGTTATCAATTTGTTTTAAAGCTCAATAAATAACAAAGAAGACCTTCGACCGGCACTTTTCTAATTTTGTCCGGAAGATTTAAACTTTAACGGACATGTTGACCGGCGAAAAAAACAGAAGGGCAACCAGGCCACCATGGCAACCATGCTTGGGAGGTCTTCTTCGCTGCTTTTGGTGTATTTTGTGGCGGAAGTACAGCGCCACTTACAGGCCCGGCATATGTACTACAGCGTCTCCAACGGGTCAAGCGGTCTCGTGTGGACGGACACGTTTATTGAGCCGATTGCGTGTGAACGGAAGACTTTTTTGATATCGAATTCGGTTCATTTTCGTTTCCGTCTCCGTGTAAATGGGGCCTAACTCTTGCTTTGCTCATCGACAGATACCAACTGTATGTCACATGAATTCAACCATGACACTTTAAAAAATACCACTGTTGCTATATTGATCATCTGTGCAAAGGTTAACTGTGATATAGTTTAACCTGGACTAAAGACAACATGGTAGCTCACAGGGAACGGGAGATTAAAACGGTTTCAATTATTTGATCAGTGAAATTACTGGACAATAAACAAGGCAAAATGCAAAGGTTGCCACAGGCTGAAGGCTTATACGTAGTATAATTTTAAGGGACTAAAATATAGCAATTTGCTACAAACATTGGGGCAAAGTATTTCTACAAATGAAGGAAAGATGCTTTGTGGTTTTACTAAAATAGATAAGGTGCAACTCTTTCTCAAGGAACACTTCTACACATTTAACACAAGGCTAGGATGAAAAAAGTTCAACAAGACATGAGGAAGGAAGCTCTACAGTGGGCCACGGTTTTAAATGCTTTCATATCTCGTTTGTTCCTTTTGGGTACATTTACAGTACCCCTGTTTTAGGGGAAGTGTAAAAGGTGCTTAAAATAATAAAATACTAAAATTTTGTTCATAATTTATAAATAGCTTGGTTTTACTTATGTGGGATCTCTTACTGTAGGTAGATTTGACCAGAATGTCAGCAATAAAGAGTTCTGTTCACTATTGGTTACCAATATATTAAGATCTGTCCTAGGGGACTGCCCATTTAAAGAGCTCAGCCGTTTTATGCAGCACAATCTAATACTTAAATATGTAACATCTAAAATCTAAGTAATGCACCAACTCAAAAGCAGTCACTTTTTTTCAGGTTCAATCTTTTTTTTTTCTTTAAAAGTTCTATTTTATGATGCAACTCAGTACTGATCTTACTCGATGTTATCAGTTTCTATCACAGTATCCCAAGAGGCTACAATCAGTTCAAGCAAACTGTTGATCCTTTTTGGTGTCAAGCATTTCTTTGTCGTCCACGTACTGGCTTGGACTTGTCAGTGATAGATCAGCGGTGTTCGCTTCCTCAATGCTGTTGTTGGACAGGTCCAAGCCTGTGTCCAACAGAACAGAGGAGCCAGTGGAGGACGAAGCTGAGGCCTCCATCGCAGAGGTAGTGCTGGTGTCCATCTGACTGTTGTTAACCGTCCTAAGGGAGCAGGAATAAATGCTTTTAACATGTGGAACGATGTGAACAAATGTAAGGCTACTAGTGGGGGAACCAATTCATAAATGCAGATATACACTAATTAAATAAATGCATACATATGCAACACATATGAAACATATGCCTTTGAGGCTGCACTTTGAGCTAAATGCTAATATGCTCACAATCAGAAGTCCTTTATTCATCCCACAAAGGGGAAATCTACATTGTAGCAAAGTATAGAAGGAGATGAAAAAAAGTAGAACCCTATTATATAAAGAGGCATGCACATAGTATTTAAAAATGACAATGTCAATATGCTCAAGTTTACCAAGTATGTTTATGTTCATCTTATTAGTTTAGCATGCTAATTAGCCCTAACCACAAAGTACAACTGAGGCTGATATGAATGTTGTGAGTCCTCACTTTGACAGGAAAGTACACAAACTCAAACACAAAATGAAAAAGTAGAGAATTAGAGAAAAATAAAATAATACTAACATGCCGTGTCGCAGAACATGGCGTTCCCACTCGAGGCTGTTGGTGAAGCAGCGGCCACAGAACTCACAGGGAAGACGCTTCTCTGCCCCGCCCGGCGCAGAACAGCTGCTGCTGCTGCTGGTGGGAGAAGCAAGGACTCCTGGGAAACAGATGAAATGATTGGTCAGTTTCAGAACAGTGATTTAACACAAGTGTTGATTTCCAATTTGCTCTACTATTTTTAAAACAATGGAAATATGTAGCGATCTAGTTTTTTATTATCAGGCAATCAGTATTACATACAAAGCAATGCAGGCGTGATCAGAATTGATTAGCTATATAAACACTTTTTCCTTCACTGAGCTACCAGTCAAAAATCTCTCTGTGAATAATAAGCCAGAAGAATGGAATACAAAAATCAATTTAAATTCAAGACAGTAGCCATTTTGGAAGAAAACACTGCTCATGAAGAATAGCTTAAACACATTAAACAAAGAACAAGTAACCCATGGGACTCCCACTAATCTGGCAGTATGATTGCTTTCTTTCTTATTGCCTCCAATTTATTTGGCTTAAAATTAGACACAGGAGATTTTTCACACACTTCACATTTGATATAAAATGAGTGTGAACACAACAGAAAATGGCTTTTCATCAGATAGCCATTTAAAGTTCAATACCAAAAGCTTTTGTAAATAAATATATTTTATGATATGCCCTTACAGTATGCAGGTTGTCCTTTAGATATAGACTATCAACAGAGTGAGGATGAACTTGAGTAGATATTATGTAGAACAGGAGAGCAACATAGATCACTTCATTTGTATTTACCTTGTTGGCGAGGCTTCTCCTCATCCAGCCCTCTGACTTCATCTACATCTTCTTCGTCCTCCAGCTCATCCTCCTCTTCCTCTTTGATGTTGCCCTCCATAACGTCATCATCCATCTCTCTCTGTTCCTCCTCCATGTTCTCCATCATGTCCATGTCTTCATCCTCGTCCTCGTCCTCTGCAGCAATTTTTCTGCCTCTAACCATTTCAATGATTTCTCGAGCCTCCTCCTCCTCTGCGCTGCTTCCTTGTTCCTTTATCATCTCCAGCTGGTCCAGGTTGACCCTGCCCATCAGCTCGAAGTTCCGGATCACCTGATCAGAAACAGGAGGCAACAATCAGTTTGGTATAGTGTGCTCTGGGCAGTATTCAAGTCCCTGTTTTTATCTGGGGCAACTTTCTTTTGCCTTAACAGGTGAAAGGACACTATATTTGCACAATGCATTTACATTCACGTGTTTTCAGGTCTTCCTTCTTTAAGTAATAATCTTAAAAAGTTGATACATCAAATGACAGACTCTCTCAAGCCAGAGCCATACATTTATGCAAATAGAGTTAGGTTTATACATATACTGTATGTGGTCGCAGCTGTTTGTCTGTGTAAATTGCACCACATTAGGGTCTCAGGATTGTAAAGAAGTGTTTGCGTAATTTATTCATTTTTGATTTTTCCAAGCTAAAAGTCCAATGTATCTGTCTGGTGTGCGATAACTTTGTAGTCTATGTGAACCTGGTCTACAGAAGATTATTACTAATATATCACTACCACTGCCAGGGCAAATAACTTCAAACACTTGCTGAAGAAAGGGCAAACAAAAAGCCTGTTCCTGTGTCAGTTAGTTGTATTTTACTGCTTATTTATAGTTTCCTTGCCTGATTACATATCATTTCTTTAAAAGATACATCAGTTATTTTAAAAGTTCTGTTCACAGGATAATTAATATGTAATTGCTGATGATATGTCTGATTTGGTAGTTGTAAATTGGATTTGTCGTAATATGTTGACACTGTAAATATGAGTGAATTGACAAACAATTACCATAAACCAACAAAATCCATAAATAATTATTCAACAGGTTATATTGAGTGTGCAAACTGCAAACATCTTCTGTTACAGGCGTTAAGCAGACAGATGAATAATACTTATGGGTTAACCACATCATATAAGGCTCTCTCTAATTATATTCTAGAAATCAATTATGTTAGGCTTATTAATCTAAATCTAGTTATACCAAACTAGTCTAAAGGATATTGACTCTCACCTTGTGCTCCAGACGCAGATGCTCCTCTAGCTGGCTGCGTTGACTGCTGTCGTAATAGCAGAGCTGGCACTGGTAGGGTTTGATCTCAGCGTGCTTCTGCATGTGCAGCTGCAGGGCCTGGTCATTGGAGCATGTGAAGGTGCATTTGTGGCACCGGAAAACGAGGCCCTGCAAGTGGCGCGACAGCTTGGAGCGGCTGAACTCCAGCGGAGCCACACGCTCCTCTGGTGGAGGGAGAGGGGAGCAAAGTGGGCTATTAGGTGGAGAAAGACATCCTACATACACAGCAAGTAAGTTATCCTAGTGGCTTTTTGTGGTAAGGTCAAATGCACGGTTTAATGGCATCTAAAGGAATAGTTTGACATTTTGAGAAATACCTCTAAGTGCTTTCTTGCCCACATTAAGAAAAGAAGATTGCTACCACTCATGGTAAGTGTGTTTAAGCCAGTAAGCGCAGACACTTCATGCCACTCCAGGAAGTCACAGGAATAGTCCAGGAGCAGCTTTTTCCAGTCTTTTTACGAAGCTTGATTTTTTCATTGTGCATTTCTCAAAATGTTTAACTAAGTTCACTCTGTTTCTGATTCCAGTTTGCATGCTGCGTACCTCTATGCAGGACAATGTGGTCAATCATATTGCTCTTGTGTTTGGTGTGGTAGAGGCAGAGAGGGCAGCGCAGGTCTTTAGGGAGGTTTTCAGGTGCATTGTTGTTGTGACCGGCCTCCACATGCGTAGTGAAGGTATTCCTGAGATAGATCCAGAAGAACAGAAACAAGGATCATTCAAATATTCAGGATATTTATCCATTGCTTTTACATCTAGCGGTTTACAGTTGTATCTCGGTAATTGTATTTCCTCTTTACTCACTTGGAGCAGGTGAAAAAGGAACAGTCTTTGCACTTGAAGAGCTTCTTGCCTCCGTGGCGGTCCCTGTAGTGCCGGCGCAGGCTCTGCATGTACCCAGAGCTGAACTCACAGAACTCACAAGTGAGGATGCTGTCTGGTCGATTATCCGCCAGCGTTGAGCTGCCAGGTGTCGAGCTGGAAGACTTCTGACTGCGGGAGGCCAGCTGGTAATGACTGAGCTGCTGACGGACATCCGCTGTCTCCAGGTATGATGGATCTTAGAGAGGGGAAATGGAGAGAAACGTGTTCATTATTATTTTGTCACATACATATTCAAGTGGGAATAGAACAGATAAAAACAATGCAAGGATTACACTTTAGTTCCCAACCTTTTTGGCCTCTTACACAAAAAGCAGAATCTACTTGGGGCCACTGCCATGTTTCAAATGTTTTAAATTGTTAGTTCTACCAAGGAGACATCTCCCTATAAATGTCTCAGATGGTTCCATTGAAATGTGTCTTTGAGGCCCAGAAAACCCCCCCCCGATCTTTCAAAAAATAGAGAAAATTCCCAAAAGTTAATGCTGACTTTTGTTGCAGAACCTTCTTTTTTCTTCATTTGTAATCCACAAATCCTCTAATGACCGCTGAGATGTATCTTTTGAGGGGGCCCATCTGTATTTGTAGTAATTTATCACCTCTACTTCCACCAGTTATAGCAGTAAAACACTAAAATAAAAGCAATGTTTCAGTATTAACAATCAAATAATGTAAAAATATAATGATCTATCAGTCACAGGGGGCACATTATGAGTACTTCAGATACTTTAATTACATTTAGCTGACAATCTTGATGTACTTTCACCTTTTTCTTTTCAATGAAGGAAATGGTCTTGTAATTTAGTATTTTCATATACTTATATTGGTACACTTTTACTTAAGATCTGCATCCACATCTAGTCAGTAAATATGTTTTTGTAACAACATGTCATCTTCTCTGCTTATTTAAAAATAAGCTAGGCACTAGATTGCAACCCACAAGAGTCACTGTACATCTGAAACTCCAATATTCAAATCCACAGTTTTGCACAGCAGGATGGCGTTTACCTACTTTATCGATCTCCTCCTCATTAATCTCCTTTTTATTATTTTTGAAAGATGTCTGATTATTACTTCTAAAAACGAAATATTATGTAATATTGGTTTTATTTAATAAAAGACTTATCAAATGACCCCACTCACATAAAGAGCATACCTATGACTGCCATCACGTGTCCCATACCTTTTACCCTTCTTATTCCTTTTCTCAAGAGTCTATAATATCAGTGAGAGAGCTCATCTTCTCGGCCTACTTTGAGCCTCCAACACATCAATAAATAAACCACAGTGACACTAATAGAATATCTATCCATGTGAAAAATGCCTCATTCAGCACTCAGAGTATGAGAAAGCTTGGAATAAACTAATAACTTTTCTTATAAACTTTTACTTTACAGAATGCTTGAGATCGAATTTCTTACTTTTGCAGATGGTAGAGAGAAATTCACACAAATCAAACAATGCCTCAATTGATGTTTTTAATATCCTCTCCGCATTGTGGAGATGTATGGAGATGAGAAAGCAGATGGACAGCAGATAATGTGTCTTTTTGAAGGGCTTAGGAGCCCAAACTGTCCATTACATCACATCAATTAAAGGTGGAATATACTTCTGAGAGGAGAAGATAGGGAAGGAGAACGCCTTAAATATATGTTAAGGATAACCTTAAAGCAGCAAGAACTTGGGTCTTATATTCACACTTTTAGAGCCAATCAAATCTAAATCTTTTCAAAACAAACCCTGTATTCCTTTTCAAATATCAGAAATGTAGACATCCGACTGAAGGTAGCTGGTTTTGGCATGCTGGAGAGACATTCAATATGTCAGCTCTGCTCTCTCTCAATGCTTCTCTTGTCTTGGTAGGGCCCAGCCGACAGTGGTGGTTGGTGCAATGAGGAATGCTGCCCTGCTTCAGCTCCAGGGAAGATTCCACCGCTCCAGCAGCAAGGTGACAGCTGCTGCCAAGAACACTCTGCAAGCTGTGCAATGCACCGCCACTAAAACACCTAAAACATGGCATCACATCAAGGAGCTAGCTGCTGCAGCAACCTATGAGAGGAGGCCTCTGTGATAGGAAGGAGTCAGTGATCAACATCAAAGAAGACTGAGGTAATCAAACCTCAGCAGTCAAAACATTCATTCTCTTATTTATTAAACCAATTTCCGATACGTAATCATTGAAACAACTGCTGTGTTTTTCCGTATTTATCGCTAATGTGATCTGTTACCCTAATAAAAAGCACCTTTGATAAAAAGGTTGAACCAGAAAATGTAGATGTTTTAGTCCGAATGTGAATGAAAGAGCTATTAAGATTTAGTTATATATATTTTCAAGAACATGACGTGTATCATATATTTTCAATATGGCTGGATCTACAATGATAAGTCAATTGATCTTATAAATATAAGATAAATAAAATAAATATACTGTACATGTGTTACTGTACAGGCTTATTTCTAAAAACATCGCATTTGTTTCCATCAAATCCTCTCAAGGAGTTAACACCAATGTTAAGAAACTAGATTCTGCTTTGATGCTAGATTGAGGTTTTCTAAATCTGGCCCTGACAATCCTATCCTATGATCTCATCTCCATGACATTACGCAGGATCTCTTACCATCCGGGTCCAAGGGAGTTTGCTCTGTGTTACTGGCCGGTCGGGGGGGCCTGGGGGCTCCGTGAGCAGCCTGGGTAGCAGCACGCAGTTTGGAGAGGGTCAGCGCCTCGCCGTGGTCCATCAGAGAGTGCTCCTTCAGCTGGCTGATGGTCATAGAGGAGAAGGGGCACGACAAGCACTTGTATGTGTGCTGCTCACCTGGAGGAAAACCGAGAAATGTAAAAGTCTTTATAAAAATCATTGCGATAATAAACCAATCCAGCACCATAAAGAAAGCTATTCCCCTCGGAGCCAATCTGCAACAAACATGTCACTTAGTGCTCCTCGTAGTCTAATTAGCCTGATTTTGACTGAAGAAATATCAAGCTGCAATGTTTATTTTCATTGTCTTGAGGTATCACACATAAACATAATCCTTTCTCCAATTCCTCAATATGCACTTCCCTTGTAGGCAATTTGGAAATCAAATCAAATCAAGTTTTATTTATATAGCACATTTTTAAAACGATTTTTGGTCGAGCCAAAGTGCTGTACATAGTGTAGTAGTGTAGTACATTGTTAAACTGCTTGTTTGGTTACAACTTTGAATGTAAACAGGGATATATTCAAACGGCCAGAGGTAGGTGAGTCTGAAGGGGCAAATTACATTATTGAGGAACTTTCACCATAATTAGCATGAAGGTAGGTGTGCAGGTTGGTGAGACGTACACATAGGAAGGAATTTTATACAATGCCTTCTTTTCATTTCAAACTCACGATTAAGAGCCATGAATACTGACCACTTTCTTTGATTTCATGCCATTACCTTGTGACTGAGCAGCTTTGATAACGTTTTGAAAGCACCGAACAGTGATTTATAACATCTTGCTTCCTGCAGCTGTTTAATAAACTTGCTTAACAACCCTAATGCAAGCAGCATCCTGAAGAGATGCACCATTACAACCAAATCAGATCTGATAGTAACATAGCCAACTAAGTGGTTTATTAGGGAAAACTACTTCCTAATTTAACTATTTCTGGTGTGCATCAATCCAAAGTATCTCTAGCTTGTTGGACTGTTTTCAGGGACAAGATAGGGAAGCACTAATCCAGGATATAAATGTGTGGGTTTTAACAAAATCTAAAAAATCTCCAAACTTCACTTTTCAAATGAAATCACAACACAAAATCGGTTTGTGCGAATAAACCACAGCAGTTGTTAACTCTCAGTGCTGCTATTGTTGCCTAAAATCAGACAATTGAGAGCCCTCAGATGCCCCTTGAAAATCTGCTTTTCTCGTTTGCCAGATCTGATTTTGCGTACTATGCATTTGGTTCCCAGGTAGGAGCTTTTTTATATTTGCTTGAATGCGAATCTCTTTGTCTGCCATCTGGCTCCCTCAACAGCAACAAAACGATCACAGGCGGAAAAAAAATCACGTTTAACCACGGACACATGTAGTCATGTTCCTTTGTACCGTGCTGAGTCCTTCATCACTTTATTCCCAAATAAACATAATTAACGATTAATTAATCTAGGCTATTTGTACCTAAATCCAAAAAGGATTCTTTTTGATGAGCTTAATTAAGTGTATTTAATGTTCTTGGTGAATGGTGAAGCTGCTCCTCCTCAGCTGGCCATACTGGACAGGATAAGCTAAGTCAAGCACAGCATCCTTATGTGGAAGATGATAAACAAGAGGCTGCTATTCTGGCCCGGGAATGCCTTGTTAGTCACGGCTACAGCTGTACAATTAGATTTAATGTATGTGTGTGTGTGTATGTGTGTGTGTGTGTGTGTGTGTGTGTGTGTGTGGTGTGTGTGTGTGTGTGTGTGTGTGTGTGTGTGTGTGTGTGTGTGTGTAGGTTTTTACCTGTGTGTGCCTTATGCAGGTGGCTCTTCAAGCGACTCACATAGGCAGATTTAAAGGGGCAGAGTTTGCACTTGAAGGGTTTGTGGTGGCCGTGGTGAGACTGCACATGTCTGTCCAGACTGGCACAAAAAAAACAAAGCAGAAGGGAGGATATGAGATAAGAGGATAAAAGACAGGGAAAAAGTAGATGGAAGGAGGAGAGAAGGATGGGACATAAAGAGAGAAAGTGACAATAATAGAGAGACAGCATACACTGATTTCTACAGCAGGCTGTTTTCCGCAGCATCTAAAGCGCTCTATTCTGTTTACCTCGTAAACAACAGCCACACATTTCCAAAGACTACAGAACAAGGAGCCGTGGGGTGAACTCATCTACCCACAATCCCTTGGTGGGAGGGAGCGTGTGAGCGCCTGTGGGGGCAGTGGCTGTGTTTTTAATGCCAGACTCCTAGGTGGCATGGGAATGCGGCTTCTTTCTGGGTCAGGGCACATACAGTACAGAGGGATTACACCTGGGAGCTCAGAGGAGAGGAGGACTCTCGCTCTGTGTCTCTGTGATGGATACGACAAATCACACTAACAAAATGTTTGTCTCGCTGTAATGTTTGTCTTACTCTCCAAGGAGGCAGGAAATCTGAAAAGATTGAGGATTCAAAGGGATTTCTACAGGGTTTAAAATGTTGGTTTGTGCAAATCGAGTTTAACATTTACAGCTGGTCCACGATTGGTTATGTATGTAAGGATAAGAGTTTAAAATGCACTGCTTTTATTGTTTATACAGCTTATATAATATATGTTCTCTAATAATCTGCGTGAGGGATTCACAGGAAATGAAGCATGCATGTAATCCAGTATTATTGTTTGTAATTTTATCTCATTATATCACCCTCACTGTTCCTGAAGCCATATCACAGCAGCTTTGAGTTATGCCTACTGCATATAAAACATTTCCTCAATTCAATTGGAGCTCCATGGGATGGCTTTTATTTTTAAGCAGACACAGGGTACTCAATTTTACTGATATTTAACAAATTAAACTTGCACTAACCTTAATGAAAAACACTTGTGAAAGGTACAGTCAGAATACATCACTGGATAAACACATTGAAACAAATAACATTAAGTCAAAATGAATGTGTTTAATTCACTCCTTATAAAGTCTCATCCTATACACAGGGGGCAGTAATGTGGATACATTGTTAGGATTGTGGACATAGACTCCTCTCTACTCACTTATGTCTGAAGGGTGAGACGAACTGGCAGTACTGGCAGTTGTATTTGTCTTCTCTGCTGAACATTGCCATGGCTGAGTGGCTCCTCTCATGGGACCTCAGTCCCTGCATGGACATGAAGACTCGGTCGCACTGGGCACATGGGTGACCCCCCGCTGCTAATCGCTGCTTCAGTTCGCCCTCTGACACCACGGCCCTCGCCGCTGCCACCAGGGCCGCTCCTCTTCCTCCAACGGCCTCCCTCTCTGTTTCCAGTGTCTCTGCGGCAACATCAACAGATTCTGGGGAAACCATCATGGAGGGCGAGGGCCCCTCGAGGCCGTCAGCTTCAGCTGCTTCTTCCTCCTCCATGTCACCATTCGTCAGGGTCTCTGAAGGCAGGGTCAAGGGGACCTCGCTGACTTCCTGCTGCAAAACAAAGAGGAGAGGTCTCTGTTGATTTTGTCTGTCACAGCCTTTTTGTTATGCCAACCCACAACAGGGCAATGAAATGAGAGAGATTAAGAGTAACAATTTATTTAGATTGTCCAATGTTGATACTTAATCAGCTTCCAGATGACAAAAATAGCTGTTCACTGAAGTATCACTAAGACTCTACCGCTCTAACCGTTTTTCCTAAATCAGGCAAATCATGTTAACAGCACATAAGCGACAGTTAAGCATCTGTCTAACACCTCTGGTTCTGCCTGTGCTCTATCAGCGCAATCATTTCCACTGAAGTGTTAGTTACAGCTCTCTCACTCACCCTGTGTAATGTCAATTGGATGCATTTGTGCTGAAGATCAACATGTGGTTATATTTTTGACTTCAAAGCTTGTCTATGCAACATCTGTTGTTTTCCTAAAGCCGCTAAAAAAACCTGTCCAAAATACTTGAATCTGGAGTACGAGCCTCTTAATGAAAGTGTTTATAGTCCAGGACAAATGATGGAAAAACATGACTGGGTCAATTATAAGCAACCTTTAACAGTCATCTAAAAACAACTGAAACCCTGATCTGACACTCCCCCTAGAAAGGAAATTAAATGACACAAAATTCATATAACAAAACAAATAAGGACCTAAAGCAGAAAACCTTGCACATTCGCACACCAACATACAATCTAACTGCAAAACAAAACTCCTCCGTCCATTTCCTCTTCCTTCATCTGCTGGAGTGCTGGCTGGTTTCCGTTGTCACAAGTAGACGGACAATCACTGACACGTGACTTTTTTATTGCCTCAAGGAAGCTCATTGGCTCTGTGGAAGGACCTGACCCTGCATTTCATGTGGCCATAAATAAGATGTGGCATCCAAAGGCCCAACCTTTCCATCCAGTCTGCTCTGACTGCACTCTCTTCATCCAAATGTATCAGAAACAATTGCATCCCTGGAGTTAAAACTGTAATCATGTCACTGTGATAAGCTACATTTTCACTTTCTTCAAAACATACAGTATCCTGGTAGAGGTGATCAAAATACACAACAAAAGTACTCAATATTTGTAGCAGGCCTCAGTTGCAGAAGTGAGTACAGTACATGTTATAAGAGGAACCAGGCCTCTGTTTGGATGAGGCATTGGATCTTCAGGCCTGTTCCTCTCTCTGGCAGCCTCAGTGGAATACTAATGTTTGAATGGTAACCCGCCGCTGCCCTAAAAGTTATGGCTCACTACTCTGTAAACCCCCCCCCCCCCACCCCTTTACTGCAATGGGACAGTGTTGTTTGTTTTCTCTGGGGGAAGCTGACAGACTGTCTACCCTCCGTCAGTAAGAAACAAAATGGGAAACAGGAACCAAGTCAAGTAAAACAGATCACTGCAGAGCATGTGGGATGAGGAGTGTGGAAGAGAAAAACCTATACAATATAGAAATAATAATATGAATAAATCCAACTCCATTTACCTTGACATGTCCCTCTTTGACCTCTCCATATTGGACGTGCTTCCTCAGGTGGTTGCAGATGGCTCGGAGGGTGGGGTGCATCTCTACACAGAAGTTACACCTGAATCCTATGGGAGCTTTATTTTCAGGGCTTTCCTGTTCATAGGGAAAGAATGACAAACAATCAGTAGTTATATTCACAGTATTTGTTTCTTTCAGTTGTGTCTTGCCCTGGGACACAATGACATGCTGACTGCAGTGGGACTCGAACTTGCATTATAACTGTTTTTCATTTTTGTTGACAGTTGAAGGGCAATTTGAAATCCACAATTATCCTTGTTTTGTTACTTAAGGTACTACTGCAATGATTGTGGGTTTACGGTCATGTTATGATACATTAACAATACTCTCAATGATTAATGATGTTGGTACAAAACCTTTGCAGCCCATGACAAGTAGTTAAGGAACAGCTATAGTATTATAGACAGTGGTAGCTTAAAGCATAATAAGAGATGCATGCCTCAGATATTATTGATGAAGATTAAATGATGCTGGTTTTATTCTTTATTTACAAGCTTTAAGGCAGACATGTATCTATGCTTACCTTCTCAGGTTTGGTCTCGGGTTCTGTTGCTTTCTGTTTGCTGAGCAGCTGCCTCCTCCTCTCCTGCCTCATGGCCCTTTTCTGAAACTCCTCATTGTGGTTCAAAAGATGTTTAGCCAGATTTGGGAGAGTCAGGAACTTCAGCTCACAGTGAGAACACTTGTACAACTCAGAGTCCTCGTCCCCGGGACCTGGCGACACCACAAAGTCCCTCTTCAAGTCATTGCTGTGGTGGTCGCTGTAGTGCATAGAGAGCAGCTCGCCTGTACTAAAGGACAACCGGAAGCATTTCAAACACTTGAATTGCAACCAATCCACCTCTCCGTCCTGCTCGGGTTCAGGTTGAACTTCCAGCACTTCCTTTTCGTCTTCTGCCATTTCATTGACAGCAACCTTCTCGGGTTCTTTGGCATAGACAACGGTAAAGTAGCGACCAAGCTTGCTGGCATGCTGCTTCTTGGGGAAGACACCTGGGTGGCGTTTAATGTAGTGAGAGACAATGCTCTTCCTGCTGAAGGCCTGAAAGGGGCAAAGAGAACACTTTCGTCTCTCCACAGCCAAACGCAAGTCTTCACTCATTTCTGTGTTTTCCGCTTCTGGCGGCGGGGCTGCTATCACTTTGATAGGCGTTTCAGTCAAAGTCTTGGAAGCAGCCAGACAATGGGTATAATAGGCATCAATATCGTGCCGCTTCTGGTAGTGTGCTGCCAGACCTTTGCGTATAGGGTTTGTGTATGGGCACAGAGCACATTTAAAGACATTGTTTTTACCCTCTGGCTGTGCGCGGACGTTGTTGTGCTTGATACGGTAGTGCCGAGCGATGCCTTTCCTGGTGGAGCAGAAGTATTTGCAGAGCTGACACTTGAACATAGCATGTTTCTCTGTCTTATTGACGGGTAACTGGGAGAGGGCAAGGTCCAACTTACCGACCTCCTGGACTTGTGCTGCACTTGATATATTACCACCACTGCATTCCGCTACTGGCTCTCTTTCTTTACCGGGAGTGAAATAAGTCATAGAAGCAGAAAATATTTCAGAGGCAGACTGATTGTGATATTTCTCATAGTGGATTTTGAGTTTCTCCAGTGTCCCATGAGTGTACGTGCACATTTTGCATCTGTATGCCCCGTAGCCTTGCCTTTGAGTTTTGCACTTGTCATCTCCCTCATTTACGTCAGGGATTTGCTCGATATCGTCTGCAAAGTCTTCCGCAGTGACTTTCACTAATGGGTGTCTCTTTTGATAGTGAGTTAGAACACCGTGGATTCTGGAGTTAACATACGGACAGTGACGACATTTATACACAGAGCTGGGGTTGATGTCGGCCTCCTGTGCAAAATCTGCAGCCTTTACTTTCATGCCTGGGTGCTTCTTCCCATAGTGAGTGAGGAGGCCATGGAGACTGTTGTACTCTGATAGACATACAGTGCACTGGTAAGTATTGTTAGAGAGGGAAAGACGTGGGTGGGGAGGATGTGGGCTTTCTTGAGGTGTGGTGACAATGACCAGCCCGCCATCATCTTCAATAGGTTGGCATTCAAAAGACATTTGTTCTTTGACAACCTGCTGGTTTATATTTTCAGCTGAGCCATTTCCTTTGATAATATCCAAAAGCACAGATTCATCCCCTTTAATGGCCCAAGGGTGGACTGCCTGATAGTGACTAGTGATGTCCCATATTGTACAGGCCTCAAAGGCACAGTCTCTGCATTTGTAATGTTTAGTTTCCATATTGCCCCCTTGTTGGGTCTCCGGACCAGCCCATAGCTTGCTGGCCATGTAAGTGTAATCCACATTGTGCTCAGGATGGCGTCTTTGGTAGTGGAGCAGCAGACCCTGGGGTTCAGCGTGGGAGTAGATGCACCACTCACAGTGGTAGCCAGCCTCCAGGACGCCATCTTGGTAAGCCCAGTGTAAAATGGTCATAGCTGTGGCTTTAACAGTGGGGTGCTCTTTCTTCAGATGTTTCTTCAGGGCATAGATGTAGGGGGATGTGTAGGTACAGTGTCTGCACTTTAGTGAGCGCAGTGACGTAGTGTTTTCCGGGTCCGGAGGGGCTGGGATCAATGCAGAGGAGACTGAACTCGACTGAACCATCTGTGCACGCTCGCGCTGACTCCGGACAACTGCAGTGTGACGACGCACAAGGTCAGCGTTGGCCTTGGTCTCCTTATGCTTCTTCTGGTAATGGATTAGCACTCCTTTTACAGTGCGGTTGCCATAATCACAGTGCTGACAAAAGAACAGCTCGTCCTCACCTTTCTCACCACTTCCTGGTTTCGGGCTCGTGTTGTTAGACCCATCATGACCGTTGTTTTGAAACTGCTTTAAAAACTGTTTGGGAGCCGCAATTTGAAGTTCATCCATTAATTTAATCAAACCAGGGGTTGGGGCGCCATGTTTGATATATTTTGCCGTCACTTTTACTTCAGGGTGTCTCTTTTGATAGTGGACCAGCACACCAACAACAGATCTGTTACTGTACACACAGTGTTTACAGTAGTACATCTCTTCATCCGAACCATACAGCGCTGTGCTCTGTTGTTTTGGAGGCATTGCCATGCTTATATTATGTGAAGAGTTTGCAACAGACTGCGATTGATCCACCGTGATGACCTTCATGGTTTTCTGTATACGGAAATAAGAAGCCTTTTGCTCTGGGTGTTTCTTCTGATAGTGGACCAAAACAGAGTGCATGTTGGGGCTAGCAAAAGAACACACATCGCAATCATAGACAACAACATTACCACTAATAGATTCTTTAAGGTCTGCCTCGGCATTAGGTTCAGGGGTCTTGGCGTCGGTTTTCGGCACTGGACTGGAGGACGACCTTGGGGTTGACGTGGCTGAGTTCAAAATCTTGGGGCCCGAGTTTAATATTTCCCTCAGGGTTTGAGATTCACCCGTTTTTGGGGACTGCTCCACTACATAGCTAGAGAAGATCATAGCATTGTTTATTTTCACCGTAGGGTGCATTCTTTGGTAGTGGGGCATTAGGCTCCTGACATTGGGGCTTGTGTACGAACAAAAGCGGCACATGTATACCAGATTTGGTTGGTTGAAGTTGAGCACATTGCTTGCTTCAGGGTGGTGTTCCATGTAGTGTTGATGCAGATCGTTGTAATTTGTGTATTCGATGTAGCACTCTAAGCAGCGGAAGACTGCACTGTGGTCCTCTGAGTCCAGGATGTACTTAAAGCTGAACTTGATGTAAGGGTGCATCCTCTGGTAGTGGGTGCTGACGCTACGAGCTGATTTGTTGTGGTAATCACAGTGTTTACAGTAGAATCGTGCTATTCCTACTTCCTCTGGATAATCAGCGTTCTCTTGGATAGCACTGTCGCTGGGGTCAGCAGAGATGTTTTCACTATCATCCGATAGAGTCATTGATATAGGAATGTTTCTAGGTTTTGACTTAGGGTTGCTTTTTCTTTTTCCTATTCTGCCTCCCTCTTGAGAAGTCATTGATTCTCTTGCATTAAGCTGTTGTGTGTTATAAGTGAAGACAGGGTTTTTATTGTCATGGTTTCCACTGTCTGCCTCAGCACCGGCTTGATTTTCTCCCGCGTCTTCATCATCCATGTCATCTAAGTTTATGATCATGTCCTGTTGGCTTTGGCTTATCTTACTTTGAAGGTTACTGGCGATTTCATCAATTCTAGTTCTCTTCTTTACTGAGGACAAATCCAAAGGCAAGTCGTTAATGGACTTTCTGGCTCTTTTCCCTGTTACTAAGGGCTTTTTGGTGGCAAGTCCTAAAATGGAGGTCTGAGTTTTTTGTAGAAAGATTGGAGAAGCGTCCACATCAGAGTCCTGCTGGTCAGTCAGCTGGCTTTCAAAGGCAGAGGGATCTAGGTCATCACAGTAGGAATGCTTATGCTGCTGGTGAACCCTCAGACCTTTCAGAGTGGTCGTGGAGAAGCTGCAGAGCGTGCAGCGATGAGGATTCTGCTGGTCGTTCGGTGTGCTGGTTAACTTTTTTCCATTGACTTTGGAACTAACACTACCCCCATTAACTGGCTCTGCAGCAGTGTCATTGTGAGAATCTGGACTATCACTTGTTAGGTCCATGGTGTCTACATCTGAGGAAATGTGGCTCTGTTTGTGCGTGCCTAGTTTGAGAGGGCTGGTGCAAATGAATGGGCATTCATCACATTTATACACTGTGGTTTTGCCAGAAAGATGAATGTTTTCAATGTGGCGGGAGATGCTCCGCCTGTGCATGGTGAGGAAGGAGCAGAAGGGGCACTGAAATCGGTTCATGTACTTTCTAAAGGGTATTCCTTTAGTCTCCAGTAATTTATTATCCTCATCAGTTAAAAGCTGCTTTGCATCTGCTGACAGGGTCCCGGTATAGCTGGGATCATCCATATCACCTAACTCTTCTTCATCATCATCCTCTAAGCTGCTGTGAGAGTCCTCCTCATTGACAGCGTCGGCGTCCATCTCTACGATACTTTTGGAGACATCAGATGAAGAGAACCTCTTGGACAAAATGGAGGAACCTGTGCTGTTGGGTGCTACTGCATTCATCTGTGTGTAATGAAAGGATGAGATCTCTTGGACTGTTTTCTCCAAGGTGTTTTCTGATGTTTTTTCTACTGGCTCTTTCTTTTCACCAACATCAGTGGAAGTTATCTTTAATCTAGTCTGGCTTTGGGAAGCGGAGGGAGAATCTGGTTTGGGTGAGCTTGCACTGGCCTCCCTTTCCAGCTCTGCAATGCTGGAAACTATCTTGACCTTGTCACTGTGTTCCTTCACCACATGATCAGTCCAGCTGTCCTTCTGGTCAGTCTGATATTCGCACCATTCACAGGCAAATGTTCCCTTCATGAGTCCACCGGCTGAGTCAGATTCCTCTCCGGTCTCAGTGTATTCTGAAAGATCTCCAGCACTCTCTGCGGGAACCTTATTATGATACATTAGTTGGTGTTTCATTATCCTTGCTTTGCGTGGAGACTTGTATGTGCAATACTGACAGGAGTACACTTTTGAATGGTCGTTTTGCATTATGACGGTGTAGCCGGGCTGCTTAGCTCTCTGCGACGAGATACTTGCATCAGAATCTTCCTCCACAACATTATGCACCTTTTTGGTGTGGTTTCTTAAGAATGAATTTGATCTGAAGTAACGGACACAGAACTTGCACTGGTAAAATGGTATGTGGTTTTCAGCTGTCTGCTTCTGTGGTGTTTGGTTGGAATTGTCAGTAGAGTTGGGGCCTGAAAAAAGATGAGAAAGTGTGTGAGATTTCTGCTCTAATGTAAAATGTCAGTTTTTTTAAGATAATAAAACCAGCAACAAATCATAAATAATATGCTCCTCAATGAAATATAAAACCATCCTAGTATGCAGAGTTATTTGTTTCCTAATCCTCAACAAATTAATCTGTAACATCTGATTCAATGTAGTTGACATACTCATTCCAGCTTTAGGAGGCGTATAATCCTTTTCATCCTTGTCCTCATATTCCGCCTCCTCTTCATCCTCGTCTTTCAGAGAGCCAGACCCATCTGCATCTGCAGGCTGCAGGAAAACGGTGTGCACGTCCTGAATGTGGGTCTTCAGGTCCTCGTATGACTCTGCACGGAAGTCACAGCCGTCACACTGCAACATCTCCATCACTGAAACCTGGGAGCACTCCCTGGAAAATCAGGGAAACCTGCAAAGAAAAAGAAATAGAGAGAAATCATGAGGACATGCAGCATTACATGAGGTTAAACAAGAATACAAATAATTCATAAGAATCAAGGTAAAATACCACAGGAGCCATTTAGAGTTCAAGTAAGTCAAATAGTATTTTCTACAGAAACGAGACTGAAACGTAGGCTGCAGAGCAATTTCAAAACAGGAGAAATATCATTCTGTCATATACCAATATTCAGTTTAATGAACATGCCCTTCCATAAACATGAGCTTGGTGATAATCCAGCATGATTATTGATGGAATTCCTGCTGTGAACAAAGAATAATCAAGTGAAGGATGGATGACACACGTTTCACAGAACCATTAAGACCATGGCCAGAAAACTATATAATGCTTTGAAATGCATTATGATTATATTTTCAAAAGCCAGCCTTTTCAAGTTGTATTTGCAAGAATTTGCTACAAAATATAACATGTTGTTGGAAATATGGTCCCTCAAGTAAACATGTGACTGTGATTGCAATTATAATTATTCAGACATAACATTTGTATTTCTTTATGATTGATTTGTTGTTGAATAATGCATAGGTCTGCAGGTCTCCCTTGATCTCAATGGGACCAATCTGGTTAAATAAAGGTTTGAAATGAAATAGGACAAATTAAAATATCACATTTTTACTTCTAATAAAACTAAATCAATAGTCAAGTATGTCACTGGTTGTCATTGGTCCGGCAGTGGCTCAGTCAGTAGGGGCTTAGACTGTGAGCTGTAGGGTCGCTGGTTCAAGTCCCCGACCAGACCTAAATATGGAGTGTGGACTTCTACTTGGAGAGGTCCCAGTTCACCTCCTGCCCTGCCGTGGTGCAAGGCACCGGACACCCCCCTTCCTCATTATGAAAACAAAGCCACACTGAGATACTCACACATCTTTATAACAAAATAATATTTTCCCTAAAACAATGCTGTCAAGAAACTCTGATAGAGATCCTCATATAAATGACGAAGAGGAGAATTCAGCAGATGCTGATGTTACTCAGAATACTAAGAAGGTCCCATTTTTTAGCATGGCATCAATCTAAGAACAATGGAGGGACTGAAGAGGGATTATGGGCTGATTTGTCCCATTTTTATTACCTTGGGATAAGCAACAGCTGGAGAGCAGCCCCACAGCTCAGTATTTAGAGCAGACTATTCCATCAGATTGTATCAACTGCTAGTCTGAAATAAGATTGAATGAATCAACGGAGAGATGAAGGCTTATGTCTCTGGGCTGCAGTTTGGACTTGGCCAGAGAAATGTAGTTGATGATGTGCCCATCATTTCACAGCTATTTCATCATCGCTGGCCATTTTATCTTGAAAAAATATAAAATCACTAAATTGAACATGTAACTCACACTGGTTATAAGATGGGCACCTAAAGGGCACCCTTTTGGTTCTTGAATAAAAACCGAATTAACATAACCATCACATTTTAAACATTTCTGGAAGCATATTTTTATATAAAGCTGGTAACTGTGGTACATGCCATTCTAAACAAAATAAAAATCAAAGCTATTGTGTTGGAAATATGTTCCCAAATAACACATGAGTTTAAGTCTAAAATGCAGGAAGGTAGATTATAATTAAATATTAATATTATTATTATATTAAAGTTATTCCAATGCTTATTATGCTTGTTGTATGTCTCAGATTTAAAAAGTCATCAAAAGTTATCAATAATTTAGTGCCGGAATCAATCGTTATTCAGCTTAAAGAAAGTAAAAAGATGGATACTGAATATCTGTGAATTGGTAGCTCTCAGAGTCTATACAATAACAGTTATTCTAACAAGCTGACATTCATAATAAGGCTCCCATTCATATTCAAGCTGCTCATATCCAAGGCCCATTCACAAAGACACAACTAACTCTAACTTTATTTCCCCGCTGTGGGACTCATAAAGGACTTCTGATTCTGAACATGGAGGATCTGTAATGGTATGAGTATGGCAACAGTATGCAGAGTATGTAGAAGGACATCTTTCATTAAATAAAGTTAAATGTAACTTAGTAGTGAAAATGATAAAACACTAACTGCACTATCCAAACTAAACACACATGTTGTTGAAAGCTCTATATCTTTATAACGAGTATTCATTTGTGTATTCTATTAGGCAAAGACAGAAATATGTTTGCATGTATTCAAAGAGGATTAATACTCCACTGTGCGAGCATGACCTTCACATCACAGAGACGCCATGATTCGTGTCTGTGATCAATAAATACAATGTTACCAGCATCACCTCTACTTATCTTCTTATATTCTTCTTAGGAGGCTTTAGAGTGAGATTGGCATTAATATATCAACACTATGCACTTTCCTTTAGGGCATTGTGAATTATAGAAAACACTTTTATTTTATTCAGCCAGATGCTGTATTTTGTAGAGCCAGGGCAGGAAATATATATATTTGTTTCTATAATTATTGCTCGATATTATGTAAAAAATATACAATCAATTCTTTAATTTTAAGTCAATAGGCAGGTCAACAAAGTATGCAACTAAGTAGAAGGTAAGGAAATATACCACGCAATGAGCCTCTTGTTTCACTTTGGTCCTAGATTTCTTTTAAAGATTAACTTAAAATGCTGTGTTTTTCTCAAGGTCGAAGAATGCATGACACAAATACATTTGTTGGGGGGGGGGGAATTTCGGACCCTTTCGGAAAGTCTGCCCATTTTTTAAAAGGATAACATTTTTAGAAAATCACATACTCTTTTAAGGTAAAAAATAAAACATTTTACATTGACAGAGTTGTAATATTCGATATAAAACCCAACGAGACAAGTTACGAATGACAACTTTTTTTACCAGGATCAAATTCAGTTCACTGAGCTGGACACTCGAGACAATGACATTTCAAGTCAGATCAGGCCAGAGACAGTTGGGAATCCCGCCCTGCTTCCCACACCCAACTGGCCCGAGAGTGGAGAGCTCCATGTGAGCCGACCGAGCTGCCAGTATGTCCCTGAGCAACCAGGGGATCCATTGTTGCTCGGGGTCAGGTTACAGCCTCACCACGGGGCCCCACCCTGCTCTCTTGGCAGTTCACTGCTGTTTTGAACAAAGTTGCCTCCTAATGCCAGGTTCCTTGACATGGATATCAAGAGAATCCTTTCTGGGAGAAGGGAAGAGGAATGCCCGGGGAGAAGAAAAAAAAGCCTCCTACACAACCACCATCTGCCTTAGCTGTGTCTTTTCAGCCAGACAGTCCCCGTGCAACACCAAGTTAATGGGTGAGATTGTGTAACTGCTTTCATCTAGTCAGCTGGGGCTCGAACAGCCAGAGACTGAGCTGCTCAGATCCTCCTCTGAGCCGGGCTTCAAGGGCAGCCATTTTAGGAACTGACTATGTGCGCTTAGGTGTTCAGCCAGCACACAACATGGACCCACTGATCCTCTTCCTCAAAAGCAGGCCGCCTGACACTGGAGAGCTGCTGACGGAAATCCATCTGCCAGATGCACGGGGCTGTACCCAAGCCCTCTGCCCACACAGCTCAGCAGAAAACATCTCACACTCTCGCCAGCCTGAATTCGCCCTGGTCATTTCATTTCTCAGGGACATTATCTGTCACATGAAGGGATTTCCAGTGAAATGCTGCAATCCCCGCTCCAAAGAAAGACATATTAGGTCAGAGCAAGCACCGACACTGTGGAGAGAAACTGCCAGCTACGTTCCACGAGGGGGTCTAAAAATGTGAGGCATGTCTCAACTTCTTTATCTCAGAGCTGCTCTGAAACCCTGAGGAGAAGGGGGCAGAGAGACGCAGAAGGGGAGTCTG
Organism: Gymnodraco acuticeps; assembly: GCF_902827175.1. NCBI lineage: Eukaryota > Metazoa > Chordata > Actinopteri > Perciformes > Bathydraconidae > Gymnodraco > Gymnodraco acuticeps. The sequence goes on from NW_022989894.1 coordinate 824,309, forward strand.
AAGGGAAAGGGTGGGAGGAAAAGGAAGGCAGCGAGAGAGCCTGACAGAGCCACCTGGAATACCTTCAGTGGAATTCAACTGAGAACAAAGCCATCAGACTGGGCTCCACAGATTCCAAAGTCTACCGACATTTGTTAATCACCAACCGGTCTCTCTGCATCAGTGAGCTCTGCCAGCAGTCACACCCTCCACTCAAACTGGCTGACAGCAGCTGCTCTGTCTGAAAGAGGGCCTTTGAATAAGCCAGCATTAAGCTGATTAGGAGTACAGAGGTTTTGTCCTTAACTGTTGGTGAGCGCTACCATCTCATGCCGGCAGAGAGAGAAAATATGCCATATATTATTATTATTATCATTATATGTTGAGCATCCTGGCTCCAGATAATTCATCTGGCAGCAAGACGGGATGTGCCTCTTGTCAACCTGTTCACCCTCAATAATTAATGACCCATTGATTAAAAATGACAGCCTACTTCTTAAACGAAAAATACAGAGGCAATAACAGAAGATAGCCAGAGCCATGGACATCGATTTTTTCTGAAGAGATGAGATGACATCAGAGAAAAATCAATACATTTTTACTTTCAAGAAAGTTATAAAAAAAAGAGAGAGAAGGAAGAGTAAAGGTAAATGTATAAAGCTTCATATTCTGAAGTTTTTCCACAACATGTGTTCAGCAGAGGAAGATCTCATAGTGATAAAGACAAAATGTTACGTAACAGTGACAGAGAGAATTTGGCCTCTTGCTCAAACAGGAGATAGAGAGCTGATGATCGTCAAGGCTACTCCCTTCCTCTGATGTCACCAGCCCAGGAGAACTCAACACACTGATCTGATAGTGTGGTTAACAGTTCATCTACAAATAACATGAATATACGAGAAACTACGAATTGAAACAGCACCTGTCATACACAAGTCTAAACGCTGCAGGATGTTTGCAAGGATATTGTAGTGGGTCAGTATTTGAACAGGTGTTCAGCTGTCCACCTTCTCTGTATAGACAGATATAAAGCTATAGGAGAAAACGTTTAAAGTACCACAATGTTTCATAGATAAACAATGTCATGATAAATCTTAAAAGAAAAAAAAATACACTGTATATTAAAAGTTGATAAAGTCCCCTTGACATCACCCTTTGGTCTTTGGACCACAGCCTCGAAGGCTCCAGTTTGGCATTTTGGCCAAAGCCATCATGTTTTTTTGACAACAGAGGGTGAAGCCAAATACAACCGAAGGCTGAACAAGATATTTTAGGCAAACCAAAATGTTACAATTAACTTCCATGAACTGAACATACACTAAAAAGGTTAAAGTTGTCAGATGAAAACAAAGACAGCACCCAACGCGCACAACATCATGGTAGCAACCCGTCACAAGAAAGCCACAGCTTGAACACCTCTATCAACTATTTTACTCTAAATGGGAACATTATTTACAAAATGAACATCATGTTGTACTGAAAAAGACTTGAGTCTAGTCTTTGCGACCATAAACTCATTATAAACAAATCTATGAGTAAAAAACGAATTAGAAGGGGTAATATTTTCTCATAGACTTCTATACATTTGGATTTTGCAACTAGAAGAGTGGCCAGCTGCTGGACTTTGGAAGGACTGCAGGTTTGAATCTCATGCATTTTTTGGTAATTGATCAGGACAGTAGTAGATTTTTGCATGAATTCAGTTTTTGCAACCCTTTTACTTGATTATTTAAGCATATATTTGTTGTGGTTACACAAGACATAAAGTTGCAATGTGCACACTGCCTATCTGTGTAAATACGTTTCTATGACAATCTCATCAATGCCAAAATCAGTGCCTCTCCCTTTTCTCAGTATTCCCCACAGTTACAATGTTCACCTGCCATTTGAGCACATTATTCCACATAAAAGCACTTTCTGCCATGAAATGTGCCACCTTGTGACAGGATGCTGCAATAGAAGAATCCATTCAAGGGTAAAATACATCCAATAAAAAAAAGAGAATATGACAAAGAACATTTAAATGCATAATGCATACGTTTAAAAAAAAAAAAAAACTAACTCTTAAAGAGCTTAGAGCATAAGGGAGTGCAATTGTATAAAAAATGATGGAACGAAATAGCTTAAAATGAAAGAGGTAAAATACCAGCAAAGAAAGGCTTTTACTGTGAAGGAGAGACACGTCACGTACACTAAAGTTGGACAGCAGCAAGCACATTATTTATTTTCAATGCATTGGTGATTTTGTCTTTCGATTTACTATTAAATAGTCACATTTCAGAGGATGCCTCTTGAATATAGAGCTTTTTTCTGTTTGACGTCATATTAAACTAAATATCTTTCGGCTTTGAACTGACTAGTAACTGCAGATATATTAACAGAAAATAATTGATAGATGCGGCCCTAATTGTAATTTGTTTGAATGAGGCACTCCAATTGCACATTAACATGGGTGATGTTAAAAGCACTAGTGCAAAGTGAGCCTATCCCTTAATATCAAATTGACAAAGCACCATTACTTCAATGGATCACCTACTGAGACGTTGTCTTCCAGCAGTGTGTGCAGGCCTCCCAGTGCTCTATGTCGTCGTCACACTTTCTGTTGTGAGTTTAATGAACATATAACAGCACAACCTGCTTTTCCTGAATGTGCAACAACAAAAAGCCTCTGTGACTCTGAATCTATGCAGTGTTCCTTTGCACAATGTCGCAATATCATATTGATATACAGTGGGGCAAAAAAGTATTTAGTCAGCCACCAATTGTGCAAGTTCTCCCACTTAAAAATATGAGAGAGGCCTGTAATTTTCATCCTAGGTACACTTCAATTATGAGAGACAGAATGGGGGGAAAGAATCCAGGAAATCACATTGTAGGATTTTTAATGAATTAATTGGTAAATTCCTCGGTAAAATAAGTATTTGGTCACCTACAAACAAACAAGATTTCTGGCTCTCACAGACCTGTAACTTCTTCTTTAAGAGCCTCCTCTGTCCTCCACTTGTTAACTGTATTAATGGCACCTGTTTGAACTCGTTATCAGTATAAAAGACACCTGTCCACAACCTCAAACAGTCACACTCCAAACTCCACTATGGCCAAGACCAAAGAGCTGTGAAAGGACACCAGAAACAAAATGGTAGACCTGCACCAGGCTGGGAAGACTGAATCTGCAATAGGTAAGCAGCTTGGTGTGAAGAAATCAACTGTGGGAGCAATTATTAGAAAATGGAAGACATACAAGACCACTGATAATCTCCCTCGATCTGGGGCTCCACGCAAGATCTCACCCCGTGGGGTCAAAATGATCACAAGAACGGTGAGCAAAAATCCCAGAACCACACGGGGGGACCTAGTCAATGACCTGCAGAGAGCTGGGACCAAAGTAACAAAGGCTACCATCAGTAACACACTACGCCGCCAGGGACTCAAATCCTGCAGTGCCAGACGTGTCCCCCTGCTTAAACCAGTACATGTCCAGGCCTGTCTGAAGTTTGCTAGAGAGCATTTATGATCCAGAAGAGGATTGGGAGAATGTCATATGGTCAGATGAAACCAAAATAGAACTTTTTGGTAAAAACTCAACTAGACGTGTTTGGAGGAGAAAGAATGCTGAGTTGCATCCAAAGAACACCAAACCTACTGTGAAACATGGGGGTGGAAACATCATGCTTTGGGGCTGTTTTTCTCCAAAGGGACCAGGACGACTGATCCGTGTAAAGGAAAGAATGAATGGGGCCATGTATTGTGAGATTTTGAGTGACAACCTCCTTCCATCAGCAAGGGCATTGAAGATGAAACGTGGCTGGGTCTTTCAGCATGACAATGATCCCAAACACACCGCCCGGGCAACGAAGGAGTGGCTTCGTAAGAAGCATTTCAAGGTCCTGGAGTGGCCTAGCCAGTCTCCAGATCTCAACCCCATAGAAAATCTTTGGAGGGAGTTGAAAGTCTGTGTTGCCCAGCGACAGCCCCAAAACATCACTGCTCAAGAGGAGATCTGCATGGAGGAATGGGCCAAAATAAAAAAACAGTGTGTGAAAACCTTGTGAAGACTTACAGAAAACGTTTGACCTCTGTCATTGCCAACAAAGGGTATATAACAAAGTATTGAGATGAACTTTTGTTATTGACCAAATACTTATTTTCCACCATAATTTGCACATCAATTCTTTAAAAATCAGACAATGTGATTTTCTGGATTTTTTTTTTATTCTCATTTTGTCTCTCATAGTTCAGGTATACCTAGGATGAAAATTACAGGCCTCTCTCATCTTTTTAAGTGGGAGAACTTGCACAATTGGTGGCTGACTAAATACTTTTTTGCCCCACTGTAACTGAGGGGGGGAAATTGCTAAGTATGAACAAAAAGAAAATAACAGATATATAAATATATCAAATATGTTTTCTATTAAAAATGAATCACAGTTGACTATAAATTATTTGTGGCCGTACACCATTTTAAAAAGTTCTATAAATGCCATTTACTGTTTTTTTTTAAACAAAATCACTTCCACTATTTGGCGACAAAGTAAATATAAATAGTGAAGGAAGTTTATAAAATCTTTGCATTGCTATTTATGCATTTACATCACATACTACCAAAAAACTTCTTGGCTGTTTTTGACAATACCTGTCTATAACAGTCTGACAGCCTTTCAGTTGCTTCATATCTAAAGGCTCAAAACCTCATTGCGATATCTGCTGATGCAAGTATGGGCCAAGCCAAGCAGCAGCAAGAAATATTTATTTTGACACCAAACCTTTAATCTTTCCCTTTACCAGATACAACTGAGAGACTTTGAAACCAGAAAAAGTAAAGAAAGGCTTTTGTTTCAGATTCAAATATTCTTTTTACCCATCGACACCTGGTCACTGGTGATGATTAGAGCCTGTCCATGACATCATTCAAAACTGTGCTGCCATTATTAGTTTCTCTGATTTTACTATTTATAAGTAGTGTTTGAGTAAAGTTAATTCTTTTTTTTGGTATTCTATAAACTACTGACAACATTTCTCTGTGTTGGAATTCAACAAATGCTGGAATGGAATGGCCGCTTTACATGTAGAGATTGAGAATTTGGAATGATCTCTTAATTTGTTCCAGAGCTATATTACGGTTACAAAGTCATTTGTAGACAATAGTAATTTTGCAGAAAAGTTAACAAATGGGTATTATTCAAATAGTCTTTATGCATGAAACTAATTCTGATTAATTTCCTCATAAACGTAAAAAGTAACTGAATATTTATGGGTTTGATACTGCAATTTGAAGATATCACCTATGGCACCAGAAAGTTGTGATTTACATTTTGTATAATACTTTGTGACAATAAAGACCAACACTTAACATATAATGGAGATAATAATAACCAGGTGTATCAATGTCAAAGCTACAGACCACACTTCAGATGTTTGTGTTTTGTGTGTGTGTTACTACAACAGTAGTTTATATTTTGTGCAGCCCTTTCATGCAAGCTCTTATACCTTTATTCTACCTACTTACATTTTGACTTTAAATTACTCTGAAATGATATGAAATGCTCATTATCCAAATCCAGCAATTCCAACATGCTGGAGGTCTGTTCAAAAAGGACAGAAGAGCAGCTAATCTCTATATTTGAGAGGCTGAAATAACAGCCAAAATGTTTTTTTTGGCAAATAAAGTACATTAAAATAAATAGAATATGAAATAACATTCTTTCCGGCATTAACTGATACACTTCTGACATATTCCAGTTGTTTTATATACAGTAAGTAGACACAGGGCTGCTATAGACGTTCTATACACAGCCAAAGGGTCACCAGGAAGCATAATTAACGTTTGGACTGTCGGCTTACATGCAACCATATGTGTCCCTATATTCTCTCTGCCAGGCTCGCACAACATTCATAATAGAGGGCAAATACACATACATGCACACAGTAAACCAGTAGCATCACCACCTTAAGTACACATTCAGGATTGAATTACAGCATCAACTTGTCTTGGATTATTCCTGAAGGTCTCAAATTAAAGCCATTAATATGTCCCATAATGATTTACTACTTCATCATTTATTCATTGAAAGGTTACTTTTTTGGGACTTTTACCTTTATTCGAAGCAAGGGGGAAAGCACACAGAGTGTTGTATGATGATTATAAAGGCCCCTGAGAGAGAAGTGTGATATATGATGTTTGGCTTCATGAAATTAATAAAATTGACTTGCCTTGACAAGCTTTGGAAGTGATTTTGGTTCACATTAGGTCTGATACTGTAAAAATGCAAGCCAGCCAGAATAACAGTGTCTGGTTAGCAGCGATTCTTTGGCCTGGGCAGAGCTCACACTCTCGTTGGTTCACAGTTGGCTTTTATCTGTCAGCACTGTAGCAGATAACAACACTGGTTCAAAAGAGAAAAGCTGGTCCGACCTGAATGACCTTCATATTCCAATAATGTGCTGCTGCCTAATCCCTGCACTGAAGAATAACATATTGACAGAAACAAACATTACTATTATTGTGCTAGCAAGCATATAAAGTGGAAACATTGTAGGCAAGTGCTGTTGTTTTGCTCAACGTATTCTATGTGATAGGATTCCTGCTACAAGAAGAGTTTACTGGAAACCAAAACTCAAACCATGAAGAAAGGGGAAGAAAATGAACAAATGGAAAACATGCCAATGAGTTGCCAATTTGGTAGAAGAGGGGTGCAACACATCTCTATACACAGATAACAGCATATATGGAGGTAACAGGCTTTTTTAGTTTTTTAAAAGCCAAAATAATAATGGTGGCTGAATGTGAAACAATTCAGTTGTATGTTTTCTCTTAACTTCTAATAGTACAAAACAATAGTGATGTAAAGTAAGCTAAATAAATAAAGGAAGAAGTTCAGCAAATCTGGAAATTCAACGCCCATATGACTTTATCTACCAGTGTTAGCTATCCCTTTAGCCTATAATACCTTGATTAATGTATGTAAATAAAAACCTGTAATGATAATCCTCTCTAATCCAATATAGTTGATCCTTGGAATGAATTGATAACACCACAATGTAACCACCTGAATGTGAGAGACATATTTGTGGTTACTGTAGTCTTGATGAGCATATCTGTTTCATTACTACAGCCTCTCAGTGATAAGACCAACAGAGAGCTGGACAGTGACCTCACTCCTCTCTGCCTGTGATCAGAGCAGACAGCTTCCTTAAATGATGTGATCACATGGTGCTGCTTATTTCAGAAAGTCTGAATACACAGAGATGAGACATCGATCCCACCTGGCCGATCAATGCGGCAGGCCTTTTGAGAGGAGATGTGAGGAATCAATAATGTTCGGTATAAACGTTTTGTCATAACATTCATCAAACATCTGCTGGAATGGAATGAAAGAGAGGGGAATGGCATGAAATACAACAGAGAAAAAGCAGAATAGAGCAAGAAATACAACAGTAATGCCATCCCAAAGGTCCCTGTATCGTGTTGGCATGCATACTAATAAACGAATAATAATGTTTTAGTTTGTATTATCAATGAGCTGAAGAAAAATGGCAGATTGAAACATTAAGCTTAACCAGGTAGATATCCGGATTCTTCATACTAAGACAATTCATCTTAATAATAAATCAACCAAGTGTTAACGCGCTAAAGGTCTCAAACGTTACTGAGAGTCGCCAAAAACATCAACATTGTCATAACATAGTGTCAGCCACATGACTAAAAATATAGTGTTAATCTGCCTACAAATCTGTTTTAGGAAGCATATGGCATAAAAAAAAGTAGGTCAACCATTAACACAGATAACACAGCCTTGACCAGAAACATTCTTCTAGCTCTCCATCTTAAATCCATCTCAAATGTTGGATGTAAAGCAAAATACCCCCCATTAATGCTCTTGAATTTTAAATATTGCTCAGTTTAACACTCACTCACTACTGCAGCCTGATGTGGTCTGATATGACCAGTAGCTTACGGTGGCTAATGTGAGCTAATGTTAGCTAGAGGTCTAGCCATTATGTAGGACTGCATCTTTTGACTGCATTGGTAACTGCCTCATTTGAGGTACTATCTTATTATTTTTATAATTATCTTAATGTTTTTATCAAATTGAATATCACAATTTGTTTTAAAGGATTTAAATATGTATTTTTATTTTCTTATTTGGTTACATTTCAGTAATAAAAAATAAAAATAAACTCCTTTTGTGTTGATTTAGCATATTTATTTTCAGCAACAACAATAACATATCCTCTTTTATATTAATGTTTTAAACTCTTCTGTCCCCCATGGCCCAAACAACACAGAGTTTTGGTTGTTTTATCGGCTATTACCATGGGTTAAAGTAGTCATGGTTTGACCTGCTCTGGATTCACCAACGCTCTATTTTTAGGGATTAAGATCAAAACCTTCTACCTCGGTTTCGCTAGATCACAAGTTCCATTTCCTGTCGTGGGAATAAACCACGAGCTTGCAAAATTAACATTCGGTGTTTGGTAAGAAGCAGTCCTACCACTCAGCTCAGAAGTTTTAGGAACACATGAGACTCCCTATACTGTCCTTCAGTTATTTTTAGCTTGTTTTGGGCCTCTTGGTAGTTTTTCCTTTAGAGCTTCCTCTTTACATGACCATCCATCATCGCTGGATGACCTGGTCTAGATAAGGTCCTGATTGTGCCATAATTCCTCTTAGACTTTTCTTCAAGTTTGTCCTTCCTATGTTCCAAGAAAAAATAAAGGGTATTCAATCAAACTTTATGTCTGAGTCTTTCAAAGTCTTTCAAAGTAACTCCCAAAGTTCTGCTGGCTTCTTGCTGTCAAAGCTTGTCTCTGTCCATTTTAACATTTACAGAAAATCATGTTTAGAATCAGTTCACTCAAAATAAGCTTGAAACACTTGAATACAACTAACTGAATCTCAACACAAAAACAACCTGGAGTAAGTGAGGCATGTGCATATTTACACATGGGGACTACAAACAGTAGACTTGTGTGTTTAACATTATTCTACTGATTAGTTTAACTCAATGAATGAGGGGAGAAATTAATTTTTTTGGTGGTCATTCAAAAGAAATAACTGCTCAGTTTTCTCGTATTGTCCTGGAGGTGCAGAACCTTTGACACATGCTGCATACAGTGAGCTTTGCTGATCTGTCTGCAGCCTGACCTTCACTGGTGTCACATTCAGAGGGCGTAAACAAGAAGCACATCACCTTCAGGCCCTGGCCAGTGGCCACCCTTAAGGATTCAATGTAAACGAAAGATCAGAGGCTCACTATTAATCCTAATATGATGACCGTGTCGCTGGTCTAATGGAACAAAATAAGGCATATTACTGCCCTTGAAACTGGTTTCCTTATCTAGATCATGCTTCAATCATGACTCAACATCAAAGTTAATGCATCAAACGGAGGATTTTGATCGTTGGACCTCAAAGTATTCTTTTACTGAGGCCTTCAAGCAAGAACTCACATCAAAAAGAGAGACAGAGAAGCAAAAAGAGATAGTGAGGAATGCCATTAGTATGGCTCCCAGTTGGAACACTATGCTAATCCCACGTAGAGATGATACTTTTCTATTTTATGTCTGGATCTATACTGCAAGGTCAGGCGGTGCATGTGTCAGCCTGTCCCTGTCTGACAGATGGTTACCTGACGTCACCCACAAAGTCAGACAGCCTTTAATACTTAATATCGCTGCACTCTCTCTCTCCTCTTTATATTCAGTCTCTGCAAACCAGAACGCTTCCTTTCTCAATCAACGACATCCAACTTGCAAGTTTGTTTCCCTCTAAAGCTGCACCCATAAATAAAGAGAAAGGACAGAAGCTGGCCATCTTGGTACAAGTAACCTTGCTCCAAGGGTAGCCTTTGTGTTTAGCAGATTGTTCCTCGTGAAAAGAGGACTGCTGCTACACAGAGCACTCAGTAGTAACATTTGCCCTCTTTTGCAGAGAAGACAATGACCAGGCCGATTAGGAGGAGTCTCGCAATAATGGCTATCTTCTGTGTGTGATTCTGTCTTCAGGTTGTCATGGTGAAAACTCACCTTAAAAAAAGGAAATGATTCTCCATTCAAAATGAAGCGCTTAGAGTATTTTTACATCTCCTGCATCTACCTTTAATCATGAGCCTTCAGATATATTTATGTGACCTTCAAGCCTGAAATGTTCACCGCAACAACAACAGACGGCTGCCATGCCATCTTAAGCCTGCTGGGTGTGAGGGTTAGATAATGAAATCCCTTACATAGTCACCATCTTCATTCCTGTTAACAAACCCAAAAATGAATCTTTTCATTGAACTGAAAAAGCTCTTAATGAAAAAATACAGTTCTTATGAGAAGTCAGAAATCTAGTAGTGTAGTGGGGATAAGAGTTGGAAGCAAGCAGATGTGCACGCTTTGAGTTCCTCTGGAAGCTCAACCTTATTTTACAGTCACCTCCCTTGGCTCTCTCTCTCTCATCTCTCTTCCTTTCTCTCTCGGGGCTGACAGAATTATCTTCTGCATCAGAGCTGAGGCTGGGCCAACGCTCCACACAGAGGACTCCATTTCACGCAGCCAGCCCCACTGTGGCCAAGGAGACACTGCCAATCACACTGGAGTATCAGTGGCATGGCCGTCCACCATTTTGTGCTCCTCAAGGTCTTCGACTGTCCTGCTCAGCTGAGTAGAGCTGCCTCTGCTGGCTCAGCTATCTCGTTACACAGATGGAAGTGTTTAGCTTTAAGAGCACAGACCTGAGCGAGCAGCTTCCTCTGCTGACTGTCATGGCAGTCAGCAGAAGCAGAAGTGAGATGTGTGGGTTATTATGTTCGCTGCAAAAGATGGCCACCTAGAGTGCGGCTCTGCTGTTCTTCACAAGCTGAACACAGAGAGAGATCTGAGGAGTGTGCTTCTAAATACGGAGCTTTCAAAAGCCCTGTCTTACATAGCCTTCAGTAAGTTCTGCAGATAACATCAAATACAGGTGACCCAACATGTTCTACAGTAAACATGTTGTAGTGCTTCCATGAGATGCTTTTTTCCTAGACTGAGAATCATAAAAGACTAGACTTAGAGCAACATGATTAAATATTCCATCCAAAAATGATTAAGTGCACCATTTAATTAATAGCCTTAGGCATGATTAGTTTTACAATGTTATATTGAAAGGAATAAGTAGATATATTTGGTTTTTCTCAAGAGGTATTTTCCCTCGAGCTCAGAGAGAAGAATTCTCAGAAATGAAGTACTGTACACAAGTAGGCTATGTTTAAAAATAATGTTTAGCTACTCTACATAGAGCACATACTGTACATGTTTGCAGTCAGACATACAGTATGAGGCTGTAACATGCTACATTCAGATGTATTTAGGCAGACACAGACGGGTTAAGAAAACAATGCTGAAGAGGCGGGCAAGTGAAGGATGTCCAAGGACAGATCTTGGAGAGAAATCAGGAAGTGTTTTCCCACAAAGACAATCACCCCAGGAAACCTTACATTCCACAATGCCTCTCATACCATTTCCTGACGTACAGTAAATCAATCTGCTGCTGTCTCAAATAAAATCTGTAACAACTTACATATACAAAACTGGAAACAGACTAGTCAGCTCTCAATCCAAACTCAAATCCAGTCACATACTGTATACTAGTTGTATGTTGTGACGATGCAATGACCATGAGCAAAACCGTCTTCCACCTTCTAACCTCATCTCAATCAAAGGTCTAAAACATTGATTTCATTCTTTTTTTCTATTAAATAGCCTTCAGCAGTATCCAATTCCACCAATTCACCCAAAAATAAAAAGATAACAAGAAAAAGCTGAGGTGCACTGAAGGGTTTCTTGTAAGTGGTGCTCTGTGGACAACTGCCAGAAAACACTGCAATGCTGACTTCCTGACAAGGCAGTTACTACAGTTACAGGGGGTGGGTGAGGTTACAAGCTAGTCAGGATGGAGTATTTCAGAGTGACCAAAAGAGGACACAGGAAGCAATATAAAATAGTAGAAACAAAGTCAAACTGAAGGTAAACTGAGACTGGTTTGCTAGCAGAAATACACTTGTTATTTTTTAACCTAGTGGTAAGTGAGGTTCCTCTCCAGGTTCAGCAAACCAGCAGCTCAACAAGTTTGAGAAGGGAAAGATGAGAGACCTATCAATATTAACTTACCACTGAGACCTCCTTTCCGAGCTCTTAAATATTTAATCGTCCTTGGACAGCTCTGTTGCTTCGTAGGCCGAGCCAGTGTGGATCCCTTCTACAAGACCACTCCTGTTCCTGCTCAATGAAGGCCTTGTCTGGTGGCACCACACTGCCCAAGGAACGGGCGTCTCCAAAGAATTCAGGATTTTTCCCCCCCACCACAGGCAGCTTGAATCTGACAGAGTTGGTTTACTGTCTCTTATAAGAGAAGGACATAAATCATGAATTTTTGCCAGGACACCTAAGTATGTTGGTCGACGGCTTAATTTATCTCAGCGTACAAACTGTCCCATCTGCTTAGACACATTATAGCTGAAGACTAGTAGACACAACTATGAGCTATACTGACCTACAAGCATGTTTTTCCAGGAGTGGAAAGGTAGCTTGATGTCTTGATGGAAAGCAGAGAGGAGGAACCAGTTCTGCAGCAGTGTAACGTGGCAACTGACAACAGAAACTGGAATGACACCTCTTAGCAAGCCACTTCCTTGTTCCATTTAAACCCAGGCGTGGTGTTGCTATTCCAAATAGACCTTTACCAGTTACACATCATTGACTTATTCAAACCAACCAGGCAGTTTTTTTTACTTTAATCTAAAACAACAAGCAGAATCAAAGTAAGAAAGGTAAGCATAATGCAAGAGAACCTAGTGAGGTTTTTGCTGTGCTGTAATGACTACAGTGTTTTGGATTTGGGTAGTGTGTTCCAGCCCACTAACAAGTGTAGCAGAAGGGCCTGGCTGCATCTCATGAGCCATGCATCATGTCAAGAAAGCACTCACTGGAGCATTTCAATTTGCTTTTGTGCGTCTCTCCGGCCTTCTTCACTGCCCCAGGTGGAGAAGAATGGAGGAGTACATCACCCAATGTGAGTGAGTGAGTGAATGGGGGAGAAGGAGGGGAGTGTGTGTGTGTGTGTGTGTGTGTGTGTGTGTGTGCACGCGCGAGGGACACAGAAAAGTATAAGAGTAAGTGATGAGCTTCACAAGCACTTCCTTCTAGCATTCAAACCATCACAGAAGTCTCTCTTGTTTAATCCTCTGTCCTCTATGTCAAGCTTTTTAAAGCGTAATCCTGAAATACCTTGCAAAAATCCAGTTATGTAATTTTTTTTCTCTGAAAGTTTCTACCATAGTTCAGTTCTGCCCTGTCACCTTAAAGATGAACTGCAGTAAAAATGTCAATGAAATATCTTATGCAGAGGTCAAATTTAACCAGTTTCGGTTGAATAGCCTTTGTAGCTAACATGGCAATAATATTTAGTCAGTTACAAATCTCCACCATGAAGATACCATTTTATACAGAGGTCAATATAAAATATGACAGTATCTTATAGCTTGTTGCATAATACAATCATATCCTTTAATCAAATCCCATATATTATGAATGGAGTAGGCTTAAAGAAACAGCAACTTTGGAAATATGAAGCACGAGTAAACACTAAAGTTTAAGAAACTATCCAGTATTTCTCTTCTGGAAAACCAAGCCCCATGTTAGTTTGAATTCATTAAAAAATAAATGCTTAAAAATATATCATGTTAGAAGAATATTAACAAAAATACTTAAGATTTTAAATCTAATTAAGCAGGGCTATAATGTATGATTCTTTTCTCATGTAATCTTTGTCTCAATTTTCTGGAGCCTAAGGCCACATTACATTTTAATGTCTCCTTTAATCTGATTAAAGATATTCGATTTAGTAATATAATAAATGACAAACGAAAGCAATGGTATACAATTATATCGGTTAACAAGTACTTTAAACAGAGAAAATATGCAAATACTGGATCAAATAATCGACTGATAATTCCAACTTTGCATTTAGACACAGGCCCTCCAGATCCCCTTGATTGGGTACAAATGCAGAAGTCACCTTAGGGCCCTGTGCTTTTCATTTTTAAAATTAATTTAGGGGAGTGTATTACCAGACACATTTGTAATTAATTACCACAAAGTAATTGCCACAAAGACAACCTGGGGACATCAGGAGCCTCTGAGAGCCTGGGGCCCCAGTGCAGTTGTCTACTTTGCCATGTTAGTTATCCAGCCTTGGTTTACTACAACACTTCTGCTACAAAGGCCATTTCTGCTACAGAAAGAGCAAACAGCCCTGACCTCCGTGACCTTAGCTGGTGAGTTAAACTAGCACACAGATTAGCTCCTATAGTGTAGCAAGAATAGGCTTCACAATGAGGAAGAATGTATTACAGGCTTGTGAAAGTTACTTCATGAAACTTGAAGAGACAGCAGACAGTGTCAGTATCCCAGAGACAATCTGTGTCAAAGAAACATCACAATCAAAAATCCCTGGGCTCATTTGCAGAACATCCACCATCCACCCAGACTATATCCATTGCACCCGTCTGTGACACAAATGTGTTGACGGCAGCAGATTCCTGTCCGGCCGTCCTCTATCGGCTCCTCCTTGAGAACCTGTTTGCCCTGCCACGCCAGGGAGAAGGAGCATCGCCTCCATTTTGATTGCTCTTCTCAGCCTGAGCATTGTCGCAGCACAGTGTGTCAAGCCCACAGTCTCCTTGTCAGCAAGATTTCACACAGTGGCCAGGGGAACTGCAGAGCGTAGCACAGACGCACACACACACACAACAGTAACAACCACAGGAACACACTTCAGCTTGCAAACACACCTCCACTCTGCTGGTCAACACACATCTTTAGGTTAGAACGTGTGAAAAGTAATCTACAGAGGATATGGAAAGCATTACGATAGAGGGCTTGTAAACAGATGACCATTCGTCCAAATGACTTTTAAAGTATTTTTAACACAAAAAAACGAAACAAACGCAGAAGTAAGACCTCACCCAAAAAACTGAAGGGTCCAAAAGTGTATAAGAAGTCTAAAAATTATCAACACTTAGCAATGATCAACACTTATGCCATTACAGTTTGTAGACAAAAGCAGCTGAACATTTATTCACCAAAAACACATTTAAAACTAAAAACAAGAATCATCTTGAGAACTTCCTTTCAGAATCCGCAACCAATACTTAACTCTATCTCACACAGAAGAAAGAGTGTGCTGACACCACTTTGTTGAACATTAACTACCTGCATGGCCAAAATACTGCATTATTCAGCATTACAATTCCTATCTCATACAAGTGTCCCCTCAGCCATCACAATCACAAACCTATACTGCCCAGAAATATAATTTGCAAAACTCTCAAAAGCTAAATGAACCCAAACATTGACACACTAAATAGTTTTAAATCCAGCAAAAAATGAAAGCAGCAAGTTCATGGAGTTAACCTTGAAAGCCCCACGAAACCCTCACTTTTCAGAGTTCTTCTGCTTCCTGTAGCACACTTAACTTCCGAGCTGAAAAAGCAGAAAAAGAAGCAGAAGAAGAGGAAGAAGGAGAAGGAGAAGAAGAGGTTGTGGCAGATCATTTATGAACACAACCTTTGTTCGTGAGGGATCCTGCCTGTCTGACTCCAGGCTCTCCTTGGAGACTCATCTGCTTTCCTCCATTTTATGGTGAAGCCCTACTAGTATGACATACCTGACAGCAAAGAGGCATCCAAACAGTGCAGGGGACAAGCGGGTTACAGTGTAGCAATAAGAGCAGAGACAAATACTTAGAATTCAAATATTACAAAAGCCACCATTTCACCACCATCAACAGATATCTAGCTCCAACCCTGTGGAGAACCAAAATCGCCACCAGATAAGGTTTCTTTTTATAAATTGAGAGGAGCAGAGGAGGGGGGGAGCACATATAGCTTCCTCACACTGGACATGGCTTTCATAGAGTGTGTGTGTGTGTGTGTGTGTGTGTGTGTGTGTGTGTGTGTGTGTGTGTGTGTGTGTGTGTGTGTGTGTGTGTGTGTGTGTGTGTGTGTGTGTGTGTGTGTGTGTGTGTGTGTGTGTGTGTGTGTGTGTGTGTGTGTGTGTGTGTGTGAGAGAGAGACTGGACCAGCGGCTATGCCAGCTCCTCTGTGTCGCTAATGGAGGCTGGTTGGGAGAGGAGAGCAATCCGGTGCAATGGCTTCTCCATGAAGCTAACACGCAACAACACGCACGGCCGGAGAGGGGACGCACAGCCGGGGCCAATAATTCCCCTGACCAGACATGTCAGAATAACAAAACACTCCGGTGCTGCTGAAACACGCAGGCGACACTCTTTACACCGCCGCGTCCATTTCCTTGTGTCACTTTGACAACATACCGAAAGGCGACATAGCGAGGAAGCGGTAGGTTGGTTAGGATATAAACTGGGAAGCGAGAAGACCCACTTGACTTTGGCTGCATGGGTGCCAGCCGGAGCGCCCACCCGACTAAAATCTCTCCCCAGCTTCCTCTCACAAGTCGGCTGGACTAAAAGGAGAAAAGGTGGTGGAGGCAGGCGATCAGCTCTTTCCAGGTCATTCACGAGGCGCTTTCCAAATTATATCCCATGATCTACCATACCGACGTTCTCGCAGACCTTGAAAGCCCAGCCGAAATCTTGGCGAAACTGGAAATATAGTGCAAGAGGAAAAAACTCACTGGTACAATCTTCTCCTCAAGCGATCCTCCCAAAAGTTGTCCTCGTATTTCATGCGTGCGCCCGGTCGGTCTAATGGATGATCGCCATCTTTCCTGCTTCTCCTTTGCTGCAGCTGCAGATGACCTGAGATCCGTCTGTCTCTGAATAATGAGCAACCACACAGACAAGGAAGACAATCTGCAAAGCAGGCTACACAAAGAAGTTTGGGAGACTAGCAAGCACCAGAGGGTGCACAAGAGTTTACGATGAGACGAGGGAGCATCAGCAGGGTGGACAACGTCAATGTCTGAGATCCTCATCCTTCATCTAGACTGAAGTCAGATAGCTTGCAAAGCCTTATCAGCGGCTGAGACCACCACCAGATACATGCGGGCTCCCACTATTTTATGTAGGCTTTCCATACTGTGTCTGCCACGTCATGGGGTTATCTGCAGTTCACTTTGGTGGTGATGATGCTGCTATTCCTCAGTTATACACACAGACAAGATATAAAAAAGGAAAAATAATAGATGGATAGATGTGATGATTCACACTTGATACACATTATAACAAATACATAAATCAAAATATACAAAAAAACACCAGTCCCATTAAACACTGCCCCCATCCAATTAGCATAATAAAACACCCCAAAGGTTAATCATCATTATTCAAATACATCACAAACAATACAAATGTTTTAATTAATTCTGCCCCTCATTCATGGAGAAAATATGGCCGATGTGTTGCAGTGTGTTGTCATTACACTATGATTGTAAAGTGGACGTGATGCTGCTGCAGGCTGGCTGCTCTGTCCACCAGCTGCTAACAAAGAGGGAGCTCAAGACAAAAGGTGCAGGGTCCTGCTCAGATGTATGTCAGACAGAGGAAGGATGGGTGTGTGGGTGGGGGTTGAGCGGCAAGAAGGGGGCACGCATGAGAGGGTGGGTAGTGAGGAGAAGAGTCTACCTTGCATGATTGAGCGCATATAGTGTCCTCCGAGAGCATTTTATGGCTTTTGATGAAAATAATTTAACATGTGTTAGCTGTGCTTATGCCCGCAAATGATGCACTTAAATACATTCAGGCTATTTACACAGTGTAGAGGCTCTTGTCACATAACTGCACTGGAAGATATTGAGAATTTCACGATAAATGTAGATCTTTTGTCAGGCGCACTTACCTTCACACATTCAAACAATCTAGAGCATTAATGTCTGATTGCATTCCATGTTGTGAAGCTCTTTTTATTTCTAGCACTGACCTTAGTTGATCTTAAATTCTTGCAGCTGAATGAGTTTCAATATCACAATAATACTCCATGTAATTGAAAGTTACATTGGCTCTAGGGTTTATTTATTCATCTTGTAGAACAATGGGAAAAAGATAGTCAACACAAGCTAATAGGTATATTTATCTAAATGACAGTATGTTTACTTTTGATACTTGTTCATAGTCATTGCTGCTATCATTATGATGTATTGTTGTGCGAGTCAAATGCATTGTGTCTTGCAGACAGTAGATGGCAACAACAACATCTGCCCTCGTTATAACAAATGCATGTGAACTTTAATTTAAATGCAATTAATTCCGAAAAAGGTCTTTGAATTCCAGAAACATGTTTGTAAACCTGATAATCCTGTTTCGAAGCCTCAGTCACAGAGCTAGTGTAGGGGCTTGTGAGTGATTGTTTGCTGATTTAAAGGCAGAGACACAGAGACGAATCAAATTTGTGTAAGATACAGACGTAGTAAATCATGTTTGACAAGTGTCAGTGTTGCCCCTTGTGAGATTTGGTTATGAATTATGTATTGTGGAATACATGTTTTTGTGACATTTAATAGAAAACTTCAGATAAGAAATTATATTCAGTCTGTCTTTATATCACCAACTTCCAATCCATGACACCAGTGCTAATACAAGTGCTAGGTTTTCCACAATACTGTTCATGAGTGTGATACAAACAGTGTCTGAAATATGTGACACCATGGGATCTGAATCATGTGAGAATATGGATTATATAATGTGCTCTTAAGCATAAGGTAACAGATGGCACAGGAATCAGCCTTTTTTTTAATGCAGGTCGATAGTGCCAGTTTTCCTGTTGCAGTGACGTAAATAGCCCCATGTATTTCCAAAACACTGTGGCAAAGAATCATTTGGCCCAAAAATGACTTTCTCCTTCTTCAGGTTTACCTCTAAATCTCCTTACTTCATTGATTTTGTTTTTCCTGCTCTTTTAAAATGTAAAAACACAAAAAAATATGTATATTATATTTATACCCTTTACATTTTTGATGTCTCAACAGATCTTTGAAGGAATGTCTCCGGTGTAGGAAGTGAGAAATACACACAAAGACACACACACTGTTGACAGTGCATCCGGTGGGTGCCAGGTAGCAGCCGGGGTTTATCATGCTGCTTGGACATATGTGTTCTGCGGCAAGTCTGATTAATATGGGATGGCCAGGAGTCCAGCGTACAGCAGAGGACAGACTGCACCAGGACATCCCCACTGGTCCGGCCTCCCCCTCACAACACACCAAGCCTCCATCCAGCACGGCTAAAAACAGACCGGTCGTCAGCGACTCAGATGGTCCAAGCGGTGGGAGACCGATGCTGCACAGATTTAGAAGGTAACCAAGGACTCTTAAGATGCATTACAATTCATGCAGCACTATTTCACTGTGAACATCTTTTGATTTATTTTGTTTGTCAGAAAATAAAGAAAAAAGCAGTATGAAACAGTTTTATAATTGCTTGCGTAAAACCCTCACACCCCATCGCATTTCAAATGTATATCTCTATATAAACACTCGCTGCTATATAACATGTGCAATATTATTATTATTATTATTATTAATGTGCTATGATAACATGGAATTACGTATCTGCCACTATGTTTTTTTTGCACTACTAAATACTGGTAATATTTACATGAATTATGTGACCGTCTATGTTTCATGTTTCCTGTAGATATTAAATTGTTCTTTTTACTGCACTTTTAGTGTATAGTTTTACTATTATGCTGCTGTGTTTATTGTATTTCTGTAACTCTGGCACAACAATTTCCATCGGGATAAATAAAGTCTTATCTTATCATATTTATTATAATAAAATAATGACAAAAAAGAGAAAATAATTGTAATAATAATAATAAGGAGGGAAAAAAGAAAAATAGGTTAATACAAGTAAATACAAATAAAATATACTAAACTCAATAAAATATATTTAATGTAATAATTTCTTTAGGCTTTTGCAAATACAAATGATAAAATGAGCTACTGAGAGGTTTTTTTTTACAATATGGACCTTCCCTTATAGTTTAGTATCCTGTATGTTGGGGAGAACTCAAATGCACCTGCACTCTAAAAACAAATGCCTTGGCTCAACAAAGAAAATCAAAGCAACAGTTTGCATCAATGTTTATTGAGTTAAGACAACTTCTAATGAAATTGTGTTAAACCAACAAAGTTATTTGAGTTAGGGGAGAAGGCTTTTCCTCTACAATCAGAGGTGTTTTTAATTACCACTTACTTAATAATTGGTATTATAAACACACGTTTTCAAGTTGATTACTCACAAAATTAAGTTGTTCCGACTAGTTTTACCACATGATTTAAAAGGAATTTTAAGTGATATGTACTTAATTACCATCATTGTGAACACACGTTTTTAAGTTGACAACCATTTATAAATTAAGTTGCTTCAAATATATTGTATTCAATAGTTTTGTTTCTTAGCTTTTTCATGTTTTTGCCTTTAAAGAAAGAAATTAATTGATTCCACAACAAAAATATTAGGCAATTAACTTTTTATTTTGAACTGCAGTTGTTTATTTCAACACATGATGTTTCAATCAGGAGAGAATTCATTTAGTTTGAACATTTATTGACACATGCCATATGATAAGGTGCATGAACACCTGAAATCACAGCTGACTGCAGGAGAGAGGAGAACCATGTTATAGTTTGAATGAGGTGACATGTAATAGGTTAAAGAGAACGCCTGTGATGAGCTGATTATATGCAGCTGCGGAGTGAATGTATATACACCCAGTCTTCCTGAAAGAACTTGCGCTGAGTTTCATTTCAATCTTGAGAAAAAAGATAAATAACACAAATTTAAATTGCCCCACAAATAATAAATAAACACATTAGCCATATTACCATGGGACATGGGGACACAGCAATTTGCCTATACAGTGCAACTACAAGGCTATCTACTGTATTTGAATGACAAAAGATGACACTCACCTTCAAATGTCCTTTGTATATTTCTATTTGTCTTAACTGTCGGAACTTGTCCAGGAATGTTAAGTGGGAGTGGACTTGAACTCCTTAACTCAAGGTGTAGAACAATTAAGTTATCAAGCCAATTGCATTACTTACTACAACTTGAATTTAGTTTTAAGTCAATTAACGCAGAAATCCGAGTTCAAATGACACACAATATTAAGTTGATGTAATTACCAACATTATTACGTCAACACAACTTATAAATTAATGTTTGCAACTTCAAATGTTTATCTAAATCAATTAACTCCCATTTTTATCTTGCAACCATGCATTTAATTAAGTGGAGGTGAAAGGTCGCCTGAATTCGTTTTTAGAGTGTGCTTGAAAAGTTCCCAAGACTGGAATTAAGACGCAGAGGAGTCCTGTACGGGTCAGTAAACATTACGAGCGGTCCACTGTGTGTGCCAGCGGAGGGAACAGAGGAGATATGATTATTTGTTGCCCTGATAGAGTCTTTGTGCATCTTCCGTTTCAAGTCTGATTGTGCTGCATGTTCACATCTCTTTGACTTTTCTCCCACATTAAACAGACAACTCCATGAATATACAATGAACACATAAACATAAATATGAATTATGTTATAGCTTGAACTAAGACGGACAACCATATGATGGATTCCTTCACTGGGCAGATTTTGACATAAGTGCTTTATTTAAATGTGTTTTTTTTGTGAGGTTATGATGAAAGAAATGGCAATACCTATTGTTGTTTCTTTCATCAGTATCTACACCATCTCCCCACAATCGGCTTTCTTCAAAGATTGCACTGCAGTATGAGAAATCACTTGAATCACAAAACACAAGTATAACAATGTGCATAAAAATGGTAATAAAACCATTGGCTTTTCCCTGCGAGGATTTTCCAACTGCGATGTTACATCTAGAAAATTGTCAAGGCATGAGCCTAAACGGAGAATGATCATGAATTATTAATGCTTCAATTACTATTTCATTTAGATAAGCCCTTTAACTCTCTAGAAATGCTTCATAAATGTCTTCATGTCTTCAGGATTACCAGAAATGGTTGCTCAGGCTGCTGTACTTTAAACAGACTTTCATTTGGCGTGTTGTGTGAAATTTGCATGTTTGCATGTCCTTCTTGTGCTCACACAGCTTTCCTCTATGTGTTTGACTACGTTCAAGCAGTTTAAAGATTTAAATGAGGTGAATTTGAGCTCCTATGTTGACTAAAGATGTGTGTTTGTTTGTTGTTTATCCTGCAAACTAGTGACCTGGATAGCGTGTGTCCTTTGTTGTCTTCACAATGCATGCTGGGTCCAACTCTGCAAGAATCTGAAGAGGTATAAGTAAATATGGACATTGACAGAATGGAGAATCTGTAAATATGTTCTAGAAAGAAAACCCCAATCAGCCGGGTGTTGCTGAGTCTTTATTTTTGGGATTTGAAGTGAAATATTCCTCTAAATCAAATGAGAACAGGCAGTACCATTAAAGTGCACTTACAGTCAATATCAAAATAGCACAATGGACAATGCCTGCTGTGTCATGTATGCAATTCGTCAGCAGTCTCAACTTTAAATGCTCTTTTGAATGAGAGCACTTTATATTTTTTGTGGAGCACAACAATTTGTGATGGCATAACAAAAGACACAGAGTGAGCATTTACATGTTTTACTTTCAGGATATAGAAATACTCAAAATGTTTCTAATTATTCAATTTAAAGAGCGTCTTCACTTATTAAGGACACCTGGTAATATTGTTCTTTTTAGAAGACATTTACAAAACATTTTATCACATTTTAAATGACCTTCAGCAAAACATGACAAATATGCTTTTTCACTTTCACTTGAATCTGCAGTTAACAAAAGCAAAGCAAATTGTTCAAATACACATCAAGGTCAATAAAAGTGATTTTAACAATCGAGCTGTTTATGCAGTCTCGTAATAACAGTTTGTAAGAAACGTCAAACACATTTGCATGCAGTTCCCAGCTCATTTGTAGCTATCATATTTAAATCTGTACATAGTATCCCTAAGTGTATCCCCTTTCTAAAGGACAGAGAGATTTCCCTGCCACTCCTGCTTATGCCTCTTCTGCTTCCTGGCTGACTGGCTGTGTCTTCTTCTGTGGTGTTTATGGTAACAATGCTGTATATGAGCGATCTGTTCACTTGGACTGTATGCAGACAAATGGATGCGTAAGAAAGCTTTTTATTTTCTTATCAGATCAATATTCAATATTTAGGGTTAAAATAAAAGACAGCGACATTAGTTAATGTTTTTAATATCACTATGAATATCCTAATATTAATTTCAACATAACTTACAGACATGCTAGAGACTTTGTGGGGCTATACTACATGGAGCTAAATAATATTGTCATCATGGCACCATGCCCACACTGAAAATATTAGCTATGTTAATAGTTTCTAATAAACATTGAAAACAAAGTCAAGCTGAAGCTGATGGGAATGTTTGTAATTTCAGGTATTTGGTCATATTCAAAGGATTGAACCCAACTGAGGATCGGGCTGGATGGCAAGTTAAGGGATGACCAAAGGTACAGTACATGTGAACATTTTTATGGAATCTATTTGCAATCAAGCCAATAGTTATTCAGATAATTGAATCAAACCACCATGTGTCAACTAGAAGGTGACCTCATGAACTTCTGAACTAAATTGTGCCAATCCATCTTGTAGGTATTGAGATATTTCACTGGATAAGTTGAACTTAACGTACAGGTAATGCTATTAAAAGTCATGGGATCACCATACTCTTGGTATTATCCTTTGGAAACCATAAACATCCTTCCAGATTGTATGGCATAGTAGTCCTTAAAATGTATCAATCTGGACCTAAATGGTAGACAGATCTACCGACTGCTAGCATAGCTAAACATGAGCATTTATTAGTCTTATTTTTTGTTTAATCTGCTTTATGTCTTTTTGTGGTTTAAAATATACAATTGGCCTATGTGCAACTTGTAAACACACTGTCCCCTGCAGATTTTATTCACAAGTGCTTTTCAGTATATTTTTGCACAATATAAATACCATTGCATGTGTGTGTGTGTTTCTGTGTGTGCAGGGGGATAATTTCTCATCGTGGGGATTTTTATTGCTTTCAAGTCCTCATTCCCTGACCTCAGTGAAGTGATTGCCTCTGATAATGCCATTAACCACTGGCCTGCAATTCTCTGGGGCGCAGTCAAGAGAATCAGAATAGAAAATACTTTTATTTCTGAGAGATAAGTGGATGTTTCTCAGCTGCGATTGATCAAATGGCAGAAATTGACCACATTTGATTTGCTTCTAACTAACTGAATCAAACATTGATCAGTCCTCACCTACTAAGCCTTTCATTTGTATTCCAGTGGCTGAGGGGGAGAAAGACGGTCAAATGAAAGGGCAGTAACAAATCACACTCATTTGTTGAAAAAAACAAAGGGCTTTTTTGTATGGTTGTAAACAGCAATATAATAGTGTATGATAATGATCTGAGCATTTTGTGTTAGGGATAATTGACAGAAGATAAATTCTGTCTTAAACTTCAGGGGTTTTATATTGTAATATAGAGTAAACTGGAGTATATAAACATAGCGTGGTATCATAATTTGTCTGGATTGCATGCAACCATTTACTCTTTTGTTTCATGTTGACATGTAAGGATGGAAATGTTTGTTGGATTACCACTTTTGTTCAGACTGAAATATCTTAACAAATGTTCGATTTATTGCCATGACATTTGGTAAAGACGCTCATGTTCCCCTAACATCTCTGTGATCCTCTGACACTTTCATCTAATCGCCACATGGTCAGAGTTATTACAACTGATGATGTTAATGGCAAATGTTAGCAAGCTTAGCGGCAAAACATGGTTATCATTATAACTGCATCATGTTTCTGTTCAAAACACCTTTTAGTTCATTCTTACAATAACACTTGCACAGCTGGATACTCTCAGTCTAGTTGTATGCAAAGCCCTTCAAGCAGCATCCTGAATAAAAGGTGTTGTGCATGTCAAGCTTATGTATTTTAATTTGTATCTCAAAGTCTCTACTGAACCATCACTTTCACGTCACTCCCTCTGTCCTTTGATCTTTGTTTCTGTCTGCAGGCGTTACCCAAGGTGTCCAGTCTTTATCCCCATCAATAAATCTGCTCTGCCACAGGAACTAAAAAGTCCCCAGGTGAGAGCTGTGCAAGGAGGCCCTCCTATCAGGGAACAGCCAAGCATACAGTGGACAGTGGCATCTCTGGGATTAAAAACTGCTGCATCCACTGCTAGCCTGGCCCATTGACAGATGAATAAAGCCTTGGACTTCACCTTATTGAAAGAAGGAGAGGGCGCCCGGGGAGCCATGAAATCCATAGACCCTTCTTTAAATGGGTTTGTAAGAGGCTTCCGTCTAGCAAACCACGGCTGAAAGAGCCCATTAAATGAAGCTCCTCAGCAAGGAGCACGGGCAGATTCATCAGAGAGGAGAAGGCAAAGATAATGATAGCTCATGGCCAGATGTGAGACCATGTCAATAACAACAAACAAACAGTCTTCTCTCACTTTTTGTGAGACAACTCTCTTTGGGCATTGTGTCTTGGAAATGCAGGTACGCATGGACAGACACATAATGTACACACAAGTTTAGAAAGGAAACACGAGCTAATTTGCCACTGTCTGGACTCTTTTCTTAGTCAAGCAGTCTCACAATCTTTTATTCACCGTTTTAATTATGGCTCTGATTATGGATGTGAGTGCTGGAGAGCAGCACCTATCAGCATACGCTAGAATTTTCACATCTAACTTTGGATTAAGAATCACGGTGGGGACACTAGCCCACCTTCCTTCTCCCTGTGTGGTTTGGCGAGACCTTCACAGCAAGACAAGGTGGAATGCAGCCGGGCAGATTTGAATATCAATGTGGTCAGATAGGATGGGAAGGAGCTGGAAGGAGGGAGGAAAGAAGGCTGAGGAGGGCCTCTGGCAGGACAGTGGGTGCGATGGAGAGAGAGAGATTTGTTATTTGCTCTCTGTTCCACCTGCTCCCCTGTCATGCATCCTGCAGGGGGGAAATACACCCTGATGTCTGAGGGGAGACAGAGGGCTGAGGTGGGGTGGAGGGGTCGGGGAAAGCAAATATAGGGAGGGGAGGAGATGGACACGATTGAGAAGGAGACAAAGGAAGGCAAGATAGACAAAAAGGAGAAACACAGTTAAAGAAAGGGAAGAAAATATATGCATACCGTTGCGTATTTGAGGTACCATGTCCTGAAATGCAGGAGCTAACTACAGGGGCTGGCAGGTATGCAAATAGGAAGGTGTACCAGTGCGCCATCAGATTACTTTTCCTGCATTTGCAATTCATATATTTGCAAGGTGACTCACTTCAGACAAAGCAGGTGATCAAGAGCTCTTTCCTTTCTCCCTCCTGCCTTTCTCCTTCTCTCTTCTTCCTTCACATCTGAATAACAGGAGCAGAGGAGAGCAGGAAATGCATGATGGATCCACAGGCTCAGCAGAAGTCATAAGCCTTGTAAATGCTGCAGCCCACAATTGCATGCCCGCAGATTTGATATGTATTCCGTCAGCAAACCCTGTTTAATCCATATTCCTGTCAGCTCCCCTTAAAAGCATCTCGACTAATACAGGGAGAGTTTAGAGAACAGGAGAGAGACAAACAAGACACCAACATGCAGAGCTAACAATCACACCTGAATAACTGAGAAACATTTCATCTTCCCACTTTGCTCCCCCTGACCAAATCTCCCTTGCTGTCACTATCTATCAGAGAATGACTTTGCCAATAGCATCTAAGTACCTAGAAATCCATTGACTGATTGCATGGAGTTAATATTTTTGACTAACATGCTTTTGGCAAACTAAAGCCCAGGTTGCTAATGGATGTACTCGACTTTGGGAACCTACTTGAAATGTTGACATACCACCTGCTGTTCGCTTAATGAACATCTAGTGAAGCCTCTGCAAACGAGATGTTATTTATATTAGAAAATCATATATTTCTAATACCTGGTTTTCTACTTTAGTTCAGGGGCCTGTGCTGGGTCTCACTGTATGTGTTTCTAGATCTGTTCTTTTTATTGTCAGTGATTTTGAAAAGTTGACCCTTATATCTCTTCAACCCATTACTAAGTTATCCCACTCCCAACGGCTGCCATCGACAGTGGGATCATCTCGGACCTTTCTCTTCCTCTCCAGCTTCTGTCTCAGCCCGGCTTCTCATATTCCTTCTTCTTCTTAATGTTGCTGCCACTTGGGACCGCTACATGTTGTTCCACTGCTGTATTTTCTTCCCTGTCCATTACTGCGCTGACCGGTTGTGTGGCCACTACTCATTTATCTTACTAGACCTCCAGTCCCACAGGACCCAAGCTATGCTAGTCTCTCACACGACACCTTTATAGATAGGTCACATGTCTGTATCAGCTGCCTTAGAAGAAGTCTAACTTTTGTCTCCTATGTCTTCTATTTACTTTGTTGTGGTATTTCTTCTGCATTTCTACTTCTTTTTTGTTTAGATGGCTTGGACAGATACAGAAAAGGCCTGAGAGAGAATGAGGATGACATGCAGTGAAGGGCCAGGCATTTAAATCTAACCCGGTAATGTAACAGCCAGGTGAGTTACGCTTTGAGTTTGACTTGACTTTAATATCTGTCGCAATAATATTTGAGTTTTTGAATGATGTAAGACAGCAAACAAGGTTCCTAGATGAGAAAGTGTTTACAGAAGGCTGAACTTTGAGCGAAATGCTATCCTGTGCATGCTAACATGCTCTAAATAACAATGCTAAAAGGCACCTTCTTTGCATATAACATTCGCTTGTAAGTACAGAGTACAGGCACTGGATAAACACTTTTTGACATATTTCACCTAAAACCACAATTTCAAACCTAATAGGGGAACTAAAGGTAAATTCAGGTGATTACTGCGCCTAATAGGATACATTGTCTTTGAAGCATGAATATCTGCACTTAATTTCATGTATATCCATCCAAAAGTTGTTGAAATATGTTCAATTTAGTCAGTTAAATACAACATCTTTTAATAGGGGATCTCGAATGCAAGGACAGTCATCTCATGGGATCCATAGGTCCAACGCAGATATAAGTCTCCAGGTTAGATTGGTAGATGTAAACTGTAGTCGGCATATTCCCAACAAACCTCTGAGGGCTTTTGTCCTGGTGGAATCTGAGATGAGTTTTTCCTTCAAGATCTATTTGATTCAAAAGAAAGTACTGCGGGAATAACATTTCATTTATAAAATCATGAATTCATAACATTGTACCATCATGTTAGGATGCATACAGTACAACAAACGCTGTGATGCACACAGCGTTACAAAATGCCACTCTCTCTCTCCAAGGTCACACTTCATCTCTCCACCAAGGCTGTCATGCAATCACGAGAAATAAATGAAAAACATCCTGAGGGGGGAAACCACAACAAACACCGGGCCTCTTAAATCCAACAAAGGGGATTTGTAAAACCATGTGTAATGTTCATAAATCATAATGTTATTTGTTTTAAAATATCATTTGTATTACTACTTTAGGTATGAGAAACACCTGTCATATTTGCAAATGTCCATGCTGGTTCATGGTACCCCCAATATTTGTGAAATACATTTAGAATTTTTTCTTCAGGTCAAATATCAGGAGACAAATCCAAGACCCCAGGCGACATAGTGACCCATTTCTTTGAGTGGCCCTTTCCCTCACATGACTTCAGTGTTTCCCTTCACCCAATTCTGGGAAATGCTATTTTCTGATCTTTGATGCTCTCTCTGATCTTGTTTTCCGATCAAGATCAGCAGTAAAATACACTGTGTGTGAAATTAAAAGAAACAGAACGGCTGAAGCTTCTCAAAAAGAGATATTTTTAAAGAAACAATGATATGACTATATTGCTTCTGTATGAACAGTTGGAGAGTTATGATTAATTGCCAAGAATATAATTAGTTGTTAAAAGAATATATATCATTTCTTACCATGACTATGTATAGAAATTAACTGGTGTTATTTGAGGCATCCTCAATGTGTGACACACTAATTTCTCTCTCAAAAACTCTAAATCCTGAATGCCTATTTGAAAAATCCAATTTTCTCTTCAGGATAATTAAAGTTAATTCCATCAAAAATCATCAAATCCAAAATTATAGTCCATGAAAAGACACTTTGTTATGTTTTCCTTCTCCTTGATTGCTTGTACCCAGTCAGGTCATTGAGTGAAAAAGTTATGCAAGAAGCAGGTATGAAATATTAAAGCGGGGGCGTAACTCTAGGAAGCACAGAAGAAGTTGTCGGCATTTAATTTAATTTCTTTGTGGAGATTTCATCCTGAGACAGTCGACGGCGTCAGCAGATTCTCGCCGCTGGCACGAAATTCATGGGACAAGTGTCCATGTCAGCACTTTCTCCCCCCTCAGCCGGTTTGTAAAAAAGGACATCACAGTTGTCAGCTGCGGTAAACCCAAATTATAAGGACAAATAAAATAGTGTGTCTATGAGCGGGGCTTTTCAAAGAGGATGTCCTTTTGGATGAACGATATGATAACTTCTACAAGATTTGTACAAGGTTTCGACAGATCATGTAGCTCCCCTGTGTGTGTGTGTGTGTGTGTGTGTGTGTGGTGTGTGTGGGTGTGTGTGTGGTGTGTGTGTGTGTGTGTGTGTGTGTGTGTGTGTGTGTGTGTGTGTGTGTGTGTGTGTGTGTGTGTGTGTGTGTGTGTGTGTGTGTGTGTGTGTGTGTGTGTGTGTGTGTGTGTGTGTGTGTGTGTGTGTGTGTGTGTGTGTGTGTGTGTGTGAGAGCAAGGGTGTGGATGTCAGTGTGCTAGGTTGGCCTGTGTGAGTGCAGGCATGTCTTTCTGTAATCTCTGCATGTTCGGTACGCATAACTTGAACTGACTCCTGAGATTTATTCTGAAGAATTGTAAACTAAAGTGATATTGCAGTTGTGTTTATTTTTTCCTAATTATTGAAAGGGGATGAAGATGGATTGGACATATTTGTGTAAACAGTGTCTGTAGGAGATCAACTTCTGTGGACTACTGCCTGGGGCACATCACACTGCTTTCCAACATTGATGTGTATCCCGTTATTTCACTTGCACTTTCTATTGATTGCAATTTTGTAACTTTACGATGCATAACATTTGTAAGAAGCCATTGTGCTGCACAGTTTTGGTGTGTTTTTTACATATTATATAAAGAAAGGATTGTCTAGGAATTATGAGCTTTCTCTCTTTCTTGTGACCACCACACACTGCATGTTGTGATTTGAGAAAGAGTGGATCAATAAATCATCTAGTCCACTTTATTGACCAATATAAACTTACCAAAGTAAGTTTGAGATAATTTAAAAACAGTACCATCATTTAATAGTTTGTCAGCCAATGACCACTAAAAATTGTAAAAATTCCAGCTCAGTATCACATAAAAAAGCCTCAGAAATCCTTCAGCATTCGATCTGTTTGAGAGAGCTGCAGGCCCTCAGTTTGAATACAAGTGGTATTAAAACTCTTTTTAGTGAATGTATGCACACTCAAATTACCACAATGGAGAAAGTCGAGTCTCTTAAGGAAGACTATGTAGGAGGAGCTATCACTGCGTAAAAGTGAATACATTTTGATAATGACAATTTTTAAATATATTGTATATTATATATAATGATGCGTTAGTTACGCTTTAAATAACATCCTTCATGAACCCTTTTCATGCTGCCATTGACACACTGATAGAGAGTGTGAGGTGAGTCAGGCTCGGCATTAGTAGCTGGGAGGTGTGGATTAAGGTTTCTGCTCATTAGACAGAGGTAGCAGACCTATAATCCTCATCCTCCCTCATAGCATCAACACACACTCAGACACAGGCCTAAATACATACACAGAAACAAACACCCAGCTCAATTCATTAAAAGTTCACATTCATCAATTTTGCATAACCAAATGGCAGGAGCCGCTCAGCCTTTCAGGTTTTAGTCAGAGCTGCTGATGTAACGGGGGGAAATTACAGCAGGGTTGCAGCAGGTGTACATGTTGAGATTTTATCTGAGAAAAACTGTGGGAATGGCTGGAATGTTGCAGCACCTGAATCTGGATTATGGCTGCGGTCTTTTTCTGTGCTCTCTGAATCAGTGGGATGGAGCTGATGCAGAAGTCTAATCCTCCCCAGTTCTATCAAGACTCTCACAGGGGGTCATTATGAAGGTATTGATCTGTCAATAGGCCATGCTGAATGTCACAGCAAAGAAAGAGGTAATTTTGTGTTTCACATAGCACGTATTGTGGTCGTGCAGAAAAATAGTTAGTGGTATAAGGAAACTTTAAAATAAGGATTAGATGTCAGGAAGTTATCTGATATCGGAAGTACCTCATGCCCACTGAGAGGATGTCATGAAATGGTTGAAGTCGAGCTGATCAATTACTCAATCAGCTATATGTAATCAACATCTTAATTTTGGTTGTATTTATTAATTCACATTTAGAGAAATGATATTTTATGAATAAAATAAAAATAGAATGGCAACATATTTCCTACCCCTCTTACTGCATATTGTTAAATAAAGTAAAATAAACACCTGTTATGATTTAAGGACATTTTCTTTATTTGTGGACATTTTTTTCACATTTTATATTTTATGTAAAGCGTGAACATTAGGAAAAGCACTATACAAATTATATATTGTATTGTTATTATTATTATGGTATATGAACATGGTGCATTGCCACAGTAAACTGTAATGTTTACAGAATGTAGTGATTATATGTGTCGCAGTGTTGCATTGATTTCTAAGGTGTGTGCTTGAAATGGCTTCTGTTTAAATTCCCCTCAATGATCTGTTTTTATAAAAAGTGTGCAGTAAAACTTTACAGTACTTTAAATTACTAAAAGTCTATAATGTATTCTACCACCACTTTTTTCCCATAGGTACTGTAGAGGAATCGTAAGTATTTGAAGCAGTAATTAGCTTTCTGTTGCGTGGGATGAGATTGGGAGAGCATAATGTCGACAACAGTGCAGCAGGAGTGAAAACAACATCTTAATGATCCAGTAAGTTTGTGAACTAATTGGTGTACATCAACAATGACAGCTCTGAGAGTTTTCGGAGCCTCAAGGTAATCATGTCTGCTTTAATAAGCAAAAACTTAAGCAACAGCTACGTCTGTGGGAAATATTCAATATGTTTCTGCATTTCCTTCTGGTGATGGACACATACACTGCCTACTGTACGTGTGTAAGATGTTTAAATGTTTCAGAGTGAATATTTGTCACCATTTCATGAGTTTCGCTTGTTGCTGGTCTGCTGTTTATGCTGCTATTTTCTTTGCACACAATCATGGGAGGACACAGCAGCTCAACAACCTGCACCTTGTAAAAAGAAAAGAAAAGAAGGAGCTCTACCTTATCTGAGAAACACTGGAGGCAGCTTGTCATGCTTCGGATGTTTTATATTCAGGGGTAATATCCGGATTCAGATGAACAGAGGAGCCCAGGTGTATCTGGTCACTGTCTGTGCAGAATTCAATCAAAACCAAAAGCTAGATCTGCTCCCTCTGCATCTCCCTCTCCCTTCACTATTTCTCTTGATTTCACTTCAATTCACAGTGCTCTGTTGGCATGAATGGTATATGAGCGATGTTGCCCCCGGCATCTAACAATAAACATTTGTATTTTTTTGACCATCTGTGTATACATAAAGTCGGAGCCCTTTGTGTTGCCTCTCCATTTCCATCTTTATGTTTCACTATCTCCTCCCATCAGGTAACATATCTTTTGACAGATCAGGATTTAGTTTATATTTTTCCTACATCCACAGCCATGCAGATATTGGGATTTCTGAACTACTTTCTGTCAAAAACAGTAGCGCCTATTAAAAAGAGTTTGGCAGAGCTATTGACATCATTTTTCTTCTTTCATGTTAAAAATGTTCTCAATTTAACAGCTTTTCAAATCTTTACATTATGGCAGTAATACAAAAGAAATGCAAGTACATTTACCCTTTACTGTACTTGAGTAAAAAGTTGAGTAGTTGTACTTTACATTTAGTTTTTTTATGTAATGCTGCTCTTTTTTTAATCCACTACATGTTAGATACAAATATATTTTTTAAACCATCACAATTATAAATAGCTATACTGTTAGTTGCACTAAATATTGATATTTGACATGAAAAACATACAAAATACAATGTATGGTGGATTTAACCAGTGGTTCCCAATCACCACCACCCGGCCAGCATGCTCTCTGACCCAAATCAAACACACCCACCAGGTGCATTATGGGCCTTGCTAAAAAAGCTAATGTGCTAATGGTGGATGCTCAGCAGTGACTTCTACCTGCAGTAAGGTGTGTTTTAATGTTTTAACATCAATCCCTGTGTGCAGCAGGCTTTCTGCTTTAGTGTGTGTGAGCTGTTTCTGCTTTGTGTTGTCTTTACATCTCTGTGTTGTCTGCTTTGTGTTACTTTACCCTGAAGCCAGGCTATTAAATGTATGTGGAATAATAATGCGTTTAGCACCCACTGAGGTGTGGTAGCTTTTTTGGTTTATTGTTGTTTTCTTTGTTTAATTGTCTGAGTTTGTCCTGAGGCAAGGCTACACTAAGACTGTTGTTCATTTAAATTGTATGCACCAGCTGCAAATGTACATCTATAGAATGGAAATGTGTTTCTAATTTGGACATAAGGGCTCTGTAGTGTGATGTTGAACCATTGTGTACTTTTTATTTACTTTAAAGTTCATTTAGCCAATTATATTTCTGTAGGACTTTGAATGTAGGGCTTTCACTTGTAATGGAGTACTTTCTTTTTTATTCAAAGGTAATTGTACACATTCTAAATGTGGTGAGACATGGTTCAAATAACCTTTAAATAAAATGGATTGCTTGCCTAAAAGATTGGAAGCTCTTCACCCAGCCACGCTCTGTGATGCACACTTGCTTTGTGTGTTTGTGATCACACTTTGTTGGGCAGGGATTGGATTTTCTCTCTCCATTTGGGCCACCAGTGATTAGATGAGTCTATGTCTGAGAGTTTAATCCTTGTTGAAGGAGCACCAAGTTGCATGTGGTGATGCACGCACACACATTCACACGCTCACAGCAGTTTGAGATCCAGATGTATCTTTTCTTTCTAAGTGGAGCTGCATCTGCAGGGAGGCGTGTGACCCTCATGGCACATGCCCAAGCTGCTTATTGATGGGCAGATTTAACCATTCATTTCCCTCAGACATTCCTTTGTCAGACTCATCACCCTCGTTTTCTCTCACACAACACACACACAAATACACACACCATGTGTCAGATGTACCAGCAGGGGATGGAGAATTAGAGCAAAAGGCCAGAACATAAAGAAATTATAATGTCTTTTAAAAACACTCTGTAAAATAATCCGGTATTTCGTTTTCTCGTGTGTGCTCTTTCTTTCCCCCTGTTCGTGTAATTAAAAAATAAATAAAAGCTTTATGGACTAAACTGACAGTGAACCATAGTTCACTGCATTGTGTTTGTAAATCTGCTTCAGCCAGAAGGACAGAGCGGTTTTAGCATAATAATGCAGCTTCTCTACTGTACATTAATATTCATATTTACAGCCTCTGACAACTTGGCCCCTCTTCCACCTGTCAGACATCTGTGTCACACAGTGTCTTTGCACATATACATATTCATTCATAAATAATCAGTAAGTTTACCTGGAGGCACAGTTATAAAAGGAGATTAGTAAATACATTTCACTGATGCTACTATATATTCCCCCCCGCCTGTAAATGTGTCTCTACCAGTTGCCTATACATTTGTGATTGATGTAATGACTCACTAAAACACATTTAAAGATGGTTGTTTTGCCACACTTATGTGCTTGTTGCTTGTTTTTTGTGTATTCATTATCTTTTAGTTTATTCTCTGTTATAGTCGTTCCTTTGTGGTCATCTTGCATCTCTCCTTAGTCATTTGCCATTTTTGTGTCAGTTTGCATGTCTTTGTGCACTTTATTAAATATCTATTCAAATTAAAAGTTTTGACATGAAGAGAAAAGAGGCCTGCTGTTAATTCCAGCTTAATAGTTTGGGTGTATTCATGTTACATCAAATTAATTTGGGGGGTATGCGGTCACCGCTGCCTAGATAGCCGGTTCGAATCCCAAGCCGGCCGAACAGTTCAGGCAATGGAAAAAAGAAAGTAATTCTGTATGTTAAATGAGTAGGGTTTTGTTGTTCCATCTTGGACGTTGTTGTTCCGTGTATTGCAAGGCCTTTTAGGCTGGGCACCATGTGGTGGAAGGTGCTTGAATCAAATGAAATATCTAAAAATATAAAACCTTTTTTAATATTAGGTTAAAAGCCATGTCAAGAGTCCAGAAAAAGGTATTTCTAGTGGCTTGGGATTCACTTTTTGAGTCTTCTTTGTATGCATAAGTCTGATCGTGCCACAGCAGCTGCCATTTGCTCTATCTTCCTGTGCGACTCATGCGTCCTCTGGCTCCAACACATCATGTTACTCATGCCATCCTTTACCACACACAGACACACAGCATCTTACTCATTTCATCCTAAATACAAGGTCTGCTCAGAACATATTTCATCACACACATGCCATATGAAACGGGCAGCAAAACAGAGTTGCCGAAGCTCTTCTTTGCTTTCTTTTACATTTATTTTTCTGTGAGTGGCCCACTCTCCTTGAGATTTGTCCCATGCATATAATGAAAAGGCTGGTATAATAGAAATGTGAGATGCAGTTTCTCCACCCTGCAGAAGTCTTATTGAAAATCTGTTTTGTGCATTCAAATGTGAACTAAGTCCAGTTATTTTAAATGTCTGTCCTTCCCAAACCATTTTATTGAAATAGGAAACTGTGCATGTGCCATAGAGACATCTGGTACCTGGGCGAGCCCCTCTCAGAACGGTAATGTTTATACATGTCACTCTGGCATTTCATTATTTGTGATCATCTTTTCTCTCGGGAAACACATAACATATCTTACAGCGCAACAATGGCAGTGTGAAGGTTGCGAGATGTATCAAAGGAATCTGATTTCTTTCAGGGGAGAAAACATGAGGCTTGTTTTTCTGTCATTTAATTTTGAAACAAAAGCAAAGGTGATTGAGGTGGAATTATAGTAACAAATAGTGGGTTTTTTAGATGAAAAGAGCTGGGTTTTATATTGCCATGTAGACTTTTTATCCCCAAACAATCACATTTCCTTCGTGTTTTGATCTACGCCGGTTCTCTGCGGATGATGCTGAATAGCTATTCGACAGCCTGTCTTGGATGACACTTTTTATTGCGATGGAGACAGTGAAACATAGTTGGTTCCTTGCATTGATGCCTGCCTCGTTCTCTGAGGTAAGCCCCTCGCAATTAGTATGCAACAAAGACACCGCAATGTGGCTGCAATCTAACTAGAGAAAATGAAAGTTGTGGGAAATATGATGTGTTTTCAGAGCCTTGGGAGAAAGGAGCTAATATGCATGTCAGTCAAGCCTACTGGCAGCAGATAAAGCAGAGCAACCATTTTATGCCTGAGAGTGACTAAGATAATGGTGTGAACTAACTGACCAGGGTCCTGTTTTCAGAGTCAGTGACCTCCAAACAGGGATTTATGCAGAGTGAGGGAGAGAGAACAGGGATTCTCATTTGTCCGAGACGTCATTCAAATCGGGAATGGAGTGACACTTCAATTAACTCCCCATCCTCAACAAAGTTTACCTTGGTCTTTGGAAAGGTGCAGTATTTCATTTCAACCTGCAGGATTAGCCAATCATATTTCCAATCTCAGACCTGTCACCATGGTGTCGCTGTGCGGCAGCTGGTAGTCATAATGACAATCTATTCTCCGGGAAGTGAAGAGCTGTTTTCCTTCAATTTTCCAAACCAGAGAAACATTGTGTTTTTACTCACTGGTCGCTTCCTCTCATTTCCCTTCTTTATGCTAAATACAGTTTTTGTCTGGCTGTTCTGATAATCCAACTGTTTGTCTACAAGCTTTGATTTATGTCCGTTAGTCTATCCTAAGGTCTTTTACTTCTAATACATTTGCTTTTATATTGTTAACAATTTGACAATCTAATTCCTTTTACTGTGTTTTTGTTTGCACCATTATACACCAAAGCAAATTCCTTGTAAAGTATGTGTTAACCTACTTGGTAAACCTGATTTTGGAGTTCTTTATACATGTTTTCTGAAATTAAACAACATATTTCCAAGACTATAAATAAATTGCTCGATTTTCAAGAAGCACATTTCTTCTTCCAAGCCTCCTGCAGAGTGTGGAGAATGTTTTCTGAATTTAAACACCTTCCACTCTGACTTGAATGATTAAGGTTTTGAAGGAACACAAACTAGGTAATCTCAGGATTTCAGTGAAGCAATAAATAGGGACCTGACATAGTTCCAGATGTTGCAGCAGGACGGCTCTGGCCAGCGTCTCCTCCTGCTTCTTCGAGTAAAGCACCAACAGACGACTGAGGAATGCAAACAGATGTTTAGCATTACTGTACGTAGGCCCAGTTTGGCTTGCTTGTCCAATGAAGGATGTCTTGAGGGCTGACAGTGTCATTGCCTCCACTGCAACCAAGGATGTCCACGATGATGGGGTGTGTTATCAGCTGCTTTAAAAATCATGCCTCCGAAAAACATTACTGCCGTTGAAACATGACTTTGAAGTACAGCAGTACAGATCAGGACTAGGAGGCCATCATGAAGCCTTCAACAGATGATCCTGGAATAGGCCTTTGTTTCTTAAAGGGGTAATACATAGATTTTACATATCAAAGTACAATGATTTGTCATGGGAGCTACGACTCAGCCCTGGAAAGCTGTTGTATAATGTTGTCCATGACATTTGCCTGGTCTGCGATACTTCACACATTTAAAAGACACCGTGTGTTAATAACTGGGGGCTCGATCGGTAAACAAGAATAGGAGGGTCTCATTCCAAATGTTTGACTTACTTACAGTATTGGAAGATTAGATTTTCTCCACATTTGAACCTTACAAGATACCCAAAAAGTAAAAAAAGCTTGGCTTATAAATATTTGCATTTGACATAAGACACCACTTTTCATTTCCCCTCTCCATCCGACAGTCAGTGCAGTCTAATTCAACTGAATTTTTAAGATGCTTTTTTTTTTTTTAATGTAACCACTGATGAGTGAAAATGTTGGAAAACTGAAAGAAAAAAAACGACTCCACATATCGCAAAAATGCATGGTTTTGTTGGGAACTCATTAAGATTTTGTTTTGCAGATTGAAAATAGCATTTCTCTAACCACATTGTTGTTTTTGTTACCAGGAAGGTCCCCAAGCTATAATATGAACCTGAACCACAATATTTCCCGGAACTAAGTACTTATATTAACCCAAATAATGATATTTCAATAAACCTAAACAAAGCTTAACCTTGCATCAAAAGATGTCATATGCAAATCATTTCCAAGGCATTGACAAACTATGTATTTTGTCATTTAATGTGAGGACTTGTTGGATTGAGTTGATGCCTGGAACAGAAAAAAACAAGATAGTCAGAATCACATGAAATTGCAGTTTAAAGACAGGGATTTTATAGAGGAGCACCCTTTTACACATCATTAGTCAGTTTATTGAACATGTCAGAAACAAAAACATACAACAATAATATATATATATTCTCTTTTTTTCCTTTTTTTTTTCTCACTCAAATTAATAATTATAACAAAGTACAAAAAAATAATAATAACAAAAACAAAACAATAATAATTCTCAAATAGTCTCGGTCATGTTCAACAGGGGCAAGAAGAAGCTTAAAAAAACTTTTCTGGCCCTACACATCATTCAGAATGTGTTTTTTTATGGTTAAAATGTTCCCGAATATCTTTTTAAATATGTTTATCCTCTGCTTCCCTACACTCGTATGACTTGTGGTTGAGTCTCACCACAGAGAACAGATGTTGACAATAGCTTTTTATTTTCTAGCCCCGTCGGCTATTTGTCCTTCAAAAAATTAGAACAACTGCTGTGTTATTGTCTCATTTGTACTCTCTCTGTTGGTGGTATCTATTCATTGCACTAAAACATATGAGCCTCCTTTTATTTATTTTATACATTCAAATTAGTGTTTGCACAATAAAGCTTTTAGTGTGAGGAGGTAATGTTGCGAATAAATCATGCGATCACGACTCTGCGAGCTTTTGATGATTTGTTCACATAAGCAACATTTGTACATGAGCTATTCAAAATGTCACATCAGTCAGTTGAGTAAAGAATGACCGAGTTATTAACACACTTTCAAAAACAAGACAATCTTGACGTTTTTCATATGCTTTCTCTGTCTCCACTCTCCTTTCTACTATTCAGCAGCTAACACATGGCCCTAATTTAATTCATGCATGACAATATGAAACATATCATTAATTTAAAATTCTCAAAATGCTTCAACAGGTTTTGTTCTCACTCTCAACATCAGACAACTTTCCTACGTTACATCTGCATCACCAATGATCAAAAGCCACCGCCAGTCACACACAAATCAAATACTTTCCCCTTTTTTGCATTTCATAGCACAGGCTCATTTCAACTGATGCCCAAATGACAAATATTATTCCCTCTGTAGCTGTGTGTGGTACATGACTCCTCCATCATTACACACCTTAGACTGTGCATCCATGGTCATGAATATAAATTCAATTCCCCATGAAGGAACGTGTCACTACAAAACAGCATCTAATTAGAATATTCATACTGTACGCCAGGTCGTGCATGAGCAAATATAATAGAGCCATGTGGTGGAAAGGCAAAAGAGAGGACACGACAGAGGATAAAAACGGTCAGGAGAAGGAGTGATGGAGGCGTCAAGAACTGACAATACTACTGAGCTTAAAGGTGGGGTAGGTAAGTTTGTGAAACCGGATCGAGATACACTTTTTGTTATATTCCATGGAATGCTCTTAACATCCCAATAGCAATGAATATCTTAAGTGCTTTGACAAAAAATCCATAAAAAAATGTCATGTGGAAGCCGTAATACTGTAAAAAGCACGACCAATCATTTTAGCTGGCCCGGCTAAAATAACTGGATGGCCTACCTGCCTGTCAGCTTCCCATCTGTGCACAAACTTATCTCGTGCCCTCATTGGTCATGTGCGCGTTCCTGTGTGTTGGAGGAGGGGCTCTGTAAGGAAGTGGCAGATTTTTTCCGGCTGTGTATTTTCAAATTCTAGCGCACTCGAGCTGGTTTCTCCAAAATTACCTACCCTACCTTTTAATGAATAAACTACAAAGAAAGAACCAAGTATTTAATGACCACCATCTGTTTACCATGAAGGTTTTTACCTTCTCATTGTGCTTCCATTTTTACTTCCTAATTTATAGGTTGTTTTAATTCCATTTCTACCCATTTTAAACTTTGATTGTCAATGAAGCAAATTACATCAAGATACCTTTGTTGTATTTACTTTACTATTAATCTTATCTAACCCTTATTCACCAAAAGTATTTTTTAACATTACTTTGACGTACAACTAAGTAATGCTTTCATCATTGATGGCAGAACATGTACAGTGCCACCCTAAAGCCAAATGATGCCACCTCTGAGTAGAATAACCTGTTCTGGAAATAGCATCTGGCCGGAACATGCAGTGACGCAAATCTAGAAATAAAGCAAGTGGGGAAATGCCCTCAGGTTCAAGGAGTCAGCTAATTCTCTTAAGAGATGAAACCTCAACTTTTTGTTTTGTTTATAGATTTTCTCAAGTAATCGTTGTACACTCGTCAAGTCAATTGTGACGGAGCGGATCACATGAGTGACTGACTGACACCAAACATTTCCTGCTCTCTTCCTAAAAAGGAACCATGCAATTTATTATTTATTGTGTGTTTGTTAATTTGTTAAATGATTAGGTAAGAGGTGGTTAACCTGGTTATGTTTGGGTCAGATTTTTTTATGTTGACAATGTGGTTTTGAGGTAATTGCGTCACCTGTTGACGGTAAACCTGTGGGAGGGGCTATGGGTTCAAAATGGACGATTTTGGCCCTGGAGAAGGACTCTGAAGAATGTTGCAATGAAGGCAACAGCCAGGGCCGGACTGGGACAATAAGTCAGGCCAGGAATTATACACCCAGCCAGGCCACTACCAGTTTTTTGTGGCATTTTTCTGGATTTATTTGTCAATATTTACAGCGTTGCTGCCCATAATGATAGCCCTCTAAATCTACTACCAAAAAATAAACATATGGAGATGGGTTACTATTTAAAAAAATGTGCAAATCTATTTAGGAACCTATTCATGTGATATATTTTAAGTGGGGGTGGACCTCAAATCCTATAGGGGGGTCTGGGGGCATTCTCCCCCGGTAAGATTTTTTTTTAAATGTTGGACTTAAATGCATCAATCTGGTGCATTTTGAGAGGGAAATAAAGAGAGAGACTACACCTATATGAAACAGAACTGTATACATTTAAATAATCATAAAATCATAAGAACATGGCCATAACCAATAACATACCATATCCAATATGAAAAAACAATGAAACTTGTTTATTTATTTGTTTTTGGTTCATTTATAGTTGTGAGTGTGTAATCCTCTCCCCCCTGCTTCTCTTTGAGGCAGCAGCAAAGACTAGTTTTAGCTCTCAACAAGTTTTTTAAGTTTATCTTACATTTTTTCACCTAGTTAACGTTTTTTTTATTATTATTCATCTATATTTTACTAATCACTCCCCCCTCAAATGGAAATATGTGTTTACATGAATGGTGACCAAACCGTGAGACCCACTGATAACTAAGTTAACTATCTAAACACTCAGCAGAGTCCTTTACCTCACCTGAGCTGTAGTTATCAGTCTCTCAGTCTGACAGGAGAGGACTCTCCTCCACCTTGTTGTTGAAACAGCTCCTTATATCCATTAGCGCAGCTAGCTAGCACCAGATGCTAACAACAACAATAGCCTACATGTAACCGGTGCGCGTGCTTTCTCTCTCTCGCTCGCGCCAGACATACACACACCCTCCCGAGCTTGAATGACACACAGAGACCAATCGAGGGCATTAGTGTATGGTTTAGTGCCGTGAAAAGAGAGTCGGAGGCGGTGTATTAAGAATGGAGTTCCAATCTTTATTATCCATTACTATCAGAGAGGTTAACACATGCACTGCTCTGCCTGATGAGCTAGCAGGAATGGCAGCTAAAGCTACAGGTGTTCCCCACTAAAGGGTCCGTGTGGCAAATTCACACAAACAAAATCAGCATGGCGGGGAGGAACGACACGCCGACCCCCACGACTCCTGAGCACGGGAGTCGGAAGAGTGACTTCTGCCTGTGCGGCCCCCGGAAGGGGAGGGACCGGAACAACAGGTCTTAAATCCGTGACAGGGGACGAGGCCGGGGGGCGGCCCCGTCGCGGAGGTCGAGCCAGCACCACAGGCTGGTCCAAGTCCAGGTGAGCAGCCTTCACCCGGTCCACCGAGACGTGCTCGGCCTTGCCACCCAGGTCGACCACCAGGTGCTTGTCCCTGTGCTCCAAGACCCGGAAAGGCCCATCATAAGGGGGCTGCAGGGGGCCTCTGTGCGCATCGTGCCGGATGAACACATGCTCCGCCGAGCGGAGCTCTGCGGGAACCTGGGACACCTGAGTACCGTGCTGAGTAGTAGGGATCGGAGCAAAGGCCTCAGCGGCGTCCTGCAGGAAAGCCCTCTGGGCCGGGGCCGACCAGGGAGCCGATGCGTTAGGGAGGAAATCCCCTGGAACTCTCAACGGCTGCCCGTAAACCATCTCAGCCGTAGAGCACTGCAGGTCTTCTTTAGGCGCAGTCCTCAGGCCCAGCATCACCCAGGGCAGCTTGTCGACCCAATTCCCGTCCTTAAGGCCGGCTTTGAGGGCCACCTTCATGGAGCGATGGAAGCGCTCGCAGAGGCCGTTAGCCTGAGGGTGGTAAGCGGTAGTCCTGTGCAGCTTAACCCCCAAACCGCCTACCACGGCGTTCCAGAGTTCGGACGTGAACTGAGAGCCCCTGTCTGAGGAAATGTCCGACGGGGTGCCAAAACGACACACCCACGTTGCAATGAAGGCCCGGGCAACGTCCGCGGCCGACGTCGAAACGAGCGGGACCGCCTCCGGCCAACGGGTCGTCCTGTCCACCATGGTGAGGAGGTAGGAAAAGCCCTGAGAGGAGGGCAATGGACCAACCAGGTCGATGTTGACGTGGTCAAACCTCCTCTCAGGCACCAGGAAACGCTCCAAAGGGGCCTTCGTGTGGCGGTGCACCTTAGCGCGCTGACAAGCCACGCACTCACCAGCCCAATGACTCGATGAGAATAACAAACTGTTAAGATGATGACCTTGTATGCGTGTATATATTTTTTTATTTGAGGGGGTCTGCCCCCAAAAAACAGTTTTAAGTCCTGAGAAAGTAAAATAAGACGGTGTGTAAAACTACACTGCCCAGCCAACAGAAAGTAACCACTTTGA
This sequence comes from Gymnodraco acuticeps, assembly GCF_902827175.1. Taxonomy (NCBI): domain Eukaryota; kingdom Metazoa; phylum Chordata; class Actinopteri; order Perciformes; family Bathydraconidae; genus Gymnodraco; species Gymnodraco acuticeps. The sequence goes on from NW_022989894.1 coordinate 867,663, forward strand.
TTTAACTAGGCCAGTAGGTAAGGACCTTCCACTGGATCATAATTGCAGCGATGTTTTAGCTGAATACACGTTTTTTAACCCTAACTGATGCAGTTAGTCACTTCTTTAATGTTTGTTCTTTCTGATATAAAGTCAAGGTTGTAACTGTATATCAATAATGATATAATTACTTGTTTTCAAATTTGAAGGAGGGTGAGCAAGCATCTTGATGAACATTCATCATTAACTCCTCCAAAAAATATAGTTTATTCAATAATAAATGAATATGTGAATCATAACAGTTCTTCACTATATCTGTAAAGCGTCTTTGAGCACCTGTAAAAACGCTAACAAATTAAATCTATTATTATTATTATTTATTAACAGTGATTGACAGCTGATAGGAATAATATGATTGTTAATAGTATCATATTCATTCAGACAAACATCGATGAGACAGTTAATTAATGTACTTATTGCAGCAGTCTGTTTTGGTTCCCCTGCTGGTCTAAGAGTGAGACAAACTCATTCAGTTATTGTTCAGTTAAAATTCATTAAATTACGTCTGCCACCTTATATGTAAGGCTTTACTGATGTGCCACAATAATATCACCTATGTGATTGAGTTAAAATATTAATATTGTGGCTTTCCAAGTTAACATTGATTGTAGGGGTGTAACGGTTCACAAACATTTCGGTTCGGTACGTAGGCCTACCTCGGTTTTTAGGTCACGGTTTGGTTCGTTACGTTTTCGGTACAGCAGAACAAATTATCACAAAACATTACATTTTTTTAAAAAATTATTATTAAACTAATGTATTCAAATAAATATAAAATATAGTAAAATAAACATTAAGGTGCAGCATTTCGATGAACTGAAATAATCTGTATTTCAACTGTACTAGTACCTAAGCAGCCAGCTTGACATTAGGACTTGCTTGTCATTCTATTTTCATGTTGTTTAAAGAAAGATGAACTTGTCCACATTGCTTTCTGAAATGGCAGATCTGCTGCCACTAACAATGCCTCCTGCTGTGGAGAACACCCTCTCTAGGGACAGTGGCAGCAGATACAGCCAGGTAGCGCTTTGCTAACATGGCAACATAAGGATACTTGGCGTTTGTAATAGCTTTGGCTCGGTCTGAACTCTCTGCGAGTGGTGGAGGCTTAAATGCTAGTGGGAGTTGGGTTTGCACTTCAATCTTTTTTCTTTTGGTACCGGTGATATTCACATTCGGGTGATGCCTTTTCAAATGAGTGTGATGTATTGCCAGCCGCGTAACCAATGTTAGTTGAACAATGCCGACAAGCAGCTTTGGTTCGGTCCACCTGTCTTTGTCCGTCATCCTTGTACGTAACTGTGAAACCAAAATGTTCCAAAACCGGAGACTTCAATGATGCTGGAGGATTTTCGAGCTCAACTTTATCTGCGTTCGCCATTTCGACAGTTCCTCAAATTACTGACTACATATGAACGCATCCCTGTGACCAGCTCTCATAGTATGCCTCTCGTCCAATGAAATGACTTGGTCGCTCTCTGATATATACCTGAGATTACTTCCAGAAAGTTGTTCATGTTCTCAATTTTTTACGTTTAACGCTATATTCGTTCGGTACACTTCGGTACACACGTGTACGAAACCGAAGGGCCCGTACCGAATAATTTCGGTACGTGTACCGTTACACCCCTAATTGATTGATATGATTGCGATTTAAATCAGCATATACTTCTGCCAGGGGATGCCACCCCTCAAAATCTCCTGCCACCCTCTTGCCACTCCATGAATATTTGTCTAGATCCCCCCTGTTGTGGGGGTTAAAAGCTAATTGTTTGTGTCTTGTACGTGGTGATGGCTATACTCAAGCTTTTCGGCGAGGAGGCTCAGACGTGTCACAGGTTTTCCCTGGGTATCAGTCTTCATCAAGTTGAAATGCATAAGTTTAACACCGCTGACCTTCCCCCAGCTAATGACCCTTGTTATCAGACGGCTCCACACCGGCACTTTACACCAGGGAGACAGTATAAACAACAGCCTCGGTTGACCGGTCTTCAATCACTGCTCCATAATGGCGGTTACCTTGGCACAGTGATATCCGTCATCATCATCCAGCATTTATTCATCATAAGGAATGAGGCATTAGAAACTGCAGAGGGTCATGGCAGAGTGGTGACAGGGGCTCCCGCTGGTGTGATGGAAAAACCCTAGGAGCTCCATGCTGGGTTCGGCAAAATACTGATCACGATGTGAACAAATATATTTGTGGAAATTGAAGTGTTTCAAAAAATATTGCCAGAAAATTATAGTAATTTAAGACCTTGTGAAAGTTGTCTAGCGCTCAGAGAACTGTTTCGGTTTGTTTGTTTGTCTTACTATCTATGTATCTGTATTTTCTCTCTTTTGGGAGACACTGGTACATCAGCATTTTGAAGAGAGCCCAGCAGAATGATGTAATTGAGAAAAATAACCTAATCTCTTTTATTTTTTTACTGGGAACTTGCATTTTAGGCTAAGTGTATCTAAATGTAACTAAATAAATAAAGAATTAATTTAGTATTTCGATTTTCACACAAGAAAATGAGTCCTGATCCATGGAGATGTGTTGAAACAGCATTTCATTTTTCATTTCATTTCATTTTTATTTGTCCCGTTCATGGTACGCAAAACTCACTGTACAATAATTGCCAACAAAACTTGTCTCTATTAACACACCATTGAGCGGAAAGGAGCAGGAAGAAGAAACAAATCTTATATGACCTGCCCCTTTCTAAATAAACAAACTAAATAAAAATAGATGGTCTGCCCTTCATAATACACTTTCTTTTTTTTTCACAGCGAAACATAACAGTGTCTTAGTATACTAAGGAAAACACAAAAATTACTTATTTCCCACTTAACGGTTAACGGAAAGAAACAACAACACCAAAACATCACATGTATAAGGAAAAGGAAACGTGCAACACCCTCATCTAATGGCGCATTTCCACTGCAGCGGGTAGCCCCGTTTAAGCGTCCTTAACCGTCCTCAAGCGGCCAGGCCAGTTTTTGGCGGCCTTTCCATATAGCCTACCGGCTAGCGGGTACTTTTTCCCTCTTTTTCCGGCCCCATAAAATCGTGGTTCTATCAGACCAGGCAGAGCCCTAGAGAGATAAGAGTTACGACACTCCCATAGACCTCCGTTGTAAAAAATGGCGGCGCCTACTTCTGGGGTATGGACATCGAAATAGTTCAAAATATTGTCCTTTGGGCGTTGAACCTCATTCACTTACATTATGGCGCGTCGATTAGTCCCAGAGGTAAGTTGCTGAAATATCTAACTCTTTTGAATTGTCAACTGTCTATATTGTATCAGAGGCCCTTTATGATGCTTATACTGGTCTTCATTTGTATATGCACAGCGTAATTATCTATATTTTATCTTGGTTGTTACAACCAATTTAGCTAGCATTGCCTGCTAGTTAGGTAGCGCGACTTCGTCAGCTTTGAAGGTAAGATTTCAGTAATGAATCGCTAGCAGCTTATATATCAATGATGCTGGGTAACTAACAAGCAGGATTTAGATTGATTATGTGTTTTTATTGTTATTTTGGTTTTTATCCGCTGAACCTGACCGTGTCAGCCATCCTTAGTCGGCTTTTTCTGTATGATATGACTTAACTGCTAGCACTAGTAGAAATGAGGTGGCGTTTGTGATAAATATTTCATTGAATTTTGGGATATACTAACATTTCATTATGTGACATGTTGACTGTACTTTGTTTTTTTTGGTACTGTTCCGTGTTAACTCATCTGTACTGTACAACTAGCCTAGCGCTACTCATGCTTGATGGCATGCTAGGATAGATTCCTTTGTATTGTAATATACACACTAGTTTAATGATTGTTCTTCAAAGGTATTATTCAGTCTTAAACAAATAATAGCCTACTGAATAGGCTACTCTACAGCAGTGAATGAAGGATGAGCCTAAAACATGGTCATGCATCCAAAATGTTTATTTTTAACAAAATAAACACTTTAAAAAAAATAATTAGCACTTTTTTTTTCCACCCACAGTGACAGCGCGCAGAGCATATTGGAACTCTACAGGTGTTGGGACAGAGTTCCTCAGACGAATGGACGAAAATGTGTTTTCCAGGCAGTCTTGAGTGAAGCGGCTTGTGAGAACAAATGTGTGCCCTTGTCTCAACAGGTCATGCTGGACCTCCAGGATTGTTGTTGTGGCCATCACCAGTCCTGTCTGGACTGGTTTCCAGCTGCCCTTGGGACCGATCTTCAGGCCCCGAAACAGATGGATGGAGTCCCGGAGGAAGCTGATGGCCTTATCATACTCCTCCATCTTGAAATTACTTAGGGCAGTAACAGTGTTGCGTAACGACATGAGGTCAAACTTTTTGGTGTCCAATGTTCAGTCACTGTATTGGTAAGCAACAATTTGTTTTGGTCAAAATGTGTTATTCACACTCCTGACTCCAGTTTGATGTGCTGCATTCTCCTCTGAGAGGTCATGGCTTGGAAGGTTTTATATTCTGTAGTGTCTCAACAGAACCTAATATGAATTGCTTTATTGTCTCGTCGCTGGATCACCTCCCCCTGGCAAAGTGGCCTCGTTATTGTTGACAAACCTGTTTTTGTTGCTGGTTCAACAGGAGCTTCTGTAAATAGTTTGAATATTTATCATAGTAATCATTTTAGTCTCCCACTCTCTCAATTTAATTTATCGTTTCTTTGCCCCACCATATATTTTGTTGTCCAAGGACACTAATTTGGTCTCTGTTGAAGATTGTTTTACACTTTAGATTAATCAAAATTGTGTTTTTTGGCTGAATTAATCTTTTTCTGTTGAACCCTAACCCTCTTTGTTCTCCTTCTCATTCATTTTACTTTGTTTTGTTCTAACACACATCCCACATCACATCACTTTTTCCATACACTGTTCTTAATACTTGTTCACACATTTGTTCGTCCCTTTTACTTTGTTCTTCCTGTTGTTCTTGTTCAAACACATATATCAATTGTTCATCCACTGTTGTGGTAAAATGATATTCATAGTCTTAACATGATCATGCTAACATGAACACAAACGTTTCCCTCCAAAAATGTAAAACGTATCTAAGTACAGGCATGAAAACGGGTCAGGGGTGGAAAAGGTGAGAAGGATATTATCCCTCTAGGGGGGTCCGGGGGCATGCTCCCCCGGAAGAACATTTTGAATATTCCATATTTTAAAGCATCAATCTGATGCATTTTGAGATGCATTTTTTTGCCAACCTGGGGAGAGCTGGAGAAACTTAACTTCAGCCATGAGTCAAAAATATTATGGCCTCCTTACTAAGTATTATCAGGGATGCAAACTCATCAGGTATGGAAAAGGTGACAAGGACCCGAGCCCCCCGACCCCACGGAATATCGGCTTTAAAATGAGGAATAACAGGATTTTAGCAGTCAAAACAACTAAAGCAGCAGTGTTAATAATAACAGAAACGCTAAAGAGTCACATCTAATAGAAATATATAAAAGCATTTATTTTAATTGTGTAGCAGTCAGCATTTTGAAAATCTATTGTCATGCCTCTGTGCAAGGCTTAGTCTTTCTATCTTTATGGCATCTGGTGTAAAGTAACTAAATTCATAAACTCAAGTACTATAGCCTACGTGGGTACAATTTTGAGATACTTGCACTTTATTTAATTATTTCAATGTTTTGCTACTTTGTTCTTCTTCTCCTCTACAGTTCAGAGGTAAATGGTGTACTTTTACTCCACTACATTTATGTAATACCTTTAGTTACTTTGCAGATGTGGATGAATGATGTGAAATCTAATCAAGTGTTGAATCAGACTTTAGTTAAAACTGTCAATAAAAAGTATGCAATAATGCAATTACAGCTGAAAAAGTACTTGGGTGTGTGTTTTTTGTATATATATATATATTTACCATTCAATAACGCAATCGCTGCTGTCTGTCTGTCCCATAGAAGAACATGACAGCGCAGCGCAACTATACTACGGACGTGACTGCCCTGGCAGTGACAGCAACATAGTCTGCTTGTGCTAGTGCTACCACACTTTCCCCTCAAAATATCGTTAAATAACTAAACTTATAAATAGTGCCAATCCATACAAAGTGTAACCACATCATGTAAATATGAAAGCAATCTTTAAAAAATAACAGCGTTGGTTTAATCTATGACTATTTTGACCATGTTTGTGCTGTTTTTGCCATAGAGAAGCATTGCAACGGAAGTGCGTTTTGAACTATCCCGGCATACATAAACCACGTGACCGGCTGGCGGCGACATCAAAGAGTGTCGTAACTCTTATCTCTCTAGGGCTCTGAGACCAGGGCCAGGGCTGAACTAGTGACGTCAACACTCTCGACTGCTGATTGGCCAGAGAGAATCGTCACAAGATCGCACGCGAGTTCATCCTTAGCGTCGCATATATTTAGAAGCAAGCTTGCAGCATTTTTATAAACAGCATTTTGTAAACGGATGAGCTACAAAAATGGCTACGTCTAATAAGAAAAGCACACCGTGGTCGACCAAGGAGGTGACGACGTTCCTACATCTCATTGGGGATGATCAAATCCAGCGGGAGCTCGACGGAACAACTCGAAATGTGAACAAAAACAAAGCCGATCGCCCCGCCTACACTGCGTTGCTACCCCAGGTCCTAAACTGTAATGGAAATGCGCCACGGCCTCGGACGGCCAGCGAGGCAGCCCGAGGCCTGAGCGAGGACGCTTATGGCGCGTTTCCACTGCAGCGGGTAGCCCCGTTTAAGCGTCCTTAACCGTCCTCAAGCGGCCAGGCCGGTTTTTGGTGGCGTTTCCATATAGCCTAGTACCGGCCAGCGGGTAGTTTTTCCGGCCTCATAAAATCGTGGTTCCCTCAGACCAGGGCCAGGGCTGAACTAGTGACATCAACACTCTCGACTGCTGATTGGTCAGAGAGAATCGTCACAAGATCGCGCGCGAGTTCATCCCTAGCGTCGCATATATATTTAGAAGCAAGCTTGCAGCATTTTTATAAACAGCATTTTGTAAACGGATGAGCTACAAAAATGGCTACGTCTAATAAGAAAAGCACACCGTGGTCGACCGAGGAGGTGACGACGTTCCTACATTTCATTGGGGATGATCAAATCCAGCGGGAGCTCGACGGAACAACTCGAAATGTGAACAAAAACAAAGCCGATCGCCCCGCCTACACTGCGTTGCTACCCCAGGTCCTAAACTGTAATGGAAATGCGCCACGGCCTGGGCCGGCCAGCGAGGCAGCCCGAGGCCAGAGCGAGGACGCTTAGGGACGCTTAAACGGGGCTACCCCGCTGCAGTGGAAACGCGCCATTAGGGACGCTTAAACGGGGCTACCCCGTTGCAGTGGAAATGCGCCATAAGTCATACTGGAGAAGAAGGTCAGCATTAAGTGGGACTCATAACTGCCAATAAATCAGTAGTTATTTTAACCATGTTGCAGGTGTCGAGGATACAGCAATCCTTAAAACTGAAATGTAATGATCGAACTAAAAAAGGACTCAACTTGTGATGACAGAGCTTTGCAGATCATGAACAACCTGTAAAGGCTTTGTACATTCAGTGTGAAACTGTGCAAACAAGGCTCCGTTTACAGTAAGCAGCGTGCTGACAGTATCTGTGGTAGGTTTACAGACGGCTCCATAGGGGGCTGTGAAGAGGAGGCTCTGTATCCCACAGGAAGGTTTGGGAGCAGATGGTTGCCTGGGTGTGCAGGCTCGGTGGCAATCCTTCCTGCCCTTTGTGCACGTCACCCTGGCATCACGCAGCTCCTTCGTGGAGGGCAGCTGACAGCCATCACCCACTCATCAGCACCATGTTTGAAGCATATCCCTGGTGTGCGAGGAGGCAGATTAAAACCAGATTGTGGTGGAGGATTTTACGTTTTCAATCATTGATTTGTAAAAATGAAGCCGGATGGTTATGGGAAGTCCTGGACTTTCAGATCTGTATGGATTTATTTTGGTTTAGATTGAGGATTTTGTTAAGGTGTACAGTAGCATCCCTAAAAGTCGACCAAAATGGCGATATTGAAAATGTCTTGGCCATCCCTCATTACATTGAATGAGAAGCATTTTTTACATCCATTGTAATTTTTGCTAAAATCCTAATATGTGAAGCAAAGCTATTCTTATGGGTTTACACAACTAACCTTTGGTTTGAATGTGAGTGTATTCAAATATGAGTATTAATTACAGATGAAAATAATCCACATGAAGCTCCATGAGCAACATTTGCCTGACTGATATGGTTAATAATGAAAAAAGGTTGTTGTTAGTGCAACTGAACATTACACTCGTGTTTACTCGTATACCTTCAGATACTAAACCTTTTTTAATGGCCAGACTACTTTATTGATAAGGTAATTATCAACAATCTCAACCATTTTGATTTTGATTATCTCCAGGTTGCTGGCAATACAAACAAGAGCCAGCATTGTTCAGAGTCTCCACATGTTGAGCGTTCTCAATCACCGTGTACAGCCACCTGTTTCCCTGTCCTCTCCAGACATTTCCTTTTTTGTTGTGTCATACTTCCTCTTCCTGTCCTCATCATCCATCCAAATCCAGTCCTCCAGTTGTGTCATACTTCCTCTTCCTGTCCTCATCATCCATCCAAATCCAGTCCTTACTCCTCATCAATATCCATTTCCTCCCTCTGCAAACTCTTCACTTTGTACACACAACAAGAATTAAAAACAGATGTTTACCCCAGTATTAAATATCAACTTGACCCAGGCAACACTCCTGTTCTTCAGCAACTTCACTGGCTCCCCGTCAAATCCCGTATCGTTTTTAAGATTCTGCTCCTCGCCTTTAAGGCCATCCATAACCTCACTCCTCTGTACCTCTCTGACCTCCTGCACATCAACACACCCATCCGCACACTCAGATCTTCTGCTTCCCTCAGCCTCACTGCATCCCCCTTCCGTTTAACCACCATGGGATCTAGAGCCTTCAGCCGCTCTGCACCCCGCCTCTGGAACTCCCTCCCACCTGACATCCGCAACACTGACTCTCTCCCCATTTTCAAATCACGCCTCAAAACATATCTCTTCACACTCGCATATCCACCCTGATCATTATCCATCACACATCCTCTGTTTTAATTGATTTGGTTATTTGATTGATTTATATACTGCATTGTCTTGTTTATGTCTCTTATGCTGGTGTTATGTATTGTGTATCTTGTTTTTTGTGTTTGTACGGCGACCTTGAGAGCCTTGAAAGGCGCCTATATCAAATAAATGAATTATTATTATTAACACTCAACCTGAATACCTGTGTAAAAGCATTACTAGTCCAGCCAGCGTTGATGTTTGCTGTTTCTACACCATGAAAGGCTCTCTCTACCTCCGCCTCACTCTTTTCCCCTTTCCCTCTTCCTGACTGGTTTCTAATGTATTCTACCCCTCTGGTGGCCTCTAGCCAGGCCCGCTCTTATGTTCCCTAACAATGGAGCAGGAGGAGGTCACTTGATGCCTCTCCTTAGCACGACTCCACTTTCTTTTGCTCTCCTCATATTCCTTAAAATGCTGTTTTCACATCTCTCCTTTCCTCTCCTGTTTTCTGTCTGCTCCCCTCCCCTTTTCATCTTCTCCATAGCCCTCTGGGTGAGGTTGTCCTACCAGGGTGTAACTAAGCTCTCTCTCTCTCGCTGTCACGCTCTCTCTCTCAGGAGGAAAGAAAGAGCTGATTCGAGGCACATTAGAGAGGGCAGGTTCCTCAGAGGACACTGTGACTCTTCAACGTAGAGAAAACGGCAGGAATGTGCTCTCCATTGAGAGCATAGGTTAAGAATGCATCTGACTTTCATGAGCAAGGCCAGTTTGCATCCTCACAACGTGTTGATACCTTAACTGTAAAGTTTATTAGCCAAAACCACAGTCTTCCTCCAACTGATAATGTCAAATAAGTCATTTGTTAAATACAATAAAGCAATTCAGTGTTCTCAGACAACCCTTTCTTTATGAACCTTGCTTGATGTATGTAATGTTGGACACATCAAAGAGCATTTCCAATATTGCTGCCACAATTTTGCAAACAATCTCATGGTATGTAATAGGATTGACCTTTATTGAACCAAAGTTCCTAGCCTTACTATGAAAAAAGCCCTTCAGGTAGTCGAGTACATTTGGATCTTTCATTCTACCTTTAAATACATTCTCACAATAGCTGCTGTACTGTATAGCCTCTTTCTGTCAACCAGCCTCTTCAGCTGCTCCTGGTGTCTCACACACTGTATGTGGAGTCAGCAGAGGAACTTGCCATCAAGTCCTGATCGACCTCCCCCAACCCCTCCGCTCCTCCATCCCGGTCCTGGACGCTGCTGGCGGCCATGATGAATGATTCATCCTCCCAGCAAAAAGAGCTGACTCATCGCTGCATTTCAGCTCCATATTTCCAAAGTGGGCAGGAGCTAAATGGCTTTACCAATAGCCGTGCCTTTCTCATCATCTACAGCTACCTTCTTGTTTTGCTGCTGAATATGCAAGATCAGAAAATATATAGCATTGAAATGTAGTGCTGCACTTTCAAGAGAAGCCTTAAAGGTCAATGTATCTCTCTGGGCTGCGGCTAATTACAGTGTAGAGTGTCCATATATACTATTTTCAAATAGAGGTGTATTTTATCTAATGTGCTGCCTCATGAGATTATTTCTCAATTCAAATGAAGCCGTCTGATATGATCTTTTAATTAAATGGTCATCCCAAAAGCTAAGGTATCTAAATCGTCAAAAATCTGACTGAAGTCGATGTCTGTCTCTTTGAAGATATTAGTTTGGGAAGTTGGTGCAAACAAATATTCACAAACACTCGCAGTGTGACATTCGGAGATGAAGGACATTTAGTTCTGCTCTGCTGCTGTGGGCTAATGGTCAATAGCAGATTCATTTTCCTCACACTACTGTACGTGAATGCAGTGTGTGTTTGTGTGTGTCCTTCACTTCCTTCTTTGGCACTTATTATGGACATTTGAAATTCTGTACCAGTTTCTAGATCGAGCAGGGGGGATTACTCATCTGCCTCAGATATTGTGATCCTTGGTGGTGCTTGGCTTTACGGCTGACTTAATGAGAGTGGAAGGCTTTGTTGTTGTGAATTTCTCTATTCATCCAAAGGGGAGGAAAGGTGCTCCACTGAGGAGAAAGGGGGAAAAAATAAGGTAGCTACTCTCAGCTGCTTTTCTCGGTGAAAAGGAATGACAACTAATACCTGAGGGCACTTCCTTATCTCCAGCCTGTCAACACAGACAGGCCATATCATTCAACAGGAGCTTTACTCAACGAGAAAAAGCCATCCACCAATGGGAATAAGCCCTTTCTTGAAAACAGTGGTGCTCTATCTCTTGCTGTGACTCTGTAACCTTTATCATACAGTGTTTATGGAAGAATGGTTCCTCACTCTGCCAAATACTAAGACTTTCTTTCATTTCCTAATTTCAAAGCAAGGCTCTGATGTTCTCGGCTTAGAGGAAACAGGATGAGGTGAGGAGGCAGGAAGTGCATTGTGGGACAATGATGAGATTATTGGAGTGAGGAGAGAAGATCACGTTGAGATTCAAAAGATGTGCTGACCGCAGGTGGTGATATAAATGCGAGTGTGGCTGAGAACGTTGCTCTCTCACACATTTTTCCTTGATCCCTGTTTAAGGATCACAATTTGATGATGCCATTTTAAAGCTCTGCACTTCTTTCCTGGTGTTTTTGTGCAAAACTTGGAAAGTGGAGAAACATTGTCACTGAATGAGATGATTGAAGTAAAAAAAAAAACAGACTTGAGAAAGATGCCTTATGAAGCAAAGACTCAAATGGTAATCAACAACATTTCTTAAAAAATCAAAGTAAAGAAATGAATTCCTCTGGGGAAACTGGATGAAAGGAGCTGTGCACAGAGGTAAAATAACACAAAAATGTGTCCTTTATATTTTGTGAAACCCAAGAACAAAACCATCTGAACCAAATCATGCAAATTCCCACTGAACACACATTCATCTAATCTAAAGAAATTAGACGTTTGCACATGTTGTGGTAATAGTCATATATACAGTGCTTGAATTGGAATGAAAAAGGTGCCAGTACTCTAAAATCAGCAACTTTTTCAAGTCAATTTTATATATACAGCCCACAAACAAGAATTTGGCTACTATAATGCTGGTGGGTTTGTCTCTTTACTACTGTATATTTTAGAAAGGTTCACTGTACTTAACATTTTTTATGATAGGCAGCGGATATGGCTAAAGCTCAGTAAGGTCAATATTAACTGAAAATATAGCAATCAAAGTCTAGATCTTCTGCTGAAGACACATGAAGCAGAGACCTTTCAGGTGAGAGCCCCTCTGGTGGTGTTCAACATTAATGACAAGGAAACAAAGCTCTGGTCAGAAGCATTTTTTATAAAAAGCTTTAACAAAATTAAGTATTTCTGTACATTTTGAATGCAATCTAACTTTCCAACTCAGAAAACGAAAAACGAAAAAGTGCCAAAAGTCTTCTCACATGGCTGAGCTGCTTTGCAATATACTTCACCACTGAAGAATACAAATATGTATAAAGTAAACTATGATGCAATCTAACTTTCCAACTCAGAAAAATGATAAAGAGCATGAACAAAGAACATGTAAAAACAAATGCAAAATTTGCACAATCTAAAATGAGAAACTGTAACTGCAAGTAACAAAGTCTGAGCCATGGTAAAGAGTTACATTGAACACCAAGCTGATCAGATAACTCCCTGGTTGTTCTGAAGTCCTTCTATCTCCAGGATCTGTACAAATCGGCACATTATGCCAAAAGTCTTCTCACTGGGTGAGCTGCTTTGCAATATACTTCACATTGTTAGAAAAGGCTCCAGAAGGCCTTGGGGACATCAGTATCAGGGGCTGGAGCTGGACAGGCTCTTTCATCAGCACTTCTCCTTCCCTTTGCCAGCCAGGACCTCACATACTGTTCCGGATTGAACTGTCCTAGTGATGGTCCATTACATTTAATGAAAACCAGGCTGGACAGTCGGCTGACAGAGAGAGCATTCCTTTTTGCAGTAAGGATATCGTTCATGCAGCTGAATGCCCGCTCACACTCACTAGTGGAGACAGCGATGGTTCGGACTGCTTTCAGTAGAGGCTCCATGACAGCAGGTGTACGGGATGCCCTGGTTTCCTTGTATTCGCGAAAGCCCTGAACAGTCTCTCTTCTGTCCACTTTCAGCACTTCGCACAAACGTAGCACCTCTACGTCCCCATACTGTACGTCTAACTCCTCTTCAGGCCAACTTCCAGGATGGATAACTTTCATGTCCTGGATTAGCTGATTGTCCCGGGCCTCCCGGCCATGTAATGGGATTTCTCTTGTGCTGACATGAGAGGAGGTTGTGGAAGTCATTCTGTGTCTCAGATTCTCTACCATACTGCGGAAAAACTGACCTGCATGAATCTGTACAAGCCTGCCATTCTCACGCAGGGCAACACCCTTGAAGGACTTCTCAGCTAGAGCTGTATGAACTGTAGTCATGTGTGGGCCAGGCATGGTGACCATGGATTCAAAAACTCGTATTTCTCGAGTTAAGAGCCTATCTGCTGTAGGCAGTGTCATCTCTCTTTTTTGGAGTTGCAGAGAGAGGTCGCTGAGCTCTGTGAGCGCATCTTACATCAGTCCCAGATTGCTGACAAACGTTGCAGATGTGAGCACATCATCCAGGCCCTTGTACTTTGCTCTGTCTCTGGAATCCCTGCTCGTGTCGTTTGCAGCATTTATGAAGTGATCATGAAGCACTCGGTAGTTTTCCCAGACTGCTCTGACGCTCCTTTCACTTGAAGCCACCCAGCGGATGGACAAAACACGCCCTATCACCAGGAGACGCTGTCCGACTGCTTGCGCACACTGCGCTAACTGCCTCTGATTTTTGGGGGAGGCATGGAACAAGGAATAGAGTTTGTCAAAAAAGATCTGGAAATGATTGAGCCCTGAGACCTCCTTGACCACATCCCCAACTGCCAGCTCTAGACGATGATTGGAGCAGTGCCACACAAACAGGCTTGGGAATTTACTACACAACTGGGTAGCAACGCCTGTTCTCTTCCCTAGCATGACTGAAGCCCCATCACATGCAAAAGAAACGAAACACTGACCTAAAAAGTCCTCGTTAAAATCTCTTCCAAGACACTCCATTAACGCCTTTGTGATGTCATCAGCCGTTGTTCCATCCAACTCGATCAGCTCCCAAAAAAACGTTTCGGGCTCAGCATCAGCTAATGCTGAGCGTAGACACACAACAAGCACCGTTTTACCACTAATAGTGGTAGATTCATCGACCAAAACACAGAGTTTTCTTTGGTTTTCTGTAATGTCTTTTGCCATTTTTTTCTTCAGCTCATGAGCTATGTGGTCGATGATTTCGCCACAGGTTTTATTGGAGTGCAAAACCCTGCCCACGTTCAGCCCATTCAGTTTCTGTACATTCAAATCAATTGGCATGTCTGTGAATCGCCGGCTATGTTTGCCAATTTTATATGCCGTTCGAAAAACTCTGATAGTGGTGTCTAATTCAGATTTATGCATAGACTGCACTTGATGTTGAATAGTTTCACGTGAAGCAGATGTAAGGATGTCAGCAGCTTTTACATGGGCTTGTGATTCTTTATGTTCTTTGATTTTTTTTCTCTCAGGCTAGCTTGTTGTTTGCCCTTGTCAACACCGAAATGAGACACTGCACACTCACCCCATTCAGTTGACAGTTTCAGTCCTTGTCCAGTGTGTATTCCCAAAGATTTGACATCTCTGCATATCCGACATCCTAGCTTCTTATCTTTAAGAAGGAGCCATGCATTGGTCTTGCAAAAATATTGCACCTGGTCCGTTGTCCAGCAGTCAGGTGCATCGCTTTGCCCGGTGTTGGTGGTGGCAGTTGAGCCAGCAGCAGCTAACGTTAGAGGCTCTGGAGGAGGCGGCGGAGCTAGTGCTAATGCTAATGCACTAGAACTTGGAGCAGGAGGATCAACCAAAGAAAGCTCCCCATCAGACACAATTTCCAACACAGGCACAGCATTCTCTGTATTTGAAGTTTCTTCCGGCGACAACCGCTGTCTTTTTGCACTTTTATTAATCCACGCTAACATTTTAGAAATGCTAATTTGTGACGTGACTTGCTTTCCTTCTCTCGGGGGCGTGCCTGCTCTGTTCTATCACTCTACATAGCCACCCACTGGGTGGGAGTTGCACTGCATAAACACAACACACGTGCATCTAGGTATGTAAATTGTAAAGCATTAAAACATGGTTTTACTAACAGTTTTCAGTATGTTGTTTACTTCGGCATTATTATTATTATTATTATTTTGAAACGTGTATTACTATTAAATCACGGTCCAAATAGGTTAATTTTGACATAGTCGTTTCCACCACAGTATTTACATGGAGAAGATAAGCCCCGCCCCCTCTCCAGCACGTTCTGTTTGAATGACAGGAGTAAACAGCTGACAGCCGCTGTGAAACTCCAGCGGTTAGAGCGATGAGAATGTCCGTTCGGCACCTCATGACGCATCTACTGAGTACCGGGCGGCTGTATATATATATATGGATGTATAATAAGAACGGCGGGAGAGCGGTTGAGTACTGGCACGGTGCATGAGTACCGGAGTACCGCCAGCATGCCGGTACTGAGCAAGAAGTGCCGGTACTCCATGGGTCAGAACCAGAAGTGCCGGTACTGCGTACCGGTGAGTACCGGCCCAATTCCAGCACTGCATATATAAATAACTGACATTGAGGCCCCGGCCACACGAGGACGAAAACGGTCGTTTGCGTTACTGTTTAGTGCAGGGGTGGGGAACCTCCGGCCCCCGGGCCGTATACGGCCCGCGAGACCATTTGGTGTGGCCCTCGAGGTAATTTATAAACACACGCAAAAAAGAAAAAAATTAAAGAAATCTAGACCGCAAAATAATTAAACAAGTGAGTGCCTGTTTTTCCTGGCCAAGGTCAGGGTCCTTGAACACAACACAAGCCTAACGTGTAATCACGTGGTATATGTCTCGTCTGACAGGAGTGCAGTTCTGACGGGGAGCACCAGAACGCCGCTCTGCTCCGGCACTTCCAAAAATTGCAGTACCCATAAGGAGCCGTACACATGCTGCAGTTTTTGCGTGGCTGTGTCTTTAGTTGAAAGCCCAGTGGCGATCTGTCATACTGATCATACAGTCAATAACTTTGTTGTTATTAGCATCTGGTTATCTAGCTATGCTAACGAATATAAGAAGCTTTTTCTACAACCAGTAGTGAGGTAAAGGCACATCTTTATATGATCATTATAGTTATAAAATAAGAGAATAAAGTAAACAAGTATACAATACTATATGACAGTAAAAACAAGTTGTTATTAATAAACAAGAATACAGTTTGAAAGGGGAGTGATTTGTAAAATATCCATAAAGAAAAAGAAAATCTGCTTACAGTTATATTTCATATGGGTGTTGAGAGATGTATCCATATTAACTACTAATGTTGCTCTCAAAGTGCACCAGATTGATGCTTTTAACTTCAAGATTTAAAAAAAAATATTCTCGGGGGAGCATGCCCCCCTAGAGGAGGTTAGGTCCCCCCCACTTAAATCATGTTCACATGGATAGGAGTCTAAATACATTTGCACACATCTTGTCCATATCTTTCTGTTTGGGTGGTCATGCCACAACTCTGCACGTGCATGCATACGTGAGTCATGGCAAGATATCTGGATTAAGAGGTTGCTTTTTCTTTACACAGCATGAAAGAAAGGTGAAATGAGTGGGCTGTGATTTTAGTATTTTTAAGCAGAGGTCAATAATTTATACGGCCCTCGGAGGATGTTGAAAACATTGAAATGGCCCTTGAGAGGAAAAAGGTTCCCCACCCCTGGTTTAGTGTCATATAGACCGTTCGGCCACACGAGGACGACCGAATACGGCACTAAACGACTGCGGAAACGATAACGGGTCAAACGGCTCCGTGTGTACGCCCTATACGATCATTTTCTGATAATGATGAGGCAATAGCCCCACCTCCCCACCTCTGCTGCTCACCCCCGTGTCAAAGTAAACTGCACACTGAATTCAGATTATTTATCTTTCTCTCGATATGGACATAAACGCGAGTGAAGTCTAATCTGACAGGACGGAGACACCTCTCAAACTAGTTATAAATATGTTTATTTTTTTACTGTCGGCCGGGTCACTCATTACTGGATCAGCTGCTGTATGAAACAGGCACTGACGCTGTCCGAAGAGAGGGAGGAAAAAGAGAGGCTCCATGTATTTTATTATTATATAGTGTAGTGCCGTGAAAAGAGAGTCGGAGGCGGTGTATTAAGAATGGAGTTCCAATCTTTATTATCCATTACTATCAGAGAGGTTAACACATGCACTGCTCTGCCTGATGAGCTAGCAGGAATGGCAGCTAAAGCTACAGGTGTTCCCCACTAAAGGGTCCGTGTGGCAACACAATAAGCAAGGTGAATTATGTCCAATAACGTGTCGCCACACAAGCCCCCCCAGAATTCACACATAAACAAAATCAGCATGGCGGGGAGGAACGACACGCCGACCCCCACGACTCCTGAGCACGGGAGTCGGAAGAATGACTTCCGCCTGTGCGGCCCCCGGAAGGGGAGGGACCGGAACAACAGGTCTTAAATCCGTGACAGGGGACGAGGCCGGGGGGCGGCCCCGTCGCGGAGGTCGAGCCAGCACCACAGGCTGGTCCAAGTACAGGTGAGCAGCCTTCACCCGGTCCACCGAGACATGCTCGGCCTTGCCACCCAGGTCGACCACCAGGTGCTTGTCCCCGTGCTCCAAGACCCGGAAAGGCCCATCATAAGGGGGCTGTAGGGGGCCTCTGTGCGCATCGTGCCGGATGAACACGTGCTCCGCCGAGCGGAGCTCTGCGGGAACCTGGGACACCTGAGTACCGTGCTGAGTAGTAGGGATCGGAGCAAAGGCCTCAGCGGCGTCCTGCAGGAAAGCCCTCTGGGCCGACGCCGACCAGGGAGCCGATGCGTTAGGGAGGAAATCCCCTGGAACTCTCAACAGCTGCCCGTAAACCATCTCAGCCGTAGAGCACTGCAGGTCTTCTTTAGGCGCAGTCCTCAGGCCCAGCATTACCCAGGGCAGCTTGTCGACCCAATTCCCGTCCTTAAGGCCGGCTTTGAGGGCCGCCTTCATGGAGCGATGGAAGCGCTCGCAGAGGCCGTTAACCTGAGGGTGGTAAGCGGTAGTCCTGTGCAGCTTAACCCCCAAACCGCCTGCCACGGCGTTCCAGAGTTCGGACGTGAACTGAGAGCCCCTGTCTGAGGAAATGTCCGACGGGGTGCCAAACGACACACCCACGTTGCAATGAAGGCCCGGGCAATGTCCGCGGCCGATGTCGAAACGAGCGGGACCGCCTCCGGCCAACGGGTCGTCCTGTCCACCATGGTGAGGAGGTAGGAAAAGCCCTGAGAGGAGGGCAATGGACCAACCAGGTCGATGTTGACGTGGTCAAACCTCCTCTCAGGCACCAGGAAACGCTCCAAAGGGGCCTTCGTGTGGCGGTGCACCTTAGCGCGCTGACAAGCCACGCACTCACCAGCCCAAGTCCTCACGTCCTTTTTCAGCCCATGCCAGACGAACTTCGCGGCCACCAAGCGCACCGAAGGCTTAACGCCGGGGTGTGACAGTCCGTGCACTGCCTCGAACACAGAGCGCCTCCAGCTGGCGGGAACGACTGGCCTGTGGAGACGTCACACAGGAGGGTAACACCCGCGTCGCCGAACACCACGTCCTCCAAGCGCAGCCCCGCGCCCTCCACCTTCAGAGCCTGGACGCCGGGGTCTGTGACCTTGTCCGCCGCCATGCGGGTATAGTCCAGGCCCAACTGGACGGCTCCATTGACGACTCTGGAGAGGCAATCTGCAACCAGGTTCGACTTGCCAGCCACGTGCTTAATGTCTGTGGTGAACTCAGAGATGTAGGAAAGCTGCCGCTGCTAACGTGCCGACCAAGGCTCCGCCACTTTAGACATGGCGAAAGTGAGTGGCTTGTGGTCGACAAACGCCGTAAACTCCCGGCCTTCCAGCATGAAACGGAAGTGCCGCACGGCCAAATAAAGACCCAGGAGCTCACGGTCAAAAGCGCTGTACCTGCGTTCTCTGGGCGTCAGCTGGCGGCTGAAAAAGGCGAGCGGCTGCCAAGCGCCCTCCACCCACTGCTCGTGCACCGCGCCAACCGCGTAGTCCAACGCGTCCGTGGTGATGGAGATGGGAGCCGTAGATGATGGGTATTCCAGCAAAGCCGCCTGAGCCAACGCGGTCTTGACCTCAGCAAAAGCGACGTCCGCCTCTGCCGTCCAGTCGATCGCCTGGACGGGGGTCTTGCCCTTCAATGCTTCATACAGCGGCCGCATGATGTGTGCGGCCCGGGCGATGAAACGGTGGTAGAAGGTCACCATCCCCAGAAACTCACGGAGCGACCGGGCTGTGAGCGGGCGAGGAAAAGCCGCAACGGCCTCCACCTTCGCCGGCAGAGGTGCCGCACCGCCCTTGGTGACGCGGTGCCCCAGAAAATCAATGTCAGACACCCCGAACTGGCACTTTGCAGGATTGATGATTAATCCGTGTTCGTTGAGCCGTGTGAAAAGGGCTCGGAGGTGGGACAGGTGCTCCTGCACTGAAGCGCTGGCGACGAGTATGTCGTCGAGGTAGACAAACACAAACGGCAGGTCCCGCAGCACCGAATCCATCAGGCGCTGGAACGTCTGAGCAGCATTCTTGAGTCCAAAAGGCATCCGCAGGAACTCAAAAAGTCCAAAAGGCGTTATCACTGCTGTCTTGGGAATGTTCAGAGGGTGCATGGGCACCTGGTGGTATCCACGCACCAGGTCCACCTTGGAAAACACCCCCGTACCGGCCAGATGACGCTCGACGCTGGAACTACGCTCCGTTGAGCGCCCGTGTCACACAGAAACAGGCTCCCCGAAACGCTGTCGCTGACGAAGAGGAGCCTGCACGTGCCGCCGACGCTCAGGGCCACTACTGAGCGCTGGCCCTTCCGTTTCCCGGGGGTTTGTAGCTGCACGGGGCGATGCATTTCTTCGCCATTGTCCCGAAACGTGCGTGGTAAAAGCACTCTCCGGTGTCTCCACGCCGGCTCGATACAGCCGTGTCCTGCCTCCGCCACGCTTTCTTGACTGCAGATGGGCCGCTGAGCGTCGCGGCTAACGTCTCTGCACCGGGCTGTTGTGTAGCCAGGAAAAAACGATCTGCTTCCTCAGCCAAGGCACGGGGCTCCGCGACAGGTGTGTTGGCCAGCGCTGTCTGGACCCGGGAAGGCAAGTGACGCAGGAAAATCTCTGTGAATAATATCCGGGGATCTTCCCCTCCTAGCAGATTTAGCATTTTCTCCATTAGCTGGGAAGGCTTGCTGTCTCCTAGGCCTTGAATGTCAAGTATCTGGCGGGCCCTCTCCTTAGCAGATAAGCTAAATGTCTTAAGGAGAAGGGCCTTAATCGCCTCATATTTGCCATGGTGTGGGGGGTCTGTGATAAATCCCACCGACCTGGACGACGTGGAGCTCCCTAGCGCTGCTACCACATGGTAGTATTTCAGGTCCCCGTCACGGACCTGTCGGCAGGCGAAATGTGCCTCCACGTGTGCGAACCATGCCTCCGCGGCGTGCTCCCAGAATTCCGGCAGCTTTATGAAAACATCGCGCTCAGCCATGTTCGTTAATTTCCCGGAAACTTTCTCGGAAAAGTCAGGGTCACCAGTGTAGTGCCGTGAAAAGAGAGTCGGAGGCGGTGTATTACGAATGGAGTTCCAATCTTTATTATCCATTACTATCAGAGCGGTTAACACATGCACTGCTCTGCCTGATGAGCTAGCAGGAATGGCAGCTAAAGCTACAGGTGTTCCCCACTAAAGGGTCCGTGTGGCAACACAATAAGCAAGGTGAATTATGTCCAATAACGTGTCACCACAATAGATTTGTTATTCATTTGTTTTAAAGCTCAATAAATAACAAAGAAGACCTTTGACCGGCACTTTTATAATTTTGTCCGGAAGATTTCAACTTTAATACACGTTGACTGGCGAAAAACTCTGCCCGGTTCCCTCAATAAACAGAAGGGGAACCATGACAACCATGCTTCTTCGCTGCTTTTGTGGAGGAAGTTACACCGCCATGTACAGGCTCCTGCATATGTACTGCAGCTTCTCCAGCGGTTGGAGCTAAACGGAGCTGTCTCGTGTGGACAGACACTATCCGGTGAATATTGCGTGTGGACGGAAGCTTTTTTGCGATTGCGTTTGTGTTAATCCTATGCGTTTAGCCGTTTTCGTCCTCCTGTGGCCGGGGCCTTATGGCGCGTTTCCACTGCAGCGGGTAGCCCCGTTTAAGCGTCCTTAACCGTCCTCAAGCGGACATGCCGGTTTTTGGTGGCGTTTCCATATAGCCTAGTACCGGCCAGCGGGTACTTTTTCCCTCTTTTTCCGGCCTCATAAAATCGTGGTTCCCTCAGACCAGGGCCAGGGCTGAACTAGTGACGTCAACACTCTCGACTGCTGATTGGTCAGAGAGAATCGTCACAAGATTGCGCGCGAGTTCATCCCTAGCGTCGCATATATATCTAGAAGCAAGCTTGCAGCATTTTTATAAACAGCATTTTGTAAACGGATGAGCTACAAAAATGGCTACGTCTAATAAGAAAAGCACACCGTGGTCGACCGAGGAGGTGACGACGTTCCTACATCTCATTGGGGATGATCAAATCCAGCGGGAGCTCGACGGAACAACTCGAAATGTGAACAAAAACAAAGCCGATCGCCCCGCCTACACTGCGTTGCTACCCCAGGTCCTAAACTGTAATGGAAATGCGCCACGGCCTGGGCCGGCCAGCGAGGCAGCCCGAGGCCAGAGCGAGGACGCTTAGGGACGCTTAAACGGGGCTACCCCGCTGCAGTGGAAACGCGCCATTAGAGACCCTCCTTTTGAAAAAGCAGCACTCAATCCTGCTGAGCTCTGGCAATTTCCTAATGAAAGACAACCGTCAAGAAAGCCCCCTACCTTCTCCTGACACAAACACAAAAGTGTCTCCCAAGAAGAAATCGATGAGCTTCTGTGGGAGGTGGCGATATGCCACAATCGACTACATAGCCCACTAAATAAGCAGCCACTGGCAGATGATGTTAAATGAGGATGGGAGGAGAAAACCCATTTGGTCACAGCGTTGCTCTGATCCCCTGAGTGCAGGAAATGATTCAAAGATATGAGGTAAAAAGCCAAACGGTCGTACGTGTCCTTCCTGTTGTGGACTGAATTTTGGGTTGATTGATCTTTTATGTACAATGACGGACGGACAGATTGACACCGCCATTTGAAAAACTAAAACGCAACGCCTTTCTTTTTATTTTGAATACAACAGTTTAATTTAAATGTTTCAAATTTGAGCTTGTGTACTGAAATTAACATTTTAAACATGGTGAAATAGAGCTGTTATGCTCTGTACAGCTGACACAGATATCTTTTAAACGTCTTTTTACCTTTCCCCTCTGATACTTTAATTCTTGGTTCTCCCCAGTAACACCAAGTCTTGTGGACTTTGTCTGATAATGACAGTGATGTTGAAGTATTGAGGACCTGTCGTCTCCAGAGTTATAAGCAGCTCACATCCACTTGCATCTCACTCTGATATGATTGGTCGCTGAGTTAATTGTGGAGGTCACGGATGGATGGGGAATTGAACCTCTTCCTTGGAGACCACAAAAACTAGATCACTCAGAAGGAGACGACATCATTAAAAGTATTGCTATAATAATGTAACAATTTCTTTGTTCTTTGTATGATCAGTGATCAAAATTTGAAGTGAATGATATCAACTTGAATTCAGTGATTGAGGCTCGAAAGGAGCTTTGCAAACAATGTTGCTGGGTAGTATGATCTCTTAAATTCCAGTCTGCTTGTATTCATGAGGAATGCTATATATTTAGGCATTCCTGAATCTTTTCAGACTAACTTTTTCAAACAAATGTATGTACAAGGCCTTTGTTACGGAACACAATTTGCTACTCGACAAGTGACTACTAATAAATGCTCCCAGTTTTGTTCTAAAGGTTGGCTGCTATGCTTGTTTCTAACGCACTGTCTTTATTTAGTTAACTTACTCTGTGTT
Organism: Gymnodraco acuticeps; assembly: GCF_902827175.1. Taxonomy (NCBI): domain Eukaryota; kingdom Metazoa; phylum Chordata; class Actinopteri; order Perciformes; family Bathydraconidae; genus Gymnodraco; species Gymnodraco acuticeps. Next base: position 890,845 of record NW_022989894.1, read on the forward strand.
TATTTGAATAATAATGAATAGTTGCGTGTTGTTATTGATTTAATGGTTTTGTGTGTCATGATCAGCTGATTTAGTTTTATTTTTTCATATGTTTTTATAGAAATTATGACATGGATTGGTTGAATACTCAATTCTGATTGGTCAATTGTGATATTTCAGAGATGTTTTATACTCGATAATACACCGCTGCAAATTATCCCGTACAGAAATGCATTTGAGAATCTAAAACACAAACAAATACAATTGTATTACTAAACTATCTTTTGATATCTTCTTGACTTCATGAAGATTGTCACTGAATTTGAATTAAAATCACACAAAAGACATAGTAAAGTAATTCCACCGAACAAAATGCTTTAAAAAAATACTGATTAACAATTCATTTCATGTCATTGTCTTCCTTTTATTTGATCATCAATTCAGTTTTTGTCTGCATATCCGCCTCTCTTTTGATCCAAGGGAGAGCAGAAAGATGAAGAGTTCCTCCAGACACAGAACTGTTCCCGAGATAGTCAAGATTAATGATTGAAAACAAGTGGGCGAAGCTGATAAATAACAACTATAAATACTGATGCTTTATAGAGCTGGTGAAGGATGGAGCTTCGCACATCAATAAGACCAGCTCATTGTCTAGGCAGTGAAAAGGAAACAAAATGTGCACTGATTTGAAACTGAATGAGAGCTTCTGATGGTGAAAAGTAAAGGTTACGGCACCTGACATTTTGTCCAAGTGGTCATTTTTGTATTCAAACACATTGAGGGCTGTTATGCTGGTTCTGATTTTAACAACCAGACTATGTGGTTCACTATGCATGGTTGCCCAGTAGCAAAGAATAGCTTATGTTGTTAGAGGATCTTTTCTTTTATGGTCCCAGAATAGAGGAAATGTTTGTTTTCTCTCCATGATGAGGTTGAGATTAACCTGAAGGTCTCATGTTTCTGTGTCCGCTGAGACTGGATGCGTAGATGTTGGATGCTCCCCAGATGGGTGTCGGGTGTCTGGGATCTCCATCACTATGAGTGTAAGTGGTTGTCTTAGACCAACAGGGATGTCTGTGTGAACATTAGTCGTGACCACGTTCAGAATTAGGCCCTGTTTGAGGAAATGTAGCTTTGTCATTGTCTGAAGGTTTTGCGTTGGTGCTAAGACCTTTTTAAAGCTTTACTTTGGAGCGTCAGCATCCTTTTTCTTACTGCTAACCTTGCAATCATTGTGACTAAAGACCTTTTGCATTATTTTATGCAAAACGGTTTTAATTCAGACGGTACACTGAAGTACAAAATATTCTCAGTACACTGTCCTTGGTCAAGCTCAATTAAATCTGGATTTATGGGCGACTCAAGCGAGTAGTCCCACTGCAGATAGCTATGGTTTTGATTTATACTTAAACATCACATTTCACCAATTGAGAGCAGCATCGCAACATTAGACGGATGTATCCTGCAGGATCAGGCTATTGTGCCGTAGTCCTTGCAGTATCTACATTCTGCCTTGTTTCATTACTGAATATGAAACAATTTTGTATTTTGCATAATTGTGGGCCGTGGTGAGCAGAAGGTTTCAATGGAAATGGGTTGGGGTTGGATGTGTGACCTGACACGAGTCTTTTTCAACTTGATCATGTTACTATCAACAATATCCAACAGCATCTGAAGCTGTCCAGGATAAAAGACTTGATGTTAGCCAATAATAACAATACATGTTTTTGTGGTCACTGTTTAGTTATGTATAGAGCTTCAGCACGTAGCTGTTGTAGGTAAAACATAACTTCTTAATGCAAAAGGATGAATCAAACTGAAGTTACCAAAAAACGCATAATAGCTGATCTGACTACACTTCCTCTGGGAAAAGCTACTTTGTTGTCCTCTTCGGTGTTGAAAGATCTTGCCAACAGGCCTCATCTCGATCATAAAATCCAACAACCACTGCAGTTGTTTCATTCTCTCTTGTTGCTCCTAAACTATTAAACATCTTCCCACAAGGTCTCTATCAACTTAATCTGCTCACATCTTTTATAGCTGTGTTTTTTTTCTTTGGCTTTTAATGGATTTTAAAACTTTTGCTCTGTCCCTTGAGGAATACAGAAAAACCCAGAAAGAATAATAATGTGTGTTGCTTGAGTGTCCACAGTGCTCACACTAGCTATTGGAAGCAATGGGAGCTGAGCTATTCATATATTTTCCATCGTTAGCTTTGTCATAAAGAAGGACAAGTGAAACACACGAGCAGTACTTTGACTTGACTGCACTAGATTCTTCAGAGGAGGATTTATTTGTTCACCTGTCAGAGGGAAACAGGTTCTAGATCTGCATCCTGTGTTGACAGTGAAGTCACTAGCCTTGAAATTAAAAATAAACTTAAGTAAGGTTAAATCAAAACAGCTGTTCTTATAAGCGACTGTAGACTTGTCACTGCTACACTGGGTGTGTAGATGTTGTAGGTCATTCCAATGATGTTTGGCCTGGTCTTATATTCAGACTGTTGCATTCCTTTCCAGAGGTTGGTCTTGGTGCCAGGGTAAGCTGGAGTAACAGATGGTTGCTGGAGCAAGTCTGGCCTTCCCCCCCCCGCCTCTCTCTTTCACTTCCTCACTCTCTCCCTCCTCACAATAACCCCTCTGCTGTTCTCATGGTAACACTATCTGCCAGGTCTGAAGGATTGGATTTTTACAGGACACATGAGCTGCGCCCTGTACCAGCGGTGGACACTCTGCCTCTGTCCTCCTGCACCTCCATTTTTTTCTCCGTCTCTATTGAGTGTTTCATTTCTTCCTCCCTGCTGGCCCAGGATCCCTTTGTCTCCTTTTGCTGTCTCCACCTCTCCTCTGCTCATCTGTCATCGCTGCTTGTTGAGTCAACGGTGCCTTCTCTTCCTGCTCCTGGTTTTTGTTTCATCATTCACATATTCCAACCATGACTGGGTTTTATCAGTTAGCGTGTGTAAATCTAACTCCAGTCTAATCTCTTGCATCTGCTGCGCTGTTGTTCCTCTATTCTTTGTTTCACTGTATCTTCAAACAGCTTGCCTCCACTGTATCATGTTCTCCAGACTGTGCTGATAGTCTTATCACAAGGCTGATGATTTCATCTTGGGATACGATCAATCACCTTAAAGGATTGGCTTCTATTTTGGTGTAAGGTTCTTGCTCGTAGTGTTGCCTGTTGGTGCTGGGACATACACATGCACAGACCCACACACACACACTTATTAGGGATACTAAATTGAAACAGGCACAGCATGGTGTAGAAAAGACAGACAGCTGCTCTTTGGACCAACTTGGATTTCTGAAACAGTGGCCATCTGTGGCACGCCGATTGAGTGGGTGACCACTCTGAATTCAAAACATCTACAAATCAAGTGAAAGACCACACACACACACACACACACACACACACACACACACACACACACACACACACACACACACACACACACACACACACACACACACACACACACACACAAGCCCAGCCCCTGCTCCATCAAAGAAGACATTCAAATCACGAGAGTTAAGAAAGAGAAGCTAGTTTCCTGCATGTCTTGCCATCTTCTAAGGTGAGCTCGCCTTGCTCCCTCTACCTCCTCTATCCCCCTTTCTTCCTCTGACGGCATTGTAAATGGAATGAGTCTGGTTGCATTGCTGTATTACGGTGGGATAAAGTATCAGTGCGGGTAATCTTCCGTGGATTAATGGCTTCTTCTTTATCTGCTGCGGCTGCTCTGCTCAGATGTCTGGCCGGGGCCAGGAGCCTCCTGCTGGAATACTAATGACAGACAGACAGACAGCTCCAGCTCTCCGTGTCCCCAGCCCCAGCCCTGCCCACGGGAGGGTGTGTGTGTGTGGTGTGTGGTGTGTGTGTGTGTGTGTGTGTGTGTGTGTGTGTGTGTGTGTGTGTGTGTGTGTGTGTGTGTGTGTGTGTGTGTGTGTGTGTGTGTGTGTGGTGTTGTGTGTGTGTGTGTGTGTGTGTGTGTGTGTGGTGTGTGTGTGTGTGTGTGTGTGGTGTGTGTGTGTGTGTGTGTGTGTGTGTGTGTGTGGTGTGGGTGTGTGTGTGGTGTGTGTGTTGTGTGTGTGTGTGTGTGGTGGTGTTGTGTGTGTGTGTGTGTGTGTGTGTGTGTGTGTGTGTGTGTGTGTGTGTGTGTGTGTGTGTGTGTGGTGTGTGTGTGTGTGTGTGTGTGTGTGTGTGGTGTGTGTGTGTGTGTTTGTGTGTGTGTGTGTGTGTGTGTGTGTGAATTAAAGAAAGGGAGCACATATGTGTAAAGTGCATGTAGATGAAGAAGGGAGAGACAGAGAAGGAGACTGCTGGTGTGTGTGTGTGTTTATTCGCCCCCCGACCCTGTCGCCTCCTTTGTGAGGTAGTCGCCGTCCTCCTTGTCCTGGCTGACACCTGCTTTGCATACAGGAGGGGCCAAGCGGAGAGGAGATGAGGGGCAACGATGGTAAAGTGAGGGTCCCCCAGGATGTGAGAGAGAGGGACACAGAGGGGGAGGAGGGGGGAGGGAGGAGATACAGCAGATTAGTAGAAGAAAATAAAGCAGACTGATGGAGCGAGAGAAGAAACCAGAGAGAAAATTGAGAAGGGAACAATAGGAAATATGAACAGATCCCAGCGACTCTTTCCCTTTGAGGCACTGACAGAAACTCATTTTGTAGTAAATAACGTGGAGTGTGTAGTCATTGTGGCGTGGTAGCTTCACTTCCATTCCTTTAGCAAGGTCACATTTACCCCATACAGACCCTGAGCTAAGAATATCTAGTAGGTCCTTTTATGAAAAGGAAAAGGACCTACACTAAACGCCATCTGCTTCCTCAGTGAAAGAAGAAAAGAATAGGAGGAGGAAAGGAAGAGGAGGGGGAGTGACAGAAGCACACCATGTACCAACTCCTGGTCATGCTTATGTGAACAGAAATGCAGAGGAGAACAAAAGAAGACTGTACACCCCGAGCGTACCCCATTTCCAAGGAGGCACAGGAACCAATGTTCAGAAGCACCAGCAGAACATCTGACCAGAGTGCAAATGAAACGCCAACATCTGAGGAAACTTCACATCAAACCGTCCTCAAGAATTGTTGCCATAGTACCATAACTGAATGGATTACTGTAGAAACAAATGCTTTAAAATAACTAACTATAGTCACAATAATGTGCTCTGAAGTAGCAGACACTGTGCTTTTAAAAGCCAACATTGTATTCAAAACTGCACCTCACCAGAGATTCACTTTTCTTTTGAGCAATTTTGAAACTATGACCATAACAATGACCTCTAAAATTGAATGAAGCATTTCTTTCAGTAAAACATGGATATTGTGAGCATTCAAAACTTGGTATTTGGTTTCTATCCAGGGACCTTGAGCCTGTATTAAAGGTCACTCACACACTTCCACACTTCCTCTCTCTCGGACAGTTTTTTCCTTTCAATGACAAAGAGCGGCCATCCTTATTGAGCTGACAGAAAGGACGGTTATTAAAAAAAGAGAAGTTTAGTGCAGACAGTTAAGGCCCACTATCAGTAATTGTGAATGGCAGATTATTTAATGCTACTTTTGGGCAGCAGAAATAAGCTGTAAATACAAATTAATCATGTTGTTGTTACCTTTTTATATAGCAAAGTGGTTAGCAACCAGTATCTTGTTCATACATCCAGCCGATACAGTACACCACTATCATTATTTTGGAGTCGTGTTTCTCACCACATGTTTTACAAGTGCAGAATATTTTATACATCATTGTTGTTTGATGATTGAAATAATAACATCTTCTTTCAAATTGTGTTTTCACCAGTTGCAAAATATGTTAAAAAGCTTGCAACTAAAACACAAGTCATATTTGTTTCGTTCAATACCAATAAACTGTATTGGCATTATACGTACGTACCGTAAAATGGAGATGTATAAAAAAGACCTAAGGCCGCAGTGCCATTGTGAATTTTGTTTTTGTAACCTTAACGTTTCATGTTTAAGTTTCTATAAACCTCAATTAACAAGAATCCTGTATTACTGTAAAAATCCAGTGTAATGTCAGTGGCAGTGTATTGAACCAAACCACAGTACACACACCACATTAATATAGCAGCTGTTGTTCTTTAACATGCCAATATAAAGTGGAAAGTGATGTGCAAGAGTTAAATAGCTAATATAAGTTTAATAAGTGAAATATCAACTTAAACATATTTACATTCTCCAGTGTATCTGATTCCTACTCTCCCACTCAAACACAGCCAGCTTTTTGCAGTCACATTAGAGCAGCTCCATTTTTTTGGAATTCTGCTCGCAGCTGTTCTTTACAAGTCAGATCTTGAATGTTGGTAGACATTGGCGGCCGCTTGGTTTGGCCTTCAGTGAGAGCTCTGTGAAGGGACTGCTGTGTGAACGAAATAGAGAGATGTTGTTCATACAACACCACAGCCTTGTCCTGATGCCCTGATGTGATCCTCCTGTTAGTATTTCCCCCTCTCTTTCTTGTTTGCCCTCCATCTGCCTTTCTCCTTCCTTCTGCCTAACTTCCCTAACGGAGTCTTTTCCTGTGTGGTCCCAAGCAGCTTACTTTACTTTCATTTCACTTGAAGAGATAATGAGTTTGATTGCATCACCCGAGTCATTTGACAAAACATTTTATTAGAATTTTACTTTGATCCTTTATTTAATCCCAAAAGGAAGCAGTTGTCAGTAAAAATAGTTATCTTCACAAGTTTTGCTGTTACTACTATGAAACTTTCTATTCAGTATTTGTTTGTCCTATTTTTAAGTGATATATCATCAATGGCTCAGAGGGTGCACGCAGTCCCAAAAGAGATCATGTCAGTGTGTTTGGAAAGAGGCCAACCAGTTTCCAGCCTGAGACATCGCGTTTAGACTGAGCTGGAGCAGGTGCACAGCCACAAGCCAGAAGATTGCAGCTAGTTAAACACTTTCAGTCATTTTAATGGACTGCTGGTGGGAGGTCTGGTGGGGCAAAAATGTCAATGAGAAGACAGAAAAAGCAAATGATTTGAGTTTAAACAAAACAAACATTAGAAAAACATTGGCTCATGATAAACAAAGATGAAATGACAGCAGAGGTATGAATGTGTGTGGGTCATGTTTGATTCTTTGGAGAAAGAGAGGAAAACAAAGGGCCTTGGTCTCACTGGTGGTTGGAGGGATTTGGTGAGCGAGCGTGGAGGTGTACATGTGATGTGTGTGTGTGTGCCCCAGAGCTCTTTGTGCCTTTTTGATGGACTCAGCCTTTGTTGCCTCTCTGTGTCACATGCACCGACACAGAGAAACTAAAGCACACACAAGCAAATCTATGTACAATTTGAAGGTTTTGTTGGATTGTTGGACACACAATCCTTAAAACGCTTATCTTGTTGATTTTTCAAAACATCTTATTTGTTTTTCTCAACATTGGGATGTCATTTTAGATGTTTTTGAAGGTCATTTTTATTTTGTCCAGCACCTCACAACCTAAAATGTCCTCACAAGAATAGTGACCTGTCTATAGTCAATACTCACAAGCACTGCTAAACCAGACCACACACACACACACACACTCACAAACGTGCAGGCAGCTACCATTGGCTCTGTGAAAAGGGTCCCCTCCTGTCCCCTTCCCTTCTTGCCTGCAGCTGCTGGCCAGCCTGTCAGTTCCCAGGCATCAGGCCATCAGAGATGACGTGTCCTCACGCCACCAAGTGGTAATCACCTGTCCTGCACCACTCAGCCACTCAAATTAAGATGCTAGTGTTTATTGCTTTGGGTTAGAAAATCAACTATTGTGCTTATGCTGAGGGTGAGGGTATAATTAATCAGCAATATGAGGAAGTTAATCTTTACAACAGGTCACAAGTATATTGTAAATATTATGCAGGCAAGCCAGCATTGTAAGTGTTTGTTTGCCCATGGCAATTGAGATTAGTCTACTTTATCAAAAAGATCTGTGTATGTACGATCTTTTTGAATGGTGGAACATTATGGACTAAGCTTTAGCACCACAAACAGGCACTGGGATCCTATTCAAGACAAAACATATATTGTATTTAAATATAATTAAAAAGATTGAGTGATTTCCTAAAATGGCTGCATAGGTTGCATCAAAATGAATCATTTAAATGCTGGTCAAGGATCTCTTTTGAGTCCAATCATTTTGTTGTTGACATTAAGGAAAATCTCTAGAATCTTCCTTTTGAGTCAAATGGTACAAAACATTTTTTAAATGCAAGAAAAAAACAGCCGCAGACTCAAGTGTCAGACATTCACCCGGCCTCCCAGTATTTAGCCTCGTATTTCTAACTAGTGTGTGCCAGTGTATGTACAGTGGGGCAAACAAGTATTTAGTCAGCCACCAATTGTGCAAGTTCTCCCACTTAAAAATATGAGAGAGGCCTGTAATTTTCATCCTAGGTACACTTCAACTAGGAGAGACAGAATGGGGGAAAGAATCCAAGAAATTACATTGTAGGATTTTTAATGAATTAACTGGTAAATTCCTCGGTAAAATAAGTATTTGGTCACCTACAAACAAACAAGATTTCTGGCTCTCACATACCTGTAAGTTCTTCTTTAAGAGCCTCCTCTGTCCTCCACTTGTTAACTGTATTAATGGCACCTCTTTGAACTCGTTATCAGTATAAAAGACACCTGTCCACAACCTCAAACAGTCACACTCCAAACTCCACTATGGCCAAGACCAAAGAGCTGTCAAAGGACACCAGAAACAAAATTGTAGACCTGCACCAGGCTGGGAAGACTGAATCTGCAATAGGTAAGCAGCTTGGTGTGAAGAAATCAACTGTGGGAGCAATTATTAGACAAAAGACATACAAGACCACTGATAATCTCCCTCGATCTGGGGCTCCACGCAAGATCTCACCCCGTGGGGTCAAAATGATCACAAGAACGGTGAGCAAAAATCCCAGAACCACACGGGGGGACCTAGTCAATGACCTGCAGAGAGCTGGGACCAAAGTAACAAAGGCTACCATCAGTAAATGTTTTGTCAGAGCTTGAGAAGTGCAATTCGCATCTGGCTCCAGTCCAGCAGGTGGAGACAGGGAGCCTAGGGTCTGTGATTCCACTGAGAATGTGGCTCAAATGTAGAGTGTGAGCTTCCTATTTAATGAGCTTAATGCAACACACCTGGGAACACACTCTCAGCAGAGGACAAACAGTTCGCCGTGAGAAAGGAGAAGAGACTCAAAGATTCGACCAAGACGTTGCTGGTGAATATTTGTAAATATATTAATCTGTTTGAACCATGTTTGATTAGATGTATTATTATTTCTAGTCCTGAGGAAAGAAGCTAAAATATAAGATGCTGAAATATAATTTACTTTGTTGAAATGAATTTTATTTTTGGTTAAATTTAATTGTAAATTAAGAAATGAAAGTGCTTGTTAAAAGATGGCATGTTCTTTGTTGAAAATGTTTATTTACCTAAAGTGAATGAAAGTAATGTTTTGTGTTAAAGGTTTTCAACCTGAATGAGCTTCAAGAGGCCAACAAGAGGCTGAATGAAGCAATAATGAATCTACAATCACTCAAATAAAGAGAAAAGATTCAAATTTAAAGTTGTCCCCTGTGTCCTTCTGGAGTGAATCAAGCCATTTTCAAGTTTAGGCAGGAGTCAATAAAACCAACCAAATCACAACTTGACAGTTGAAAATCATTGCCAAGCAATAAGGACTAAAGGACCAAGAGCCTGGAAAAGTCGGAATAAACCAAACTGTCTGCAGTAACCACACACCTCAACCAAATGGCCTATGGGAAAAGTGTCAAGCAGCTCAAGCAGGAGAGGACTATAGGCGCATTCACACCGCGGTACTTTTCCCACAAAGGTTCATGCAAACTTAGTTCATGAGAACTCTTTTATCGCGTTCACACCAAAAAGAGCCGGTACTAAAATTAGTTCATGAGAACCTTTTTACCCCCTCGAAAGTCCCTGCTAGAGAGCAGGGACTTTCGAGCGGCTCTTTTGTGAGAAAAGAGCTATATTTCTGATTGGCTGGGCGGATTGCAAACCACGCCCCGTAAAACTCCCAAAAAGTTTTGTGAAGCCGCCATTTTATTATCCTCGCATTAGCATTATTAGCATTAGCCCAGCGCAGAAACGCAGAGAGACTAACTTATGGCAACACAAAATAAAACATGGGAGCGGTGGAGATGAGGAGGTGTCGGCGTTCTGGCGATTTACTCGGAAGGCTTCAGTAGAAGCGGCTGGGACTCCCAGCAGCTTCTACTGAAGCCAGTCCCCAACTCCGGGGACTTCCGGCCGGGGACTTTGGGCGGCAGTATACGCCTTGAAGTGGTTTGCGGCCTGCCAGTAAACCCAAAGCAGAAGAAGAAGAAGTGATGTCAGCGGCTTCATTTGCCTAATCCACCCCCAGGGACTTATTCCGGTGTGAACGCGATCTGTACTTAGTTCATGAGAACTAAAGAGTTCTCATGAACTAAGTTCTCATGAACCTTTGTGGGAAAAGTACTGCGGTGTGAATGCGCCTAATGGCTAAAGGTGCATTCACAAAAGTAGCTAACTTTCTTAGCAGAGGAGCAGGAAGCATGACTGAAACTGAGCTTCGGGAGGAATTCAAAAAGCTCACTTTGATGGGAAGAAATGTCAGTGAAGCAAATGATGACTTTCGGAGTGGCCTACCCGCAGACATAGAAGCCAGCACTGCTGAAGAGGTGGAAGAAGCGCTTAGCGAGCAACAGGAGGCTGACATGGAAAAAACTATCAATGAAAGTGAAATCAGAATGAATGAAGTGAGAAGAATTGTTCAAAGAAACCTGTGGTCTCGTTATGGGCAAAAGGAGCTGGAAACCTCAATCCAGGAAGCAGAAACGGCTTGTGATAATGCTGCTGAAACATCTGTATCTGCACTCAATCGGGATGGTTATGAGATGCAGTTGGTTTTCATGGAGAAGCTGGTCAAGGAATCTAGTAAAAGCCTAGCATCTTGGGAACTGTGGATTCGAGAGACTGAAAAAGCTAGTCTAGAAGGCAGTGTCAGAGACTTAAAGTCAATGAATAATAAGCTTGAAGCAAGGAGAGCAAAGTTTGTGTTTGCACAAAGAAATTCAGAAGAAGAAAAGAGTGCATATCTGCTGACTTTAACGGCTGCTTCATCAACCCCACATGCAGCAAACACCACGCCCTTGGTGAGAATTAAACCAATTAGTCTGCCCAAATTACATGACTGTAAAAGAGATTTCCACAGATGGAGGAGAGACTGGGAGAGCCTGCAAAGACAGGGAGAACCAACAGGCTCGAGTGAGGTAAAAAAGATTCAGCTTTTGGACAGCATGGATGAGAGAATATCAAGAAACTTCAGACTTTCAACATACAATACAGCAGAGAACATCTTTAGAGTGCTTGAAAATAGATATGGGAATAAGTGTACAAATGCAATAGAAATAATTGAAGATCTTGAGAAAATTCCTGTTTTAAGAGTAGATCAACCAAGAAGAGTCATCGACTTAATCCAAACTGTGGAGAAAGCACTGGCAGACCTGACAGAGCTTGGAAGGACAGATGCCATCAAGAACCCACTGGTCACTAGGTCCATAGAGAGCAAGCTGTCGGATCCTGTTAAGAAGGATTGGCTCGTCTTCATGGTAAATCCCAGCAATAGAGTCACCCCTGAGAACCATTTTGACAGTCTCCTCGAGTTTCTGAAGACACAAGAAGAGATCTTGGAAAAACTGGAGCAGCTTGGAGTAACTGAAAAGTCAGAGAAACCGGAAAGGAAGTTTGAAAGAAAATATTCCTCAACACGTTCCACCAGGAGAGACGGACGTTGTATTGTCTGTGGAGAAGAAAGGCATGAAGAGAAACTATTCTTTTGCAAGCAGTTCAAGAGCCTAAATCTGGTCAAAAAGTTAGATGCTGTGAAGAGGTTGGGAGCTTGTAAGAGGTGTTTGAGATGTCATGAAGAAGGACATGAATGTGTAAGCACCTACCTTTGCAGGAAAAGAGAATGCAAGAAGGGGAGCTCTTCAGACCACCACTTTTTCCTCTGTCCTAAAGGAGAGTACAGAGAACGGGAACTGGACAAAGGTGGGAAAGACTTGAAGAAAAGACCCAAACTCACAGAAGAGCAAGTGAAATGTATTGCTGAACTCTCTCCCGAAATGGCAGAAAAATGCAAGAACGCCTTTACCAATACGACTGCAATAACAAACTGCAATGAAAAGGACCGGTCTGTGCTGATGGAAGGAAATAGACATGACGAGATACCAGTTATCATGATGCTGCTGGAAGTTACTGCAAATTCAGGTCAGAAAGGTCAGATAGATTTAGCATCAGACACCAACTACATAACCCACAGAGCCGCCAACAGGTTAAACCTGGAAAGTGAACAAATCACATTGGTTGTCCATGGAGTTGGAGGAATGACAATGAGGGTGAACAGCAGAAGATATTTCCTCAGTTAGAGTCAAGACACCCAGAGGTACAGAAAAAGCGCACCAACTTGTTTGTTATGGCCTCAATGAAATAGCCAACGTGCAAAGAGTCATCGAACCTGAACAGCTGAAGAAGTTCTTTCCAGAAGTCAAACTTGAGGATTTAAAAAGACCAGAAAACATTGAGCTACTTATCAGCCACCGAGAAGGTAGACTGGTCCCACAGAGGGTGAAGATTGTCGGAGACCTCGTTTTGTGGGACAGCCCACTGGGTAAAACTGTGGCTGGAGCTCACCCTGATCTCTTTGAGGAAGTGGAGATGACAACACATAAGTCTGAAACACACTTTGCTTGCTCCATGCGTATGGCCGCAGTGAAATACGAGGAAATCATCGGAGCTGAAGAGATTCAGGCTGAAACAAAAAGCACAGCTGTTGACAGAGAGTTTCTGGATTGGTGGAAGTGGGACAGTATTGGAGCAGCCTGTGAACCAAAATGTGGAGGATGTCGAAGTGGTCATTGTCAGCCTGGAGGAAAGGAAATGACATTAATTGAGGAAAAAGAGCTGGAAATCATAAAACAAGGCCTTACCTATGTTACAGCTGATGCCCACAGTAGTGCTCCACACTGGGATACAAAGTACCCTTGGATCGAGGATCCAATCTCTCTTCCCAACAACAGGACTGCAGTGGAAGCAACTTTTCTGAGGACAGAAAAACAACTCAAGAGGGAGCCAGATTGGCAAGCTGCCTACAAGGCACAGGTAAATCAAATCAAATCAAGTTTTATTTATATAGCACATTTATAAACGATTTTTGGTCGAGCCAAAGTGCAGTACATAAAATAAAAATAGCCTACAGTAGAGACACTTTACAGCAAATACAACAGCACAGATTGTTCAGAATATCAGTATGAGAAAAACGACACCCTCTGTAAAGGCAACCGAACAACAAATATTTGCCAGTGAGGGATATGGTGTGAAGCTTTTCCAGACGCGTGGTGTTGACAGCAAATCAGGTCTTCTCTTTGAGTGCATTTAAGATGTTTATTTGGATTGCAGGATGATGACAGCAAAACAAGAGCCGGGTGTTTAACTGATAACTAAACAACTAACTGTGATAAAGAAATAAACTGAAATTAACTCAAAACAAACAGAAAATAAGCGAAAACAAGCACGGTTGAAAAACTGTGTGGCTTCCCTCTGGTGATTCCCAATCCTTAATGCTGTGCACCTGTGTCCTCCCTAAATAGTAGTCTGTACCCTGAAATTGGCTGAGTCCCCGCCTATGCCCAGGTCAATTCAGTAGTATCACAGCACCTTCATATACAAATATTAAAATACTTCAAATTGGCTGCAACACCCTCTATCCTGAGTACCCTCACATCGTACAAGGAAAAACTTCCAGAGAAAACCCACAGTTTAAGGGGAAAAAATGGGAGAAACCTCAGGGAGAGCAACAGAGGAGGGATCCCTCTCCCAGGACGGACAGACGTGCAATAGATGCCGTGTGTAAATCGAAGAGATAATACATTTTACAGCATATAGACCGAATGTTAGGAAATGCATGTGTCTGTAATAAGAAGATGAATCCATGAGGATGTCAGCTACAATCCTGTGGAAGCTATCAGGGAAGCAGCATGACGAGACCCAAGGCAGGACCGCAGAGACAGGTTCAGCCACGACCCGAAGTCCACGACTTAATCCAGAACTCAGGATAGAGGATCCAAGACACAGGACTACAGCAAGAGGATCAGCCTCGACTCCGGTTCCCGGCGTAGATATAGATACAAAACAAGAAAAAAGATTTGGCTGGGTTAATCGGAACAAGAGAATACACAGACACAGACAGAGAGGGAAAAGGTCATTGGATAAAAGTTATTCTTGATAACCCTCTAGAAAGATCTCATGAACTTCCCCACTCAATCTATCAAGACCCGAGCAGTTCTATTAGATGTAGGATAAGAAACAGAGATAGGGAGCACAACAACCTATCTCTTCGTCAGATGCACTCCCCCGCTTATCTAAGCGACTCTGTACCCCGTTACCCTTTACAAGGCCATAGACCAGCAGAGGGAAAATGGGGGGTGTGTAAGGGTAAGGATATTTAAGAATAAACTGCAAGGGTCTAAAGGGAAAAAAATATGAAATATAAGGTACTATCTTTTAAGTAATCCTATCTACTATTCCTATATTTGAATAATGTATAAACTATTTTAAATATAAATACTTTATGAAATCCTATGTTATGTTATAAATATTAAAATAAAGAACTAAATGAATAAATAAATAGATAATTAAACAAAAGCCAAAGAGAAAAAGTGAGTTTTAAGTGTTGATTTAAAAAACCCCAGGGTCTGGGCCGACCTCACATGGAGGGGCAAAGTATTCCAGAGCCTAGGGCCAGCCGTTGCGAAAGCTCGATGCCCTCGGGTTTTAAGCCTGGTCTTAGGCACTATCAACAACAGCTGATCAGCCGACCTTAAGGCTCTGCCTGGGGTGTAGCGATGGAGGAGTTCGGCTATATAGGCAGGAGCCAGCCCATTTAGGGCTTTAAAAACAAATAAAAGGAGTTTAAAATCTATTCTGAACCGAACTGGAAGCCAGTGCAATGAAGCCAGAATTGGGGTGTTATGGTCGCGCTTTTTATGGCCAGTGAGAAGACGTTGTTGGAGATTTGGAGGGATAACTGGTCCGCTTTTCAAATCTCCGCGCGTTCCTATGAAGCTGGTTATAATACAGGAAGGAATCCATATCTACAAAGTAACCGTTAACAATAATCTACTTTAATGGCAATATGACAATGCAATACAATCATTACAATACAACATGATATATTACAGTTATATTGCAATGCTTAAGGAGTAATGCCGGCTTACTCCTGCTCTAGTCCGCATACTGCATGAGCTACTTTCACCCGAGGGCAGCATGTGAAGAAGAGGCCGAACGCCAGGGATCCTCCGGATATATACCAGAGTAAGAAGGAGGGGTTTGGTGTTAGGTCAGCTGGTCATCTTTTCAGGTCATCTCATTGGGAGACGCAACGCAGCAGGAAACGCAGCAGGAAACCAAACAGGCTCACTTTCCAACAAAAGGTCTCAAGGCCTGCATACCTACACCTCCCCCACAGGGCAATAAAACCCTGTTTACTCCAACCAGCCCAGAATGTTTATAGCCATTTGTAGTCCTTACATTTATGAAAGGATAAAACAGAGAAATCAATATAAAACACAAACACAGGTATTGTTTGAACAGTATTCACTTAACTGCTACTGTTGATAAGCACCAGAGAAACCCAAGAGACCTCTCTTAACCTCACAAACACTGCAGCTAGATCTAAGTTGAATGCAAATCAGGACATGCTCTCCCCTTCCCCCATCTTCCTTTGTCCTCAAAAACACATGTCAACAGGCCCCAAATGCAGCTCACAGTTTTACCCAAATTATTCTCATTTTAAGCTTATCCATAGTTTGCTAACATGAATAAATACAAATATAACTCTACAAATCCCCCTTTTTATCTCCTTCTCCAGAGATAAACTTAGACAAGGCATTTTTAAATATACCCACGGTCATTCTTTTCTACTGTGTCCGTAAATCCATCCGAAGCTGGTATTCAGAGTACTTGAAACCTTCATGGAGACCGAACACCACTTTCCATGGCAGTGAAGGAACCATGAGGGGGTAGCTGAGTGCTAGAATCATCAGCCCCCCCCCCCCGAGGAATAGCCCACAAGGACAGCTAATAGGGAGGGGGAGATGCAGCTTTCCCTTCACGGGTAGAACTGATCAGAGCAAAGTAGACTCCTCTGCTGCGCCGTCCCGGCTTGCCGTGTCTTTGTCTCCCCAAATCCGCTGACAGCAGCTTCTGGGCTGCCTGCTAGAGAGATGTCTTCCTCCTCCTCGTCCCGCTGATGGCGGCTTCCGGGTCGATGCTGTAGAGATGTCTCCAGGGTCCTGCTCCTCCAGTCTGCTGCTTCCGAGTAGTCCACGTCTGCCAGGGCCACGTCCGTCCTGATGTCGTCCCCTGGTCCTAGTAGGTGGTTTCCCCGCCGCACACTGGCTCCCGTGGTACGAGCTGTCCCCCTTTTCTCCCAGGCAGACGGCATAAGAGGTCCGCTGGGTCACTCGGTCGGGGTCGGAGAGCCTGGGGTTGAGCCACTTTGTCCTCGTGCTTCTCGGGTCCCCCTTTTGGCGCCGGTGACCTGTGTGGAGAAATCTGATACAACTCCCTCAAGCCTACGCTCAGCTGTTTTGCCCCACTTGGAGCCTGTTGGTGGGGTGTCTTGAAACAACAGCCGTCTGTGAACAGGTTTTCCAAATTAATTGTAGACCTCCTATCTGCCAGTGCAGCTTCAGAATCTTAATACTTGGATTGTGCCAACTAAATAAGAACCTCAACATCTTTAGGTAAACTAAATAACATATTTCAATAGCTCTGAATTTCTGACAAGCATCTGTGTTTATTTTTAAATGAAATCCTATTTAAAATCCAAATCTAATATGAACTGCTAATGTTTCTGGTAAAGAAACACACTAATGTTATGGATTCAAAAACAACCAAAATCACGATGCTAACAAAGTGAATGATTTCCTGGTGATACTGCTTCTACCTGTCAGTGCTTAGATATTATCACGCTGAAAAAATGAATACAGAATTCCAACAAACTGTCATCAAATGTCTTTCTATTATAAATTTAGATTAAATGTATATCCCCATAATGACCTAAATAATAAAGTATATGGCTCTTACTTCTTTACCAGGCTAGTTACATGATGTTGTCTAAATTAAATTCTGTCTCATTACATTACTATGTTTTAGCTTTAACTGTAATATGTTCTTTCTACATTTCAAACCTCAGTTGCTCTAATGTCTGTTAAAATATTACAAAATTGTTTCATTATCACAGGTCAACTTCTTCGGTTTCACAGTAGCCCCTTGGCCACTGCTTCTTTGTTACCTGTTATAATTCAAATCAATATTTAGAAACATCTCAACATTCATCAAACAGTATCTTATCCCCAGATATGGAGCAGGTTAATTACATTCAATGCTCAATCCTTAAAAAAATGTAAATTGTGAATTTTACAGCCATGTTGACATTTATACCTTATACTCACTCCCCCTTTTTACACATGAAATAATGTGTAACAAAAGCCTGTAATGGGAGGGGAACAAAAACTGTCAGGTAATTGGTTAGCGACATAACGAACATTATTATCATTATTTCCACAGTGAACACTTCAGTGAAAAGAAGTGTTCCTCTCCGTCCTTCAGGCCTAAAAGAAACAGAATCTTCAGATTGTAGTTTTACATTTGCAAACCGCCAACTCATGTGAGAGTAAAATATCACATGTGCGGTTTCCCCTTTTTGTGGAATTTTTAGGAAACCTCTCGTTTCCCTTGGAGCTCCAAAATAATATGTTAGTCCAAAAACATGCTTGGTTAGTTATTGTTTTAGAATCATGCAGTTACACTGATCACATGCCGGCATTCATTCACACTCACACTGTCTGGTTGTCATGTCAAGTTTGGTCAGGTTCACCCCAGAGTCAGTCATCCACAGTGCCTTGTCAAGTTACACTGTCGGTCAGGGTCAAAGGTCAGTTGGTCTCCGTCTTTTTTGGCCATGTGTCGTGCTCTGCAGAGACTTTGACATTTCAGCATAGGCCAGTATCCTTTGTCTACAAAAATATGTCACGATTTCAACTATAATTTTCAAGATGATTCTCACTTGTCATTGGGACTTCCGCCTCCCACTTTTCCTGAAACTTGGTACAAAACTCACTTCCTTCGAGTACCACTACTAATTAAAATGTCTAATGATCTATTTCAGAAACTTTTGTACAATAACTATTATCTTGAGTCAAAACATTACTAGGATCTGTGTCGCTCTGCATTTCATAGCTCATTATAATTCTGGTCTACTTAAAAAACAATGATAAACTCTTTAGCAGTGTGTGGAACCTTGGGTGTCCGAACATGCAACAATTACTCCCTCCTTTATCAAGGATTTAAAACCGAAGTCTGGTAATAACTATGCCACAATGGTGAAATCAACACTTTAGATTGGAATTTAATATGTGGCTTGGCACTAGCCATTAATACAAACAAAGATTTGTCCTATAGAGTGGTTCCTAAAACTATCCTTTTAATGGTGATCAATATTGTAACCAATGAGATCACTACTTTATTCACACGTGAATAAAAATGTCTTAAAGAATGATTTGTTAACATGATGAAAATATTGAAGAATATGGTTCTACTCTGTCAGTGTGTTTTAGGATGATTATCATTTTACTTTAATAGTTTCCTCTTTACTGCTATTTTTAATTTACCAAATGATTAATAAATCTTTCTGTCTTTACGTATTTATGAAGTTAATTCAAGTTATTTAAATGTGCGTTTCGTGAATAAGTGTGTTTATGTGTAACTCACTCATTCCCGTTCTCCTTTCCTCCTCCCCTGGTTTTCTCAAGCCGTGACCCCGGCCTCCTCACTTCTAATCGACCATGCCAACTCCTCTGATTCTGTCTTCTCTTCAGTCCATCAGCTGTTGAATCCATCCGCTGTAACTTTTGTAGGCAGCCATTGGCCCAGTCACATCTGCAGCCCCATCATGCCACTGTTGTTGCACTCCTCCTTTACAGTCTCTCTGCTGTTTTTATGGAGGGCGGATTCTGCTCTCATGTCCTGTCTGAGGGGCTGATGAGAGTATCTCTCTGTATGTCAGCATGCTGGTTTGGTTCTGGATGCCACAGGTGGAGATAGTTCTGGCTGCAGTCTTGATGTAGTCTTGTTGTTGTTGTTGGTTCAGCTCTGGTTCTCTGTCTGTACGATGGAGAAGGAGGAGTCTCCTGTTGGGTTAGGTCTCGTTGTCTGCTTGGAGGGTCGGGATCAAAGCCTTTCTAACTCAGAGGGGGAGTCCAGGCCCCGGTACACATTACCTATAAGAAGTCTAGCACACTGATGTTAAATAAATCCAACCCTTTCCACTCTGTCTCTTTCTAATCATACTATCTGTCTTAGTTGTTAAATGCCATCTAAACAACATAATTAATGTCTACTTATGATATTACAAAAACTAACTCCAAAAATTGTTTCATCCATTGTTACATATTTACCCAACACAACTCTGAAATACTTACATGTTTCCAGCATCACATATTCCACACACTATGAAAGAACATCTCCATATCTTCTCTCATTTTAAATCCCACTGTTACTTCGAACAATAGTAAACCTGCAGAGTACACCAATCGGATCACAGTAATGAAATTTGAATCAAGTGTAGGCCTATGTCTTCTTTCTGAACATTTATTTATATTGTCTACATTTGCAAGTGTAAAATGTGTTTTGCACAATGTATTTACACTCTACAGATTCTTGAGTTTACTCATCTCCTGGTGCTGTCGTTGTAAAAAATGTTCAATCCCTTATTGTTTTGTACCAGTTTACCAAACAATACCGGCCAGCAATGTAATGATTAAACTCTAAGCTCGCATAAGTTTCAAGGGTGTGATACCCCCTTTCAGCCACTAGATGGCAGCAGCAGAAGTTTCAAGGGTGTGATACCCCCTTTCAGCCACTAGATGGCAGCAGCAGAAGTTTCAAGGGTGTGATACCCCCTTTCATCCACTAGATGGCAGCAGCAGAAGTTTCAAGGGTGTGATACCCCCTTTCAGCCACTAGATGGCAGCAGCAGAAGTTTCCAGACAAAGGGAAACGCTCTACCTTGGTTTAATATATAACAGACCTCTGGCTTTAAGCTTTTAGCATTGGTCTGTTATTTAAACCCCAGTTTTAAACGGCGACTCGATCTGATTTATCGAGTTTTCAGGTTTTGCCGTGCAGGACTCAAACCTCGCATTCACACAAACTGCACCATTTCTACGCCACTCAGGAATATTCACCTGCAGATCCGCGCCAAACTGCTCTATTTACGTCACGCAGGACTTCCGTCTACCTGTCGATCCACGTTTACGTTTTGTATATAACTTTCCTAACATAGTAAAATATGCATTGTATATTCCATTTAAACTATAAAAACACTGTGAAACGCCTACAGACAATCCTAAAGTTTTAGCGTATCCAATTACAGACAGGCGACTTTCATCGTCTGCTTACCTTATTTGCAAAGTTGCAGAGTCCTGCTGATTGTCTGAGATGTTTGAAAGCGTCTGAATTCTTCCTCAGCTTCGTCATAGACGTCGGGGTCACCATTTTGTTGGGGATTTAAAGGGATATCTGATCCGCTTTTCAAATCTCCGCGTGTTCCTATGAAGCTGGTTATAATACAGGAAGGAATCCATATCTACAAAGTAACCGTTAACAATAATCTACTTTAATGGCAATATGACAATGCAATACAATCATTACAATACAACATGATATATTACAGTTATATTGCAATGCTTAAGGAGTAATGCCGGCTTACTCCTGCTCTAGTCCGCATACTACAGAGCTACTTTCACCCGAGGGCAGCATGTGAAGAAGAGGCCGAACGCCAGGGATCCTCCGGATATATACCAGAGTAAGAAGGAGGGGTTTGGTGTTAGGTCAGCTGGTCATCTTTTCAGGTCATCTCATTGGGAGACGCAACGCAGCAGGAAACGCAGCAGGAAACCAAACAGGCTCACTTTCCAACAAAAGGTCTCAAGGCCTGCATACCTACACCTCCCCCACAGGGCAATAAAACCCTGTTTACTCCAACCAGCCCAGAATGTTTATAGCCATTTGTAGTCCTTACATTTATGAAAGGATAAAACAGAGAAATCAATATAAAACACAAACACAGGTATTGTTTGAACAGTATTCACTTAACTGCTACTGTTGATAAGCACCAGAGAAACCCAAGAGACCTCTCTTAACCTCACAAACACTGCAGCTAGATCTAAGTTGAATGCAAATCAGGACATGCTCTCCCCTTCCCCCATCTTCCTTTGTCCTCAAAAACACATGTCAACAGGCCCCAAATGCAGCTCACAGTTTTACCCAAATTATTCTCATTTTAAGCTTATCCATAGTTTGCTAACATGAATAAATACAAATATAACTCTACAACGTGCAGCTGCATTCTGAACTAGCTGGAGGCGTCTAATTGAGGCCTGATCCATACCCACATACAGAGCGTTGCAGTAATCCAGTCTTGAGGTAACAAAGGCGTTAATAACCCTTTCTAGGTCTTAAAAGATAAAAACGACTTGGTCTTAGCCAATAGTCATATTTTGAAAAAGCAGGTCTTGACTACAGTGCTAACCTGCTTATCAAATGTAAAGGCGCTGTTGAAGGTCACTCCAAGGTTCATAACAGAGGGGAAGATATTGTTATTGAGGGAGCCCAGAATATCAACCGGGGAGACTGTTGGTTGGGGTCCAAAAAAGATGACCTCGGTCTTACTCTCATTAAGGGTGAGGAAGTTTTGGCTCAGCCAGGATTTAATCTCTGTTAAGCAGTCCTTCAACTGCTGTAATGAGTTGGCATTTTGATTGAGAGGCAGATAGATCTGTACATCATCAGCGTAACAATGGAAGGGGATATTATGTTTTGTAAGAATTGAACCTAGGGGCAGTATGTACTATAGAAAAATGATGGGGCCCAGAATCGAGCCTTGGGGAACCCCACAGGTAAGAGGGGCTTTGGCAGAGGAGAAGACACCTAACTGTACTGATAAGCTACGGTCCGTCAAATAAGACCTGAACCATGCAAGAGCAGAGCCTGTAATGCCTGCGGACTGTTCAAGCCGTGACAACAGGTATATGAAATGGTGGAAAGAGGAGCAGCAAATAAACTCACTAAAGAGATAAAGGATGGCTGGACAGGACCAGTATGGTATGTGAGCCACTTGGTGGCACCAAATCCTCACTCTGTGACAACACCGGTACGCCTTGTGTGGAACAGCAGCCAAAAGTTCAAAGGGTTCAGTATGAACGATCTTCTACTGAAGGGGCCTGATGTATTGAATCCAATCCGAAGAGTTTTACTCCGATTCAGAAGAGGACTGCATGCAGCTTTAGGAGACATCAGGAAGATGTATAATTCCGTGTGGCTGGAAGACCTGGAAATGCATCTTCACAGATTCTTATGGAGAGACACTCAGGACGAAGAAATAAGTGAATATGCAATAACAAGTCAACATTGGTGATCGACCTGCAGGATGCATAGCACAGCTGGCTATGCGAGAAACATCAAGGCTACCAATGTTTACACACCTCGAAGAGGAAAGAAGAGTCCTGGAGGAAGATTGCTACGTGGATGACATCCTGACATCCCACAATGACCAAAAAAGGTTAGAAGAGTGCACTAATGGGATTGAGGAAATCCTGAAAGCTGGAGGATTCTTTCTTAAACCTTGGGTCCACTCAGGGCAAAGTGGGAAGCAGGTGCAGGAGAACCCCAACCAAGTGACATCTGCAGGAGAAGACAGAGGATTGATACTTCCAAATCAAATGAAGGAAGAGGACAATAAGGCCCTGGGTGTTGGCTACCGCGTGGAGAAGGACAAACTATATGTGCTTACCTCCATTAACTTCTCGAGGAAAATGAGAGTGGGCCAAGACCTCCTTGAAGAAGAGGTAAGAGGAAAGACTCCTGACCCTTTAACCAGAAGAGAGCTATTAAGTCAGGTAGCAGGCCTCTGATCCCATCGGTCTTGTCACACCATTAAAACAGAAGGGAGCCATACTCGTCAGAAAAGCATTCCAGGAGGCAGGAAGCGGAAAATCCAGCCGGGAAACTTGGGATAATCCACTGTCAGCAGGCCTAAGGGAGGAAGCAATACAAGTATTTGAAGAGTATGTGCAACTGAGTCAAATCACCTTCGACAGAAGCTTGACGCCACCCAGCTGGATCGGTAAACCTTTGGGAATAACATTCTCCAATGGAAGTGACAAAAGCTTTGGAGCTGTGGTGTACCTCAGGTGGGAGATGGAAGAAGGTATCCAAATCAGACTGGTTGAATCCAAGGCAAAACTCACACCATTGAACCAAAAAGGTGACCCTGTAAAGGCAGAGATCTGTGGTGCCGTTTTTGCAGCTCGTCTAAGAAGGCATATTGAAAAGCACAGTCGAATGGAAATAGGACAATGGTTCCACCTCCTAGACAGTCAAACTGTGTTGGGAGCAATCCAGCGTGACAGTTATGGATATCAGACATTCTTTGCCAACAGAGTGGGTGAAATCCAAAAGTCTGGATCTGTTGAAGATTGGTGGTGGATAGTGTTAATTTCGTCAGCTATTTTTTAATTTAGTTTTAGTCTTAGTCCTGTGTTAAATTTCCTTTTTAGTTTTAGTCATATTTAGTCACCTTCATCCTGTTTTTATTTTTGTCAAGTTTTAGTCCACTAAAAGTCTGAGCATTTTAGTCTTATTTTAGTCGACTAAAACAGCAAACATTTTAGTCAAGATTTAGTCGACTAAAAGTCTGAGCATTTTAGTCTTACTTTAGTCAAAGAAAACTAATTATTTTAGTCTACTTTTTGTCAATGAAAACTGTTGAGTCTTTTTTAGTCATCAGATTATATAGAACATTTCAGTCAAACTAGTCTAGCCAAAACCAATAATTTGTCATTTTAGTCAAACGTATTTCACAATAAGATTATATTTTGTCCTTATTTGATGAAAAACACAGGTTGAATGATTTAAGAATGCAGCTTTGCAGAGAGTATCTGGTTTGTGGTGTTTTTACCAGCTGTGTTATGGCCACATTGCTTCCCTTCTGATAAAACAATGCATTCGCTTTTTTTCTCCGCCTCATTGTAGCGAAAATGGGCCCAAATATCACATCGTTTCTTTCTCCCAAGCAGTGGTGGCTTTAGACTTTTTCGTTGTCAGTAATTTTGACGGACAGGATCGTAACATTTCCGTCATAATCCATTATTATCCGTCGAGTGCACAATTTATCAATCACTCGCGCTGACGGGGGGGTATTCGGTTAACGCGAGTGCGACCACCGCTCCCAAGCCCTGTTGTTGCCATTTTATTTTCTGTTAAATAAGGTTAGTTAGACCATGAGTTAGACCCGAGTCTTCCTGACAGTTCATATTTTGCCGCTGCCCGGTGTAATTCAAATCTACCGCCTCGCACACTACAGACACACAGCCATAGCCGCAGCACCGGAAATGGAACTGCTGGGAGAAAAACTGACTATCAGAGATGTAACGTTATCTTTGATAATATTTCGTCTCCTCATTTTTCGTCAACGAAAGTAAAGAGAGATTTTGGCATAGTTTTTATTTAGTAAACTACATTTTCGTTGACGGACATATTTCGTCATAGTTTTAGTCAACGAAATTAACACTAGTGGTGGATTCCAGGGGGGTATACTACGAAGCAGGATTTTCGCTTAGCGCGCTCTCTCTCTCTCTCGCGCACGCACACAAAATGGCTCGTTCCACACGCACACAGAGCCAAGCTTTAATGAAACACAGAGACCCAGACGTAATAGTACTGTATCGTATTATTTTCGAATCAATAATTTTTCAAAATATGATTTTTTATTTTTATTTTTTTAAATAATAATAAAAAACATTTTTCCTCCTGGTCTCTCGCGCCCCCCCTGTCATGCCTCTGCGCCCCCCACTTTGAGAACCACTGGATTAGGCCAACCGGCTAACCCCCAAAACACACCAGGAGCGTCTGCGTCGCGTTACGGCCGCGCCGCGGCGGTCGTAAGGATCGCGGCCACATAGTCAATGGGTGCTGGCGTGTTACGGCTCAGACGCGTCCCAGAAGCGGCTCGGCGCAGCGCTTCTCTAAAATTAGGATGAATCCTATTTTTGCCGCGGCGCAGCCGTAAAGTAAACTCCTCCCCCCATCCCCCCGTAGTCTTTCAAGTAGGAGAATACATGCCAGCGTTCTCCTCCGGTTTACAGGCACTGTAAATGATATATATATATAGAATAATTATGATGATAAATGCATTTTTTTTTACAACAAAAATACAGCAACACATCTTTGATCCATGTCGTTTATAACTGGAATATTACAATTATTATTAACTGTGTCTGTAGTCTACAACACAACAAAATAGGAAATAACAACAATAAACACGATTTAAACAGACACAAACATAAACCATTTAACTACGTATAGCCTACTTACTTGTAGAAGTACAAATGTCCAGGAAATATTCCAAAATCAACAACAACTGCGAGGCTGCACACACGACTCTCCGCTTCCGCAACGTTTTGAAACGCGTCTGGTGTGTGTTGTCGCAGGAGGAGGTCGCAGCGTGGCGCAGCCGCAACGTAACGCGGCGCAGACGCTCCTGGTGTGTTTTGGGGGTGACTCAAACATATCCAGGTTAGGTTGAACCAGCTTCGTAGTATAGGCCCCAGGCAGTGATGTGCAGTCAGGGGAGGCAGGGGAGGCAGAGCCTCACCTGTCATACTCCAATGTAACGGAAAAACAACTAAAGAAAAACTAAATATTAATAATAATAAAATGTCTCCACTGATCTGTGTTGTAAGTGCGATTTCTGTATGATTCCAATCGCTTTTTATAGTAAAAATCAGCAAATTGTCCGAGCTCCGCTACAACTACATGGGAGCGATGAGGAGTGAGGCAGGGACGAGCTCTGCCTCACGTAAACCCACAGTACTGGCTGGAGCGCGGGCACTAATGTATCGCGGGCACTTATTTTGTGAGCGCGCTCAAGCCAGTTACTGTGTGGTGAGGTGAGGCACAGATGAGCTCTGCCTCACCTCAGAATGCGTCACCCCACAGAAACTGTCTGGAAAGCGGGCCCTAAGCGCATGCCTGCACCATCTCACTGTATGTCACCAATGTAATGTTTGTAGATCCCTTTATTACATTTATCCTCGCCATCCATAGTCTCTAAATAACTTATTTCACGTATATATGATATTTAGGCCCGCTGGTCTCACCATACAACGGCAATGAAAAAAGCACCAGGAGAGGCAGCAATAACCTCTGCCGCACTGAAGGGGGCAAACGTGAGCCCACAGGTTCTTGTTGCTACTGTTATTCTACGCAGACGCAAACAACAAGCTAGACTATTTAAACTAGAGGAAGATAAGGAGGACTTTTACAAAACAGTAATAGAGATTGTTGTCCAGAAGGATAGCATGGACTTCATCTTCAAGTTAAGGTAAGACCACAATTGTAATGAACATGGGATCTTACTAAGAAAGAACAATCCAATATTTAGATGTTGGGTATCCTTTTGTTGAACAGTCTGTTTAAAATGAATCGAAGCATCAGACTAAAAAAGCTTTTGAAAATAACCGAACATTTCGATTAAGGTCAAAATATAATATTTGTAAATCTGACTCTGAAAGAGTCAGTGCCTCACCAACCATGAACCTCACCGCACGTCACTGGCCCCAGGTGACCTAAACATTTCTGACATCATAACAAGAGGAGCGACCCCTGCTGATCTCAAGGAGGAATCTGAGTGGCAGAAAGGACCTTCCTTTCTGAAAATGCCAGTGGAGGAGTGGCCAAAGAAGTCAGCCAAGGAGGTTGCGGCAAATGCAAAAGAGGGCATCAATAAAATCCAGAGGAAAACATTCACAGCAGCACTCACTAGAGCTCAGGCAAAGATGAAGCATCCTAATGGTAAATAACCTGTAACCCTTATAAAACCCTCTGAGGGTGAGAAAGAGACTTGAACCCGAAGAATACCAGCTGGCTCAGTTATAGGGCAACTGATTGATGTGAGGAAATTCAGCAGCTTGGATAAACTGGTCCGAGTTGTTGCCTGGGTGCTGAGAGCTGCTAAGGAGTGGAAGAGGAGGATGATGAACCCAACTTCCCACGGGTCAAAGTGGGAGGTAATTCCTTCAAAAGAAGAGAGAGAGTTGAGAACTAAGAAAACTGTGCTCTCTGTTAGAGAATGTGAAGATGCACTCAGACATCTTTTCCTTTCAGCCCAGGGAGGAGTAACATTTAAAGACATTACTCTCAGCAGGTTGGTTGTGTATAAGGAGGAAGAGTCAGGACTCTTAGTATGTGGAGGAAGGATCCAATACTTCAATGAGGACAAAGTTGTAGTACCAATCCTACCTTATGAGGCATGGATATCCACACTTCTTGCTCAAAAGGCCCACAGAGCAAACCACGAGGAAATAGCAGGAACACTCCTACAGATGAGAAAGAAAGCCTGGGTTGTCAAAGGCAGAAGATTGGCTAAAAAGGTGGTTGACAGCTGCGTGATATGCAGAAAGGCCAGAGGAAGGAAGTGCAAGCAAATCATGAGTGACCTGCCATCAGAGCGGACAAATCCAGCAAGACCTTTTGAATACACAACTGTGGACCTGTTTGGACCATATGAGGTGAAGGACCAAGTGAGGAAAAAAGTAAGGCTGAAAGTATGGGGCATTGTCTTCTGCTGTATGGCATCCAGAGCAATACATGTAGATGTTGTTGGAGACCAGTCAGCTGAAGGCTTCCTACTGGCCTACAAAAGATTCACTGCATTGAGGGGACATCCAAAGAAAATGTGGTCAGATCCCGGAAGCAACTTTGTAGGAGCCAGACCTGCCCTGAAGGAACTCTACATGTTTCTGGACTGCTTAGGAAAATCTGAGCTGGAGGATGAAGCTACCAAACATGGAACAGAGTAGAGCTGGAAAATTCATCCTGCAGACTCACCTCACAGGAATGGAGCTGCTGAAGCAGCTGTTCGTGTCGTGAAAAGGGCCCTCAACAACCTTGGGGGAGATGGAACCTTCACATGGGGAGAATTTCAAACATTCCTATACATGGCAGCCAGCGTTTCCGCCAGGGGGGCGTCTTGCCGTCATTTGACACCCTTATTCAGCTCGGGAGGCCCTGAACGTGAGCCGAGGGCGTCCAAAAATATTAATAATTCGAGAGAAGATCGAGAGTTTTTATCGCTTGAAATGACGAAAAGGAAAAAGGACAAGGACATCCCTCTGTTGGAGGGGCAAAGGAGTCTGGTGGAATTCTTTTTGGAGTATTTTGAAGATCGTTTCCCTGACATCGAAGTTGCCTGCTACAGGACAACACGGAACCTGCACGATTTGGACGCGATGAGCAGAGGGGTTTTAGTGGAGCACGCGCGTGAGCTGCGACCACCAGAGCCTCGCAGCGGCGAAACTGAGGCTCCGTGGTAAACTGGTAACATGAAGAGCCGTTTGGGAGCCGTGCCAAATGATCCGGCTCACTAACGTAAAAAGACAGTATCTATAAGGGACAGATGGCTCAAGTCAAAAGTCCCCCCCCCCCTTCCGCTCTCGGGGTGGACGCCCTCTCAGCCCTGGTCTGGCGGAAACACTGATGGCAGCTAACTTGGCCAACGAGAGACCGATCGATGCCAGGATTCAAAGCAGGGAGGACTGCGTAGGGTACATCTGCCCAAACTCACTTTTGCTTGGAAGGTCTGGACCAAAAGGAGACCCTGGGAGTTTTACATTTGAAAGCTATCCCTACAAAAGATTAAGGGAAATCCAAGCCGAAGTAGACAAATTCTGGAGGAAGTGGAGTCAGTTAGTAGGGCCCAATCTGTTTGTAAGAAATAAGTGGCACACAAGGGAGCGGAATGTGGCTGTAGGAGATGTTGTTTGGGTGGCAGACCAGAATGCCTTAAGAGGTCAATACAGACTTGCCAGGGTGGTTGGTGTTAACACCAATGGAAAGGGCATTGTGAGAGATGTAAATGTCCCCACCTTTCCAAACTACCCAGTCCCATCGGAAAAGGTTATTGAACAACCCGCCAGGAGAAAAGTTGTGGGGACGAACAAAAAACTCTCAACTAAAATCCCTGCCACAGTAATTCACAGAGACGTCCGGCGCATAGTGATTCTGCTTCCCATTGAAGTGCAAAATGCTGGGAGCAAGAACAACCAATAGTGCAAGTACAATACACCAACTCATCAGCAGTGAATCATTTTCTGTAACTTCAATAGAAAAAGTGTTGTGACCTCCTTGGGTTCAGGAACCAGGAGCTCAAGTGGGAGGTGTTTTGTCAGAGCTTGAGAAGTGCAATTCCCATCTGGCTCCAGTCCAGCAGGTGGAGACAGGGAGCCTAGGGTCTGTGATTCCACTGAGAATGTGGCTCAAATGAAGAGTGTGAGCTTCCTATTTAATGAGCTTAATGCAACACACCTGGGAACACACTCTCAGCAGAGGACAAACAGTTCGCTGTGAGAAAGGAGAAGAGACTCAAAGATTCGACCAAGACGCTGCTGGTGAATATTTGTAAATGTATTAATCTGTTTGAACCATGTTTGATTAGATGTATTATTATTTCTAGTCCTGAGGAAAGAAGCTAAAATATAAGATGCTGAAATATAATTTACTTTGTTGAAATGCATTTATTTTTGGTTACATTTAATTGTAAATTAAGAAATGAAAGTGCTTGTTAAAAGATGGCATGTTTTTTGTTGAACATTTTTATTTACCTAAAGTGAATTAAAGTAATGTTTTGTGTTAAAGGTTTTCAACCTGAATGAGCTTCAAGAGGCCAACAAGAGGCTGAATGAAGCAATAATGAATCTGCAATCACTCAAATAAAGAGAAAAGATTCAAATTCAAGTTGTCCCCTGTGTCCTTCTGGAGTGAATCAAGCCATTTTCAAGTTTAGGCAGTCAATAAAACCAACCAAATCACAACTTGACAGTAACAC
This sequence comes from Gymnodraco acuticeps, assembly GCF_902827175.1. Taxonomy (NCBI): domain Eukaryota; kingdom Metazoa; phylum Chordata; class Actinopteri; order Perciformes; family Bathydraconidae; genus Gymnodraco; species Gymnodraco acuticeps. Next base: position 920,834 of record NW_022989894.1, read on the forward strand.
ACTACGCCGCCAGGGACTCAAATCCTGCAGTGCCAGACGTGTCCCCCTGCTTAAGCCAGTACATGTCCAGGCCCGTCTGAAGTTTGCTAGAGAGCATTTAGATGATCCAGAAGAGGATTGGGAGAATGTCATATGGTCAGATGAAACCAAAATAGAACTTTTTGGTAAAAACTCAACTAGACGTGTTTGGAGGAGAAAGAATGCTGAGTTGCATCCAAAGAACACCATACCTACTGTGAAACATGGGGGTGGAAACATCATGCTTTGGGGCTGTTTTTCTGCAAAGGGACCAGGACGACTGATCTGTGTAAAGGAAAGAATGAATGGGGCCATGTATCGTGAGATTTTGAGTGACAACCTCCTTCCGCAGGGCATTGAAGATGAAACGTAGCTGGGTCTTTCAGCATGACAATGATCCCAAACACACCGCCCGGGCAACGAAGGAGTGGCTTCATAAGAAGCATTTCAAGGTCCTGGAGTGGCCTAGCCAGTCTCCAGATCTCAACCCCATAGAAAATATTTGGAGGGAGTTGAAAGTCTGTGTTGCCCAGCGACAGCCCCAAAACATCACTGCTCTAGAGGAGATCTGCATGGAGGAATGGGCCAAAATACCAGCAACAGTGTGTGAAAACCTTGTGAAGACTTACAGAAAACATTTGACCTCTGTCATTGCCAACAAAGGGTATATAACAAAGTATTGAGATGAACTTTTGTTATTGACCAAATACTTATTTTCCACCATAATTTGAAAAAAATCACTTCTAAAAATCAGACAATGTGATTTTCTAATTCTGTCGCTCATAGTTGAGGTATACCTAGGATGACAATTACAGGCCTCTCTCATCTTTTTAAGTGGGAGAACTTGCACAATTGGTGGCTGACTTTTTTGCCCACTGTATGTGTGGGTTTGTTTGTGGCTAGCATGCCATGGTCTCTGTATGTCTCTCAATAGGTTTAGGACTGTGTGTGCATGCAGTGTCCTTCCAATGTGTGTATAGGTTGTGTGTTGTCTGTTTGAAAAGAGGAAAATCTGTTATTTCCATAGTTTCCCACATCCTTGCTATACCTGTGACCTATTTTCTACTTCTATGTCAGGTGTAGCAACTTTTGCATGCATTGCAGGTATACATGGTATGTGTGCATGTAAACCCGCTTACTTATGTATACCCGGATTTATTTTCCACACCTGACAACAGGGAAGAAGTCCGGGGATAAAAAAGAGGCAGAGATGTGCTGTCGAGCAGGTGAAGCTCAGGCGAAAGGAGCAGGGGCTCGGCAGTGGGGGGGCTCCTCAGTTCAGTGAGTAATTGTGGAGGGGGTCACACAGGTCTGGACCTCATTAAGAGAATTGTCTGGGAGCTTTCAGGCTCTGAGCTGTCATCATGTCACCTGCCTCCTTGTCATAAGAGGCAGTGTAAGGAAAACATCGGCTTATTAACGTGTCTTTTATTTTTCCAGGTCACACGGTTCAGCATTAGCAACACACGCTAACACAAAGCAGAAAACACTTTGAGATACAAGCCTGTAACTGACATGCATATATCTGACGTCTGTGGATTTGAGGGGTATGAAAGGCAGGTACATCATCTCAGCGAATATCCCTTTTGATCGTCTTTGAACGCCTTTTCTCTTCAACATCCCCCTCCTTCCTCTGTTCTTAATTTGTATTCACAAGGGGGTTTTTCTGCTGTCTGAGGATAGGATTTGGGGGATCTCTCTCCAGCAGCGCCTTAAAGAGGCTGAGGTATCAATCAGGTGCTGATGTTACACTGATGCAATGTTTCAGCCTATAGAGGGGGTTACTTCTGGACGCTGACCAGCTTTATATCAACTAACCAGCAGCTCATTTAGATATCGGTTAACATTATCCTGTGGACAAATGTGCCAAGACAGCTACATGATGTTTGATTCTGCATTAATTAGGAGCTTTCTATCAGGGACTTACACATTTTGAAATGTTACTAATGATCTGTTTGGTGCTTTACAGTGATGTAATATTGAGCTGAGTCCATGGTAAACAAACTTTAAAAGTCGGTCTGATAAAGCGGAGCGGCTAGAATTCACATACACGTTTTTTTCCAGTGCATTTAAACCTGTTTATTCTCATGCTTTCAAATGTAATTCAGAGCAGTCAACAAAGACACAGAATAGAATAAAACAGTTTATCCATTTGGAAATATATTACATTTAAGGGTGCAATTATTTTGTATAAATAGACTAAAGTGTCATAGAATATATTCTCTTTTCAAAAAAATTCTAGCTTCTAACCATTTCAAAGTAGGAAATATAGCATTTACAAGAAGCTGAAAAAGACACACAGACATTCATAGATCAGAAGGTGCACAGCACTGATCCTCAAACCCAGAGATAAAACCATCAACAGCTCGTACTTATTAGAAATATATATTAGAAATTAAGCTACAGATTGTACTGCAAGTGTGCAATCAGCCCAAGGACGGTGTGATGTTCACAACCAACAGCAGTATATATCACAGTACTTTAAGGACGGGGTGATTATCCCACAATAAGGTGCAGGGTCGGTCAGAGTCAACTCTAAATTAAATAATATTTCAGCAGTCAGATTTCCATTGCATTCTGAGAAATGTATTAGATGAAAACTATTGCTTTCAATAAATGAAAAATAAAAATAAAAACATTCAGTCCTGACATGACACGACTGAATCAGAAATGACTCCACAACCCTGCTTAGAGGTGAAAAGGCGCTATGGGGCGGAGGCTGACTAGTTTTTCTTCTTGCTGTGTTTCGTCTGTGTGTTCTCTGACTCGTCTTTGGCTTTGAGCGATCCACTTTGTCCTTTGACAGGAGAGACCGGCGTGTGCTTGCCTGCTCCTTTCTCATTGGACTTTTTGGTTGAGGGTGTCCCGTTGACAGCGCCTTTATCCATGCACGTTTTCTCTACTTCATCGGTGAGAGCCGCATAAGAGGAGTGGCCGGAGAAGAGGGTCTTGTAGATGGTCGACTCGATGGCAGCGAATGGAGAAACAGAGGAGCCTGTCAGCATCATTCTTGCCTAAAGGAGATAGAATGTCAAGTCATTAGGTTGATAAAATATATGTACGTTAGCATCTCAAACATTGAAAGTATCTTCAATGACTTTTCTACTTTCTAATGATCCCTTTCCGGAGTCATTTGTCATTTTCATGGATAGCTAATGATATGCTGGTCTAGCTATCATATAAACACATTAAGTAACATCATTAGTAGGAACATCTGCATCATCAGGAACACAAAGTAATAAATAGGAGGTTTGGACGCTACTCCTTAAAAGTGATGAAATGGCTCAGCGCTAATTTGACAGATCAGAGACGTAGGGAGCTAACAGAATGAGAGTTGAAAGAAGACATGGTAGATTTATCTGTGTCTCAGTCAAGAGCACAAGTTTCCCAGAGAAGAGAAGAGAGGATGATGCAAGCTGATGAAAATGATGCAAAAGCCCCAGCCCTATGGGTAATACTGAGCTAATGTGAGTCACCGCAGCTAAAACTTCAAAAAGCTGATGGAGAAAGGTCATATAAAAGACAAGATGCCACAGAATAGGAGTAAGCTACGGCACCAAACATTTGTCATTCCTAACTTTACATCAAGTTATAAACAAATAACAGCAATAAATGGTTTTCTTTGTCAGGGGTCAGCTAGTGGCCCAGAATACACCTTCCTGTTGTGTATATGAATCAGTACCACATAGGCTGTTTATCTTAAAGGTCAAAGTGTTGGTTATGGGCTACTCTAAATATTCCACACTGACCTTGTTGACTACGGTGAAGACGGTGTAGATGAGCATCAGGTGGTGCTTCTTCAGAGGCAGGTAGTGGGTCTGCTGCAGAGCAAACAGCACCGCCCCTATCAGGGTGATCTTAGTGGGGCTAAACGGACATGCAATAACAGAAGGGTTATGATATAATACTTTAAAACATACTAAGAAGAGATCACAGCTTATACATTTGAATTATTAAAAGCAAATGACCTATACCAGAGACACACATTATCACCATGAATGTACATGGCCTCCCCTTAACCATCAAATCATATTTTAATATGTAATTCCTCATACTACCGACAGGGGTCCCCACAGACCCTCAGAGCAATACTCATATCTCATAGCTGTTTTGTTCTATAATTCAATTGTCATGACTTGTCAATCAGTTAGTTCCTAATAAAAACAATGTATAATATGTATTGGGGTCACTCAGATTTCCCCTGTATATTTTTAGGTTTTTAGTAGGGCCGGGACTTTAACGCGTTAATTAAGATTAATTAATTACACAAAAATTAACGCGTTAAAAAAATTAACGCATTTTAATCGCACTTATTTTTGCACCGCGGAACGTTTCTCACTGGATGAGTTTCAGGCGTACCGATTATACTGGAGCACCAACTAACGTTCATGACTTCAGACAACAACAAACCACAGTGAACAACAGTGGGAAATGTTCTTTTAAAAAACGGACGGATGGAAGCGTCGATAAGAGCACGGTTGTGTGCAAATTATGCAAAAAGGAATTCGCATATCACCGCAGCACATCAAGCCTCAAGTATCACCTCAATGCAAAAACATATAGCAGCTAGCGTGGACGTTAGCGTCTTTTATCGCGTTCACACCAAAAAGAGCCGGTACTAAAATTAGTTCATGAGAACCTTTTTACCCCCACGAAAGTCCCTGCTAGAGAGCAGAGAGCTGCTAGAGAGCAGGGACTTTCGAGCGGCTCTCTTGTGAGAAAAGAGCTATATTTCTGATTGGCTGGGCGGATTGCAAACCACGCCCCGTAAAACTCCCAAAAAGTTTTGTGAAGCCGCCATTTTATTATCCTCGCATTAGCATTATTAGCATTAGCCCAGCGCAGAAACGCAGAGAGACTAACTTATGGCAACACAAAATAAAACATGGGAGCGGTGGAGATGAGGAGGTGTCGGCGTTCTGGCGATTTACTCGGATCGGAACAGCAGCTTCTACTGAAGCCAGTCCCCAACTCCGGGGACTTCCGACCGGGGACTTTGGGCGGCAGTATACGCCGTGAAGTGGTTTGCGGCCTGCCAGTAAACCCAAAGCAGAAGAAGAAGAAGTGACGTCAGCGGCTTCATTTGCCTAATCCACCCCCAGGTTCAAAGAGTTCTCATGAACTAAATTCTCATGAACCTTTGTGGGAAAAGTACTGCGGTGTGAATGCGCTTAATGGTATACTAAAATCCATGTGAAAAAAATTGCTTCTCACTGTTCTTAGGTCAAATATGTATATGTGATTAAAAATGCGATTAATTTCGATTAATTAATTACAAAGCCTCTAATTAATTAGATTAATTTTTTTAATCGAGTCCCGGCCCTAGTTTTTAGGTAACATTAGTTACGTAACTAATAATGTTTTGAGAAGAAATAAGCCATCATTTTGTAATGGTGGTTGTTTATAACAGTAGTTTATTCTTGGGTTCCCAAGATACCCTAATCTGTAGTACTCAGTATGAGCAGCTAAATAATCAAAATGTTATATCTTGTTTTCTTAATCCACGCTAAAACAAAAATACAAAAGAATCATATAGGAGACTTACTAAGACATTTTGAGGAGCTCATTAGTCTCTGGTTTCCAAACGCCTCGAACAAGCTGCTCAAAATTACTTATCAGACCACCTCCAGCACCTAGTGTGGGTAGAAAAGACACCTGGTTGATACAGATTTTTATTTATTTGTATATAATACATCTAAAAATCCTACTGCATGCACCCTCATCTACTGACCTTTAGCCCAGCCGATGGCAATCATCACCAGCAGACTGTCGTTGTATTTGTTGTGTGCCTGGATGACCCCCCCCAGCACCTTCCACGTCCGGGTCACTTCCTTCATCCCCGTCAGCACCAGCCTTAGAGGCAGCAGGGCAGCACAGCAGTACACCAGGTCCACAGGGCAGTAAAACACCAGGTACCTGCAGAGACACATGGCTCACATTCAGAGTGGACACGACACACACATCTCAGATAACTGCTGTGTGCAAACTATGAGTTCATTAAACATGTTGACAGCGTCACCTGACAGTTTCTGTCAAATACATGAGTTCATAAGACTATTAAACTCGTGAACTTTTTAAAGAACATTCATAAACATTCATCTGACCATCCTTTCTGTGTTTGTTTGTCTCTTTATGTATTTTCTTCATTCTTGTGTTACTCTCTCTGTCAAAGCGCCTTTGAGTTTATAGAAAAGCGCTATATAAGTGTCATGTATTATTATTATCATCTGTTTGCATCTTGCTAATTATTTATCTAATATCATATTACATTTACTTTTATAGAATCTTCTTGCACTATTTCTATTGTATTTGTATTTACTTGCACATCTCAAAACATTCTCTTGCACTATTTTATCTGTTTTATTTGTTCTATGTCCTATATATATTCATGTTGCACGGCTGGAGGAGCCTGTACGTTTTTCACTGCCATATCTACACTGTAGCTCATGTGCAAATGACCATAAAGCCATGAATTGAATTGAAATGGATTCACCAGCAGAGGGTGCTGTGTAGTTTCTGAGGAGACTGTGATAATATGTGCCACCACTAGAGGGAACCAAAGGCTTTATATTAAGACATGGGAACTCTACAATAACCTCTCTGTTTCATCAAAGCCTTCCACATTACATGCTTCCTTTACAGGCAATTAAGTTGTTTCCTATTTCTTCACAAGTGAACCTTTTCTTCTAAGTTGAATAGGGTCCTTTGAATAATCGTTCTGCTCTGTTCTCTACCTCCTATACTGTTTTTCAGACTCAAGATATTTACCAGGTGATGGAAGCGAGCAGAACGCTGGTGCTGTTGGACAGAGGTGCAACAACGGGCTCGGCCAGCATGATGGCAGACAGCACTGCCCCCCCCGAAACAGAAGAGCATGGAGCTGAACCAGCAGGCCAGGGGGCTGACTCTGGAGAGCTGGAGGACGCCTGCATGGGAACACAAGTATGTTTATCAGTACTGTGATGGAGAGTTCATTCAGTCCCCCATATGTGTTATCATTTCCATCAATAAGGTATTAGCATTCCTCCTGGGTCTGAAGTTACTAACAAACTGCAATTACCGTTGTTGTTGAATGGTTTCTAAAATAAGCACCAAACAGTCTTCCCTGTAATTATGGGATTTAAATAATGACAGTAATGATGCCTGAGAGACTGGCTTTTTTTAGGGTAGACTTAAAGGCCATTTCTGCAGCCCTCAGTACTGTTGTCGGGGTATTAGAGGTAGAAGTGGAGTTTCATACTTTTGGCCTTTAGATTCCACGATTGACGGCAAAGTTTAGCTGGTTTTAGGCTCTCGTTAGCCAGTGTCTCGTAGCACAGAACGCATACTGGCAAAGGCTCATCTTCAGTGCCTGTGTAGGTAAATCCCAGTTCCAAGTAGTTCCCATTGTATTTTCTCTTAATCTTCCCTTTCTTTGTTTTTTTCTGCGGAATCTGGCTTGTAGATGCCTCCGACTCACTTTCATTATCTTCATTAACGTTAACCTCTTTTATCTTCAGAGAACCTGATGCTAGCCACCGATCCATGTTTGTGGTGTTGCACGCGCACACGTAACCATGGGTAACCAGTGGTGAAATTAAGTGTTGTCCATAATTAACAATAACAAATATCTGCGTTTTAACACTACGTTTATATATATTATGTATTTTGCAGGTCACCCTTGAAAAAGAGATCTTTTGATCTCAAGGGGCTTTCACCTGGTTAAATAAAGGCTACAAACAATGTACTTATGTTTACAGTTTGCATACTGTATGAGGTGGTCCTGAAAATCCTTGATACTAAATAGTGGATTTTAGAGCTTTTTTTTTTTTTCACGGACCACAGTTTGAGAACCGCTGCTCTAGATCACACATTATTGCATGTAGTAAAAAAAGACAAAACAACGGTACAAAGGTAAACTGGCAAAAAGGATTCTTAGCACATTGTGCAACTGAGCTTTGTTCTCCCAATCCCTGGAACTGTATAAATATTAACTAGTTAGAGGGAACAAATACAGAGATATTTGTCAAGCGCAGTTACAATATTTGCTTCTGGGCCTACAGTTCAAAGTGCACAGACTTGACATTTACAGTTCCAACCATATCAGTTCTCTGCTGATATCTATCATCAATGCTCCCTCTGTTACAACCATGATCAAAAGAACACTTACTTATACAACTGGAAACTGATATAATGCTACTTCTGTAATCTTCACTATGAAGGGAAGGTTTGTTGTAACTATTATGCGTCATAACAGGCTCTGAACAAATCACAACACCAAGAAATGTTCTATACTTGTATAACTTTATCTACTTTTCAGAGATGGACAAATAAGACTGACTTCTCTATACAATTAACCTTAGACAGGTACTTCTCAGTCAACCCTGAACCACTTGTCCCCGATCACTACGGCCACACACAGGTCCATACAGGTAATCTGAGGATTACATACAGATTATAGACTCCTGCAGAGATATCTGTAAACCAGGAGGATGTATAGCTCTATCTGCTTCCTCTGCAGACTCCCAGTGGATTCACTCTGCACACTTTCCCTTTTAACCTGGTTCTCACTCACTGAATACAGATTCATAGTGAAGCTCTTTAATTTACCTACAATTGAAACTACAGCTTCAAAGTTCCTAATGGGAGACATTTAACAATCATTGTGTACAGTCATGATGCTAAAATAGAATGGCAAACTGTCATATACTAAATGTACCAATACAACAATGTAACATTACTTCATTATAGGTAAGAGATGTGCTTTCAAAATCTAAGTTAGTTAACCAAATTCAAAAGTACTAGTAATGCAGATACTACATCGCACACAGACACAATCATTAACAAGGCTACATTTTTAAACATGTTGGCATACAACCCCATTCAAAGTATGCCAAATGAGCAATTAGCCGTAACTGTTTGCAGTGTGTCCATTTTCTAACAAACATCACTGGATGACTTTGATAATGAAAAGAAACGTTAAAATGGGAGGAGCCTCATGAAAGTTCTTGAGAATCTTTTTTTCTTTGAGTTCTATTAATCCAAATGATTTTCTGTTTAATCTGAGACCATGATATCCTCTGAAAGGGTAGGTCACACTGTATCAACAAATGTGTTTTGTATCTCGGGTCAGATTTGACTGAGCACCATTTCCCTTTAAACTGCAACAATCATGCGCTAAGAGTTTTAAAGTACCTTTTACTACTGCGGCTCTAACTACTGATGTTACTGGGTGGGCCAAATTCAAGTGACTAACTTCTCATTTGAAGCACAACGGTTTGCATCTGTCCCTTTACCATCACAGTGCCTTGACCTCATGTCTCTGCCTTCACACACCCCTTCAACTCTCCATGGGTGTGTGCCCCTCATAGTTTTTCCATTTACCAAAATGAACTAATGATGAGTCATATAAAGATCAATGTGGCTGCAGCTCAGAGTGGGTATTGCATGCAACCTCAGCATCAAAACCAGTGAAGTATCACCGTTAACGGCTTTTGAATTACGACTTCCACAATGACACAACCAGACAGTGTTTCTCTTGTGTGTACATGAAGTCTGATGTAACAAACGTTATCTACCACAGTTAGAAGAGGAGGAAGTTTGAAAAAGAGCGGTTATAAAATGTGTCTGGCCCCGTGTCTGAATCTTTCCCTTCTGTGAGAGCCTACATAAATGCCAAGTATCAGTTCACAAGTGCAGCATAGTAAACAGGGTCGCTGTGTCATCACTATTTGTTCCTGAGCAAAACAAACTGCTGCAGTCCGAGTTAGCCCCTCTCAGTATATTGACAATGAAACTCGATATCTTCTTATATTGTATTATGGCCTTGGTGTGGTCTTTTCCTGTTATTAAAGGTGGCATTCCAGTAAAGAGATGTCATGTATTAGTGCGTTGTAGCTGTTGTATTAGTTGTCTCTAACCACTTAGTATCGATTATTATCATAAATAAACTCATTGTGTAAATATGTTGTAAAGGCACAAAGGTCAACTCTTCAGTATCGTCACTAAATTGATTTTCCCCCACATCTCCAGCCACTACTTTGCTTACGTTTTCACTGACATATAATACACTGCTCTGACATGCTGGGCTTCAAACACACCTCTACCAATCCCAGATCTGGTTTCCTACTTTGCATGGAAGGAGACTCATTTAAAAGTCAAATTTAAGGAATATAGGCCAAGAACACCACAGCTGCAACATGTCATACTGGTTGTATTTTTGATTCCTGTTAACCTCTCAAGTGAGAACATCGAGAGCTGGCTGTCTCGTGTCAGAAATGAAAACAAACCAAAGGTATTTTATATGGGTATAGTTACTGTGCATGAATTCATTTGTCATGCGTCTTTACAAACTAACACTGCTGTATACACGTCTTGTAAATGAGAAAAAGTGTAGTTGTTGTCTTTAAAGTCTGAACCACTACAGCGTTCGTCTTTCGTGCCAGACGAACTGACACACATGATCTAAGCCTGTAAAAAGGGCATCCCTCCTCTGTTCTGAAACCTGATAGCCAGATAAGAAACAAGTGGTATTTCTGGTTATTTGTGGCCTCGTAGAAGGGAACCACTGACTGACATATGACCACAGCTCCTCTTCCACGTCCCTGTCCTCCTGATTTTGTACACAGGATTTCACAGCAATATTTAGAAATCCCAAAATAACTTTGCAGTGGCAGAGAGTATCATAAACGTGTAAAAAGATCTGGCAAGCTCTCACACTGCACTCCAAAGCCGGAAGGGAAGATCTAACACAGAATGTTGAGAAGAAAGAGAGGGCTGAGGGATTTATGCATTCCTAGCCTTCTTTGGGGAAAGGAGAACTTGAGTGTTCTGTGTCTTGACTTGTTTTATTGAATCTCTTTTGAAATGATCCTGAGACTTAAAGTGGATTACGTGTTGTGTTTACTGATCTCTGCCATATTGTTTCTACACTCTCTCTCTCTCTCTCTCTCTCTCTCTCTCTCTCTCTCTCTCTCTCCTCTCTCTCTCTCTCTCTCTCTCTCTCTCTCTCTCTCTCTCTCTCTCTCTCTCTCTCTCTCTCTCTCTCTCGCTCTCTCTCTCTATCTCTCTCTCTCTCTCTCTCTCTCTCTCTCTCTCTCCTCTCTCTCTCTCTCTCTCTCTCTCTCTCTCTCTCTCTCTCTCTCTCTCTGAGGATGTAGGGTTAAAGGGTCACGAGAGCTCAGATGCTTTGCGGGGCAAGTTCCAAAATAGACTGTACATTTACAGCGGACTACAATTGACTGTGAGTGTGGAAAATGAACTCCATGTGCAGTTAAAGTCCACCTGTTCCTGTAGACATTATCTCAGTGACATGACATAGGGCTCACTATCTGCCTTTAGTCTACGCTGATACAATCAACTGTGGCTGGGTAGCAGTTTGTGCTCTAAAGTAAGATTAGTTTATTAACTACTACACCATGTAATGTTCATAATTATGATGGGATTAAAAAACTTTACAAAGATTGTTTTTTGTATCTGTTGTTTGTTTGTAGTGCTTGCTGAATACTATTTCACAATACAGAGAGGTGTTATTATTTACTTAGGACACCATTATGGTAATTGTGCTTGTAATAACTGCTAATATCATGAATGTATGTCCTTTTATATTACAAGAACATAAGAAAGGAAAGGTTCGGATTTTAGGCACAAATGTAATATATAACAAATGTTCATTTGAATTTAACACCCTCTGAGTGTAGGCCTATTGACATTTGGTTGCAAAACAAACTCCCTAGTGGCTGCGTGGCATGACGGTGGGCAGCTTAAAATACCAGGATATAGCAATAGGTCTATTATCGAGGTTTCACCAGGTCAAACTTTGGCAAAAGAGTGCAAACTAACATGGAACAACTTGGTGAACACTTTTAAAGTTGTGACAGTTAAAACACACTTGAACTTTAGGTCATACTCTTACCTGGCTGCTCCCTCAGAGCCATGATTGACACGATATAGTGCGCCATGTCAAAGTAAGGAAACATGGACAAGTTGGCCAGTCCGTGGGACAGCTCGTCCAAATGCAGCACCTCCAACAAATCCATAATCCTGTAAACTGTAAAACTCTTCAGCAATAAAATAGGAAGCTACTCTAGTTAATCCCAGCGAGAGAGTTGAAGTTGAAAAAGGGCACCGGTCCAACTCAGAGCATCAGGGCTTCTGTGTGCGGCCGAGTTGCATGCGGATGGTTAGCTGAACAACGCTCGTCGCCGGGCAACAGACGTGTAACGCTCGCGGACGGTCATCATGGGTGTTACCCATGGGGTGTTACCGTCTGTGCAGTGCAGATACCTGTGGGAGTTCCTGCATCGACGACGCTGTCATCGGCGCATAGCCGGAATTCCTTATTCCGTGTTCCACTAGTGATGGGGCGGGTGGAGCCAGAGCGCCTCTCTGATTGGAGGAGCGAGAGCAATGTGAGCCAATCACGTGTCACAATGTGGCTTTGTGAGGAGATGCTAACACAAAAACAGAATTGCGGTGAAGTTCGGTTAAGGTTGGATATATGCCTGATATTGGCTGTCAACATGGTTTCACTAGAGACAATCAAATACGTACCGTTTAATGACAGAGAGAAAAACAATGATATGTCTTAGCTCCTCCGTGCCATCCTACCAATTTGAGCATTTTTCCTAAAATAATAATATATAAAATGTCCAATGGGTCAAAAACCCATCATATAAATTGATTTTATAAAAAAATATGTTTTAATAGCTTCCTTGTCAGTGACTCTAAAACCATACTAGATAGTATTACTGCTCTGGAGAAATATGACATCTAATTTGTTTGAATGTAGGACTTATTCTAATTTAAATGAATATTTGAATGGAAATGTTGCCGTTTTTGATTGAAAAGTCTTGGTTGTTTCATTGTGACAAAGTTATTTCAAATCTATGCAGCATTGAGTGACTACACCGGACGAGTAGGATGCATATGTCATTGGATTTTAGTACTTTTTAGGACATTTCAGCATTGTTTTGTTGAAAGGTCCCATGCATCTATAGCTTAAAACAAATGTGTGGGCAGTGTGGCTCATAAAACATATTTATTGTAATTTTTTTGTTAAGCAGAATTTTCATTAACATGGGCAAGTTAGAAAACAGGTATTACAAATGTTTTTTTGTAATTCAAACGGTATTGTAACATTAAGAAAGCATCTGTTTTGCCTAACATGAAAATATGAGGATGAGAGGAAATGCAGAAAAGAATGTCATAATTACTTTGTCTGTTTTCCCACATTGGGTCATATTTCTCCTTTGTTTGCCAGCACAGTAGAGGTGTCGACATATATACCAGTTTCCCCATGTTTTTGGAATAACATGTAAAAACAAGTTTGACAGAAATTATGTCAGAGCCAAAAATGTGGTTTTATAATACATTTACATTAAAATTGTACATTTTATTAAACCAAAAGTGGCAAAACATTGGCCGAAGTTGCAACGTTGGATGTTGTCTATTGACATCATTTGATATTAAAAAAAAACAGCAAGTGGCTTTGTGCATTACAAGCAAATGTACAAGTTAGTTCTGGCCAGCATGAGCATGACACCTGGTGGTGGCTCGATATTAGTTTTTTTCTTCTTTTTCTGACAATTTGTTTTGCCATTGAATTACAATTCAATCATATCCAATAATAATTGTTTTGTGCGCAGTTTTTTTGCAGTAACTCCACCTGCTATTTAGACACTGAAATATTCATCCTTACATTTCTGAATGAAGCCTTTTTTCCCTAGTAAATAAATCTGCACATACACTTTTGAAATATGAAAATAATAGTTGTGATCTAGCAGTCAAAATAGTGCAATGTGAAAAAGGGTATTTTAAAGTTATACTAAGACCTGTAATGTGAAGTGACAGCCACTAGATGGAAGCAGTGAAACATCAATTACATGCATCACTTGAAGTAGTCATGTCTTCTCTCATATCTTTCTGTAACATATTCAGCAGCAACACTCTGATCATCTTTATAGCATATTCATATTTCATGTTATTTTATTAAAACAACATTGTCCCAAGGTGAACACATGCAAACTTTAAAAAAAAAAAGATATGGTTAATATTTAAAAACACATTTGTAATTACTGAGGTGGGGAACAGTGAACATAATGGTATGACCTTTAACTACAAAAGCCATTGTGCCACTTATTAAGACTCTAATGGAAACTTCCTATTATAAATGATGTAATTCGAAAGCCATGATTAACATGAACTGATAACATAGACATGGCACAATACCTAACATGGCCAGGTGATGATGTAACATATTTAACATCTCAGTGAAACTCCACCCGAGACCGCTCCTGTGTTGGTATCCGGCAGGGTGTTGAGATGTGTATCAGCTTGTTGAAACCCTCTGACTGTCGACATTGAAAGCTGTACATTATTACTAAGGCCTACATTTCAGATATCACCCATCTATACTGTGACACCTCCCATAAATATATTATAGGGCTGTGTGTCCATCAGGGTCAAGGCTCAGTGCTTGTCAATGCTTTCAACACTCACACACACATACACACTCTCCACTCCCTCAGAGCACTTCTCATCAGTATTCTCCCATGGTGCTGGATACAACTGTGTCCGCAGCGCCGACAGAACGGGGACAGCCTCTCATTCCTTGGATTTCTGGGGCCCACCTCAAAGACCCAGAGGCCAAAACTAAGGATTTCAGAACAAATGAAATCTTTATTCAATTAAGTCTGTGGCGGCCAAGCCTGTCACAAGTGTGTTACCCTCTGGCTCAAACCCCACAGTGATGTCTTCTCAGGGGAATTCGGGCTGGGTTAAAGCCAAAGGAGGTTTGGTGCTTCTAATGAACATGGCGAGTTTGCTGATCTTGGAACAAATCCTGTTCTATTCCAGTTAAACAATGAAAGGTCAAAATGATTAAATGAAATGTCAAAGAAGTGCTGACTAATATAACTTGAAGAATGTTGCCGTGTGTGTGTGGAAAATTTGATTTCTGTTCAATATTCTTCCACTTCAAAACAGTAAGAAGAAGTAGTCAAGAATATATTTTCATCCATCTGATAAATGTAGCCAACATTAGTTCTTCTTTTAGCTCTGTTTTGGTCTACACCAACTAAACAGCAATATATTGCTAATTACTTACTAAATACTGTTCTAGATGTATTATTATATTTATATCACAAGCTAGTTGATAACGTTGTCTACCTGCCCTTTGGTGCTGGGCTAATGGTAGCTTCAGTGTATTTGTAATGCATTTGTAAACATTGATGCCTATGAGAGGGGAAATTGAACCTAATTGTCACAAGAGAGACCCCTTTTGCTTAGTCACCTGTTCCATTGGTGATATAAATCTCGATTTGCAGCTTTAAAAGACATGTTTTAGTATAGTATGCTTTTCTGCACTGAGGAATACAGTGTTGTTTTGTAAAATACAGCCTCATTGTCGTCATTGCTTAACAGACGAGAGCTGCCTGTCACGGTTTTCTTGATTAATTTACCTGTCTGTTGGAGTGAATGGTTTAGCAATCATTAGCTTTTACTTCTAAGTTTTCTTTTGAAGAGAGAAAATGGTAGAAGCAGGACATAAGCCACACCTAAGATGACATAAAGACAGAATGAGTAATCATGAATGTGCCACACATCTGTTCTGACTCCACTTTTGTTCAGGTGTTGTGACGTGAATGCGAAATTCCCGCTGAAAATGTTACCTATTACACGCAAACAGTCAACTGACACAAGACAAATTCCCTTTTTTTTCAAACAGATAAAAACTGTCCATGAAGCTCCCCGCTCTTCTGCACATTTTCTAGCAACAGAAATAATTCCTGGGGTTGGTGAGCAAGATGCAGTATACCAGCCCATCAATCAAACCGAACCGCTGAGCAGATCCATTATTGTGTGTACGTGTCTTTTTGCTCTGCAGTGAATAACTTTCCAAGTAAACTTGTGAGGACAGAATTTCTCCCAGCATCACTGGCAAAAAGTCAAGCAGAAGATCGGGGTCATATTTTCTCAATTATTTCAACAATGTATAAACAACCTATATTCAAAAGATGGACAGAGCAAATGTGTCTTTAAGTTATTGCTATGTTTTCTCATTAACTGGGTCCCATTTTCAACCCTAACCGAGCTCCCATCTGAAACTTGATTCTGAGATTGCTTCACAGCTGTGGTGGGTTTCTCCTCCGCGCATTCTTGGACTCTTGAGAATCACTCATTCAAGTGACTCTTAATTATAGCTTGAAACCCTAATCTTCCAAAACTGCCAGCTTATGTTTCTGCAAACAATTATTCTTCACAGTTGAACCCTGTTGTCGATGAAGGATGAGTTCAGCACAATCCTTTAGTTCCCTGCTCAGGACAGATGAGATTTCTCCTTAAAGACAGTCAATATAATATTGATGTTGAACTCAGCATTACCACTAAAGTGACGGAAAGGAACTAAGGAACTTTTGTTACTTTATACTTCTACTGTATTGCTCTTCAGAGGGAAATATTTAATCACTGGTTCCCAACCATTTGGCTCATGACTAGTTTTGGTTTGTAGGTTATTTAGATGTATATGGGTTTTGAACTGTTCCACCAAAGAGAAATCTCCCCTCAGAACTTCTCAAACACTTTCATAAATATTCCTAAATATCAAGGGCCAAAAAAGACAAAATCATTTTTTACTAAAAAGCAGAGATAAGACACAGACATTGTATTTTATTTGTGACATTAGAATTTTTTGTCAAAAATGTGAGTAGTACTTTCACCAATGTTATGAATAAAAAAAGAACATAATCAGACCTAACTCTGAAAGCCAGAGTGAGATAAACAACCATGCAAAGTTTTGTCTACATCAACATCTACTTTGGAGCGTGACTGAGGCCCTCTGATGCGTCACCTTGAAACACCCATCCCCAGCAACACTGCTTAAAACAGAAACTAACCCTAAATTAACTTGGAATAACCAGTGACATTTTTGTGGTTGGCTAAATATGTCAAGCGATAGAGACATGGCACCAGTCATATAGGGTTACAGCTGTGGGTAAGGGGCGGTTATATTGGACGTGTTACCTGGTTGTGTTTGTTGCCACTGAACTTTCTCAACACAAACACACATGCAATCCTTGGTGGGATCAACTTACCTAAGAGGAATAATGCTAATAGCAACAATGTTCTAAATATAAACCCACAGACTTGATGCGTGATTGAAGCGTGATGATGCTTTATTTGTTTCAGCAGTGTGACAGACTCCTGAGGTTCCTCTCACACCTGTGAGTCTCATGATCTAGCTGCCTCAGCAGACACAAAGGAGTTACACAAAAACTCACTTGTCTTATCCTTAACACCATGTTTATATGAAAGCAGAGGTATTGCCTTTTATAATGATGAAAAGGGTCAAAAGGGGTTTCGGATCAGTTACTTCAAGTAATCACACCCCTTCCCCCTCTCTTCTGGGCACATCCAGCTGAATAAAACCACTGCAACTAGTTTAACCAGACAGTCAATAGTAGCATTGATCTGGCTTGCATTAACATTGATTTCACATACTTAAAGTGAAAGTGTAAATGAGGATACACCACTCCTGAGCTATAGCCACAAGCATATGCTGATCATTTAATCCTTTTACTCACACTAATGAGACACAAGTATTGGATTTTTCGCTCTCTAAAATAACATTTTAAAAGCCTTTGAACCATGTTCAGCAATAACATTTTAGTTGAAGTACATACCACTAACACTATCTAAAATATATCCTTTTATAAGTGTCTTTTTTCAAACAAAAAAATGGCTTTAAAGAGATATCTATGCATTGCTTATTTGCATTCCAGATTGTAATGTTGTAATACCATATTGCTATTTCAATCTTTCAGTCATTTAATCTGAGGCGTATCTTCGGCTGTGTTGACGTAGAAAAAAAGAGCCACTGTAGGCTGGTTGCATGAACAGAAGAGCTGACTTTGCATTATGTATAATGTGTGTGAGAAAACCTACAGTGTTTATTGTGGACAGTCTG
The DNA here is from genome assembly GCF_902827175.1 of Gymnodraco acuticeps. NCBI lineage: Eukaryota > Metazoa > Chordata > Actinopteri > Perciformes > Bathydraconidae > Gymnodraco > Gymnodraco acuticeps. The sequence continues at coordinate 938,796 of NW_022989894.1, forward strand.
TGTAAATGTATGTGTAAATAGCCCACCTAGCTTTGGGCTGGGACAAACAAAAGGCAGTCCTGAAGAAGATAACCAGGATAAACCACAACTAATTTATCATCTCCAGCATAATCAATATAAGGCTGCAGTAGTAGACTGGATTTGGTTCTTTGCCTGACTGAGTACAAACATTAGACTCTCCACATAAAAATATCCATTAGGGAAGAATACTCTGTATTTGGTTTGAGGTGCTGAGGTGAACCAAATCTGTTTGTGCTTCTGGTTAAAGCTGCATTATTTCAGAATTTTACATTTATAATGGATTAGCCCAACAATGTGTTGTACTTTATTTCAACACACTATTTTGGTTTTAAGGCTTTAGTAAGTTTAGTTTTTTGTGGAAGGCAACCTAAACCCTCTAAAGGCCCTCTATATACACTATGTGCCCAGAACCAAAACATTAGAATACAAAGTTAGCGTCCAGCTTTTGAACTGGGAAGCATTTATAGCTAAATAACAACAGTATCACTTACTGTACGAATATTATCTACGATGTTCTGCTCTGTTGGACTTATTTTGGTTACCTGATATTTAGTTTTTCTTCTCATTTTTACTCAATTACTTTCCTCCGATAGGCACATGACATTTAGTTGGGTAACTTTATCAGATGATAATATGTCAAGTGGCTTGCTTATATACTGTACATTAATGTAGCTTTATATCGAATGTGTGTAGTTGTTTCCTAATTATAGCTGTATCAATACATTTGAAGTTAAGCTGCAAATCCTCTCACTGACACGAAATGTACCTAACAATGCTCTCAGGTCACAAAGGCTCAGAGTCTACCATTCCCTGGAATTGTGACACATGGAAAAATGAAGTGTACAGCACATTAAATGTACATATAGAAGGGCAGTCAGTGAGTCATGTTGTTGTTTTCGGCCTCAGGAAACTAGATGTATGTGGGACATTGGCTGCCTCTGGGCCTGGCTGGAAAAACCTCTCACCCTCGAGACCTTTCCACAGTGTTGTCAGCTGCCAACTACACACACACGCACACACAGTAACAAACACACAAACCACCTAGAGACATAAATGCACTGAATTCTATCCACAGCATCCTTAAGTGTGTTTTGCTGGTGTGTGTTAGTCTGACCACACAACGACGCAGTGGCTGGCGTCACTGTGTGGTAAATTAGAAGTCATGTTATAAACAGATTATTTTAGTCTCTGATTATGTGCGCACCAAATGATGGCTTAGTTTAAACACCAGGGACTCTGCCCAAGTGTTCTCTCTTTGATTACACAGAGGACGTCTGGATGATAATTATTATACTAAAGAAAGTTGCACCATTTCCAGAATGGATAAAGGTATCACTACATTTTCTGCTTTTTCTTTTGTATGCAATATACATTTTTGTTGAAATTGATAATGTCTTGGTGTAAATTTGCTGATTACATGTACTCAAATGACGGTACTTTAAACTCTTGCACTTAACATACTGTAGGTCTCTCCATAATACAATATATGACTTTATATCTCCACTACTTTTCAAAAATTAATATTGTACCTTAAGTAAAGCTGTAGTTATTAGTCACTTCTCAGCTAAGGATCTTACAAAAAAGAACATGATAGAATACATACAACACAAAAAAAGGAGCGACTTTTTGACCCCCATCTCATGTTTCAGATGTACAGTGAGTTGTGTTTAATATGGAGACAATTTCTCTCAGATATTGGTTTTAGTTTCTCATTTCACCAAAAAGGCAGAGATTCAGTCTAAAGCCGAAACATCAAACATGTATTCAATATGTGTTTTTATTTCCTGCCTGAATAATTATTTTAGGACCCGTCATGTATCTTAAGACCATTAGGAAGGGACCCAACCACTAATTTGGAGACCTCTTGATTCAAATGCTAAGTAAAATGCTTTTTAATTAATGCACTGGTATACTAATAATATAATATATAGTAATATATCAGTCAAAGTGGCCATTTGTCTACATAATAGTATTTTAACTTTTTATACTTGAAGTACATTGTTTGTTTAGATTTGTTACTTAAAGGTGGGGTAGGTAAGTTTAAGAAACCGGCTCGAGATACACTTTTTGTTATATTCCATGGAATGCTCTTAACATCCCGATAGCAATGAATATCTTAAGTGCTTTGACAAAAAATCCATACAAAAATGTAATCTGTGGAAGCCGTAGTACTGTACAAAGCACGACCAATCATTTTAGCCGGCCCGGCTAAAGTAACTGGATGGCCTACCTGCCTGGTCTGCCTGTCAGCCTTCCTATCTGTGCACAAACTTATCTCGTGCCCTCATTGGTCATGTGCGCGTTCGTGTGTGTTGGAGGAGGGGCTCTGTAAGGAAGTAGCAGATTTGTTCCGGCTGTGTATTTTCAAATTCTAGCTCACTCGAGCTGGTTTCTCCAAAATGACCTACCCCACCTTTAAGGGTCTGAGTATGTATTTTGTATTCTGCTCTTCCTTCCGGGAAAAGATTGTCCCACTCTTGACCTAACAATCAACATCGGCACCTCAGTTGATTCCCCGACTGAGACTGCAAGGAATCTGGGTGTGACCCTAGATAACAACCTGTCCTTCACTGCAAACATCGCTGCTACAACCCGTTGCTGCAGATACACGCTTTACAACATCAGGAAGATACGTCCCCAGCTGACACAGAAAGCGACTCAGGTTCTGGTCCAGGCTCTCGTCATCTCACGCCTAGACTACTGTAACTCCCTCCTGGCTGGTCTACCTGCATGTGCCATCCGACCTCTGCAGCTCATCCAGAATGCAGCGGCTCGTCTGGTCTTCAACCTTCCTACATTTTCCCACACTACTCCGCTCCTCCGCTCCCTTCACTGGCTTCCGGTAACTGCTAGAATCCACTTCAAGACACTGGTACTTGCTTACCACGCTGCGAATGGATCTGGCCCTTCGTACATCCAGGACATGGTTAAACCGTACACCCCAGCGCGTGCACTACGCTCTGCATCAGCCAAACGACTCGCTGCGCCCTCGCTGCGAGGGGGACCCAAGTTCCCATCGGCGAAAACACGTGGGTTTGCTGTCCTGGCTCCAAGATGGTGGAATGAGCTCCCCATTGACATCAGGACGGCAGATAGCTTGCACATCTTCCGGCGCAAACTGAAAACTCATCTCTTTCGACTCCACTTCGAGCGATAGAACTATTAACAAAGCACTTATATACTAATAAAGGACTGGCTTATCTAAAGCCAGTTGAGTAGCACTTGAAATGTTTTAGCTCTATGAAGCTTGATGTACTTATATGATTCTGTTTTCTTCAAGTTGTATTTTGTTGGTCGAACGCACTTATTGTAAGTCGCTTTGGATAAAAGCGTCAGCTAAATGCAATGTAATGTATTTGGCACTAATGTAAGGAACATTTTGAGAGGTTATAATGGATTTCCCATGGGTGTCCGGAGTGCACCATCAGGTTTTCTTAAAGTTTCCCTTTCTGTTTCCCTTTCCGTCTTTCTCCGGATGCAGCCGTAGTTTCTCCATACAACCAGGAAATGAAGTGTGTTAAATTCTCCTGTGTGTCTCACCAGAGTAAGGCTAAGGATTACACACAGAACTGCTCAGTTTTTCTGTTGGACCCCTTCCAGCAATCAAACAAATACACCTCTGCATGCATCATACCCTCAGACGCGGGAGAAGGGTGGAGGGTAAACTACACCCTCTTTACAAACCTCACCACCCTCCCCAGTCATAAACACACATGCACTTTCTCTTTGCTGCCAGGCTACACTGTATCATTTTGGGAAAGCCGAATATGGGTGTTGTCTGTTTCTTGTGAAACCACGCCACACAGATGGTTAGAAAAATGGCTGTGGCAATACCTTAATAGAAACTATGACTGTTTATGTTAGTCAGCAAGAGTTCAGTGAAAAGACATGTGGCGATTAAAAAGAATTGGTATCACCAAAATTACATGATGTGTATCCTCCAGTGTGTGTGCACCTCTACTCTTTGGAAATGAGGTAAGACAGGGTTACAAATAAACCTGGAGGCTTAACAAGATGGTATGTGTAAGGGTGAGAGGGAAAGCAGGACATAAAACTCACTCTGGTTTTATGGAGGTCAAGCCAGTGTTGACCTTTCCCATTGACCTTTAACTTGTTGACCGTCAGTGAGAGAAGATGACCCCAACATTGCACCCTTTGTATGTTTGTAGGCCAATTCGTTCCCGTGAGCAAGATAAAGATTGTAACATTTAAAATGTATATGTAAACTGTTTTTACTGTTGTCCAGTAAAATGTAATCATAGGCGTTTACAGTTAGCTATGATGCACAGGTTTGTACTATGAAGCATCTGCAAAACTACAATATATAGTGTGGGTTAATTTAACATTACAATGAAACAACGGAAAGAAAAGGGTATGTTTTTTTCTAAACCTAAGTTTAGTAAGAACAGTAACATTAGAGTAAATCCAAACTACGAGAAGAAGAAAAACATTTTCAACCCTTCTTGTGGTGTTACTAGTTTATTTATCTTTCTCTCTGATAATCTGGCCAATTCATCTGGTCTGTATTCCGGTGATCAATCTCTCCTCTCTCTCCTAAAATCACCATTAACAGGGTGTCAGACTGCAGGGCAATTAAAACAGCGAAACCCACTGAGAGTCTGCCAAAGGCTCTGCTGCTAGCTGTTTGCTTTTAACTGTGGCTAAAAAAGAGGTGTTTGTGTGTCAGTGAATGCAAGGATCCACTGTGGGAAAACTGGCAATGTTTTGCACTTACTGAAAATATGTGGGCTTCCTGTGTGAAACTAAAGGCCAAGGCCCAACTAAGGCATTGCAAAGCTTGCTGTCAAGGACACTCTGAATGAATTATCTCCTTAAGCCTGAGTGGCAACTGGCAAACACATGTTTAAGAATGATTGCAATAAAAATCGTGTTGCATTATTTGCTTGAGTGTATAATCAAAACATCACCCCCATGTTATCAACATAATTCAAAATTCTGCCTACAATAATGCACTTTATTTACTCTCTTTGGATTTCAAGTCCCACTAATTTCCCGTGCTGCTTCAGACAGGCATTTAGATTAATCAAGCCTGACTTGAGCAGTTGTCGTGCTGAGGAGGAATGCTTCTCTTGACTCTCTTCGTGTTTGAGGATAATTGGTACTGATTACCGCCTCTTGCTGTGTGTACTCACTGCTCAATGATGGGGAATGGCTCAAACACACAGATGCTCACAAACACATAGACACACTTTGTTTTCCCCAAAAGAAACACTCAAAGACAAAGGCGCATACTTGTAGATACACACGGTTTCCCCCATTATCTGCTCCAGGACACACCTGTAGGGGAGGAGGCTTGTTTATTTGAGCTGCTGCATCTCTTAAAGACATTCCAGTGTGGTTTTCCCACGCTGAGGGTGGTACTGGGAGCTGGTGAGGGCGATGGAGGTGGATGGGCTTGGGGCAGAGGCCTCTTGGACATTGTGTTGATAGTTGAAAGAGCCTTGTCTGGCCGCCACGATACATAACACACATTCCTGGGAGACATGTCCAGGCATGTTAAAAAAAAGACTGTAATGCAAGGACACACACACTTTCTCACTGATGTAGTAGTTTAGTAAAGGGAATCTGTTTTTTTTGCATGTGTATGCATGTGTGTATTTGGAAGAAGAGATTTAAAAGCAGCAGGATTAGTGTTGTTTTTCACTTTGAAGTCTCAAATCAACACACTGCATCTAAAAACAGATGCAAGATGCTGCTTTGCTCGGCTTGAGAAGAGGGCAGCAACAGTGTAGCTATACAAAAAAAGAAAAAAAGGCAGGATAATCCGGCTATCATTAGATACACAAGAAAGAAAAACACAAGTGAGCTGCCCTGAACTGTGTGGCTCCAAAATAGATCTTATCAACAAGGCCAGAAAAGACTGACGGAAGAAAAAACTCTTTACTGTCTATTTATGCATGGACGTGCATGAGCTCACACACATACTGAGTTCGCTGTTAAGGCCCACTCTAGCATCCCCAAAGCTCCTATTGTCAACGTTTATCAGCAGCGTTTTGGTGAAACAAGACTCCCTAGACATCAGAGGGCCAAAGCAGCAAAGCAGGACCCCCCCCCTCTTTCTTTCTCACCCTCAGCTGCCAGGGAGGGGCCGCCCTGTGCCCTGATTTATATCCTGCAGGTGTCTGGCATGTTCATGTGGATGCATGGATAACTCCATGCACGTGTAATGTCCGAACAAATCGGCACTTTCAGAGAATTTCACTATTTAGATAAGGCAGTAAAGTGAAACACTGAGATGAATGCTTCACACTTGGAGTCCGCTCCATTAAATGTTCACTGTAAAGCTCCAGGATCCTCTTTCTGCTCTGCAAAGGCAAATAGATTTAGGGTTAGGGTTAGTAGACACTGCACGAAGCACATTATAAATATCTCTAGAGGCCAAACACCATTGTACATAAGCGGCTAGTTACCTAATTAAGGTCTTTATTATATTTTCTAGTAAATAGTTATACATAAACAGCTGTGCCAGCGAGTTTTTGTTTCTGTAATCAAACTATAGCCATGTTTTCTTATAGCACAAGACAAAATCCTCTCCCTTTGTGCACTGAAAGAGATATACTGTTCAGCAACGCACTCCACAAGTGTTTTCTGCACTAATTTTGGAAAATATATGGTAGAAAATAAACACCTATAAGGACAACAAAAAATAGGATTTCGGCTTGTGTGTTTGCCCGCACACATCCTCTACCTGTTGACACATGCAAGAAAAGATAAACACACACAGAAATGTAAAAAATATTTATTTTCTTTGTTAGGTGTTGACAAGATTATGAGATTCAGAGAGGACAGCAACACACAAACATTTACTTTTTTCCCTTAAATCTAAAAGAAAATGTATTGGTTGATTTGTTTTGATTTCTTAACAATACCTTGTTTCATACAGCAGTTCTCTCCTCTGTGATTTGGTTCCTGCGTGAACCAACCCCTCAATCTGTCCCTCAAACACAACCTCAGTCTCTTCTTTCATTTTCCCAGAAGGATAGTCTTGGTAAAGGGTATACTATTAGAAAAGATGGAGAAAAGAGAGATGGGATGATAAGAAAGAAAGGCAGTGGGGTTGGGGGGTGGAAGGAAGGAGGGGTGCAGGTCAATGAAAAGTGCTGAATCAGCTCTTACCCATCACACGATCTATTCCCGAGTTTCCCTAGGGAGCAGTTATGTTCTCAAGGCTCCGCGCTCTACAGTATATAACGGGAACATTCATTGGACAGACAGCACTTAGTGACGGAGATCACATTACCGGGCCGTCAAAATACGTGGAAGAAAGGCTCCATGTCACTGCTCATGTATGTAACAATGAGACAAAGCATGAGAAAAGTTGAGGCCCATGTGCTTTTAAACATTAAGATCTGAACATCCCTGAGGGGGGAAATGATGGCCCTGTGATAGCTGGTGAGCTGCATGTGAATGTCTGTGAGGTAGTAGGACAGGCCACTGGTGGGATGTTGTTTTTAGCTGTGTCACCATGCCGTGTTATTTCCATCCGTACCAAAAGGACAGTGTGATCTTAAGTCAAACACCCTTAAATATAATAATGTCATTCCACATCTGTCAAAACAGTGCTGTTTATCCCCACATTCAGCCCACTCAGTTCATCTCGACGTTTAAACAAAAGAGAGAAACCCGTAGAAGGTCAAGGCTGTCACCACTTAAAGCCAGCTGAGCTGAATAAACCTCCGACAAACTGATGCTCCGATACGCCTCAGACCACCGCTTCTAATCGGCTGACAGGAAGGAAGCTGAAGAATACCAGGAAGTGAGGTTCACTTGAAATACCCACCGGCTGCACTGGCCTTGGTTGCTGGCGGCATGAAACATGAACAATTCTGACTGCTGTTGCTAAGCAACGCTGATTAAGTTTAATCACCGAGAGACCTTTATCTGCGGGCGACGGCACAGTGCGCCCTGCCCTTTGGAGAGGTCACTCAAGATCGTGTGTGTGAAGTCATGATAGGCTGATGTGTATCTGAGGATCATGACATCAGTTAATTGCCTTTCCTTTTTACTCCTATACAATACTTTATTCCACTCGGATAACAGGATGGGTGATACGGATACATCTGCTGTCATTGTAAATTAAATGTTGTATTTTGAAATCAATATGTATTGTGGTATAATATATTTTCTAGAAATACAATCTACACTGAACAAAAATATAAATGCAACACTTTTGTTTTTGCTCCCATTTTTCATGAGATGAACTCAAAGATCTAAAACATTTTCTATATACACAAAATAACCATTTATCTCAAATATTGTTCACAAATCTGAAAACATCTGTGATAGTGAGCACTTCTCCTTTGCCGAGATAATCCATCCCACCTCACAGGTGTGGCATATCAAGATGCTGATTAGACAGCATGATTATTGCACAGGTGTGCCTTAGGCTGGCCACAATAAAAGGCCACTCTGAAACGTGCAGTTTTGCTTTATAGGGGGGGTCTGGGGGGGTCCGAAAACCAGTCAGTATCTGGTGTGACCACCATTTGCCTCACGCAGTGCAACACATCTCCTTCGCATAGAGTTGATCAGGTTGTAAATTGTGGCCTGTGGAATGTTGGTCCACTCCTCTTCAACGGCTGTGCCAAGTTGCTGGATATTGGCAGGAACTGGAACACGCTGTCGTATACGCCGATCCAGAGCATTCCAAACATGCTCAATGGGTGACATGTCCGGTGAGTATGCTGGCCATGCAAGAACTGGGATGTTTTCAGCCTCCAGGAATTGTGTACAGATCCTTGCAACATGGGGCCGTGCATTATCATGCTGCAACATGAGGTGATGGTCGTGGATGAATGTCACAACAATGGGCCTCAGGATCTCGTCACGGTATCGCTGTGCATTCACAATGCCATCAATATAATGCACCTGTTTTCGTCGTCCATAACATACGCCTGCCCATACCATAACCCCACCACCACCATGGGCCACTCGATTCACAACATTGACATCAGAAAACCGCTCACCCACACGACGCCACACACGCTGTCTGCCATCTGCCCTGAACAGTGAAAACCGGGATTCATCCGTGAAGAGAACACCTCTCCAACGTGCCAGATGCCATCGAATGTGAGCATTTACCCACTCAAGTCGGTTACGACGACGAACCGAAGTCAGGTCGAGACCCCGATGAGGACGACGAGCATGCAGATGAGCTTCCCTGAGACAGTTTCTGACAGTTTGTGCAGAAATTCTTTGGTTATGCAAACCGATTGTTGCAGCAGCTGTCCGAGTGGCTGGTCTCAGACGATCTTGGAGGTGAACATGCTGGATGTGGAGGTCCTGGGCTGGTGTGGTTACACGTGGTCTGCGGTTGTGAGGCCGGTTGGATGTACTGCCAAATTCTCTGAAACGCCTTTGGAGACGGCTTATGGTAGAGAAATGAACATTCAATTCACGGGCAACAGCTCTGGTGGACATTCCTGCTGTCAGCATGCCAATTGCACGCTCCCTCAAAACTTGCGACATCTGTGGCATTGTGCTGTGTGATAAAACTGAACATTTCAGAGTGGCCTTTTATTGTGGCCAGCCTAAGGCACACCTGTGCAATAATCATGCTGTCTAATCAGCATCTTGATATGCCACACCTGTGAGGTGGGATGGATTATCTCGGCAAAGGAGAAGTGCTCACTATCACAGAGTTTTTCAGATTTGTGAACAATATTTGAGAGAAATGGTTATTTTGTGTTTATAGAAAATGTTTTAGATCTTTGAGTTCATCTCATGAAAAATGGGAGCAAAAACAAAAGTGTTGCATTTATATTTTTGTTCAGTGTAGGAGCCAGCTTTTTACCAGCTTTAAGACGAGACTTCGGCAAAAGGTTTTATATACTCACCTGATGGCTAAATATTGTGTTAAAAGCTGTGTGATGAAAAAAACCAGCATCCTCACCTTGATCTACTGTATGTAGAGAGAAAGGAATTTTTGGAAAACCGATACTGGACACACAGCTGCTAAACTTTGATTATGGCATTTCTGTTTGATAGAGGGGTTGATTTGCAACATTTTAAAATAAATAATGCATCTAGGTTTTGAAAAAATAGATAAAATATTTTGGCTTCTAATAGAATATTATACAAACCAAAAATGCATAACTGAGCGCAGGCACACGCAGAACAATGCTACCTATTATATCTTATGAGAACAGGTATTGCTTGACCCTTGGGCTTTGTTTGAATTATACATTTTTCAAAATCTCATCTATGAAGGCTGCCTGCAACTCCACAACATGTTTCTCACAATCTCACTTTTCTTTCTCCCACACTCTCCCTTTATCTCTGTGCTTTCCTTCCTATCTCCTGTTGAATCTGCTTTCTCTTTTTTCTCTGCCTGTCATTGTTGTGTGTCTGCCTCACCTTTCTGCCTCAGTCTCCCTCTCCCTCCTTATATGGAAACAACAGGTAAAAGCTCTTCTTACAGTCCCCTGACTCTACAGAAGGGGGAGAGAGAGCAGAGATGCTATACATACAGAGGCCATAAATGATTTATTACAGGTTTGAGATGTGTTCACTTTATATTCCTCTCCCACAGGGCAATACGTTATCTTGTACATCTTATGTAAACGTGGAGGAATAGAAGAGATGCAGGGTAGGAAAGAGGAAGCAAAGCAATGGATACACAGTTTAAGTCTTCAGTGGGGAAATACAGAAATACTTGAACATAGAATCAGAATCAGGTTTATTAAAAGGTAGGTTTACAAGTACGAGGAATTTGACTTGATGTCAGGTGCATACATAAAAAATAACATTAAAAAATATTAGAAATATTTAAAAAATATAGCAGTATTTACATAGAAATAGAATGGAATGAAAATGGAATACAATTCGGCAGTAATAAAAAACAAAACAGATATTGTGTACATACATCTATAGTGAAGCAAAACAAGTATAAAGACTACAAAAAACAATCAAAAAGGACAAATCAAATTCCTACATTATAAATAAACACCATTCAGGGTTTTCTTAAGGTTTCCTTTTAAGAATAAAGCATTCATTTATTAAACTGTAGGTAGCTTATTCTGAAGGTTTCCATGCATCATAAGCATTGTGGTTTTATATTTCGCTACAGCAGTGCCTGCACAACTATGTCATCAATTACATTTCATGTGTGTTACCAGAAAGAACGAGACTCCCATACATAAACAAACTGGAACACGGGACAAGAAAAGACAGCCCACAAAACCATGGCAGATATTAATCAACCCCCTGATACGGGGAGACAGATGGCAGGATGCACAGATGCGTGTTAGACAGCTGAGACTGTCATACTTCTTTGACGTAAAACTTCCCAGGTGTTGCCTCCTGGGCTTCATTGAGGGAGGCACAGTGGGCACATTTTTCGGCGTGTGTGTGTTTGTCTAGATGTGTGTCTGTCTGAGGGTAAACCGATGCTTTCATGTGAGTGTTTTTTCTACACTCAGGTTTCGGTGCCAGTGTACGTGTCATGTCATGCCTTCGTCAAAGTGAGCGTTCGCAGTTAATCTCACGCTGGGCCTCAAAGCAGTTGGCAAGGAGAGAGACAAAGGGAAGTTCTTTAAAAGCTGAAGCAGCTCTGGCGTGTGCATTCCTCTCATACCAAGTGCCAGCCAACGCCAAAATTAAACAAAGAAAGGATATCGTTTACCTATTGTGTGCTTATTCAAATCAATGATGCCATAAATAACTGTATATGAGTATAAATTCATGCTCACTTGATTATACATTGACAGTGAATGCTGTGTTGAAATATTCTCAAGTCCATTTTAATTAAGCTGCTTTTTTCTAATAATGTGCCCTTTTACACCAGCCATCTTTTTGTCGATTGATGATAATCGCTTGGCAGATTTATGGCGAAGTACTATTTGTCAGTTACCACAGAAAACCTAAATAATCCTAGGAAATTTTGGAAAGCCATAAAATCGTTATCCACCGGTGAGATCCGTAATGAGCTACCTCCGTGCCTAACCACAGCATCTGGCACTATATCGGACAGGGCCACTATGCTAAATTGCTTTAATGAGCATTTTGTGTCCTGCGGTTCTATGTTTGATTCTGTCACTAACTCTGCTGCTGTGAACACCCCAATCCGTGACTCTGAGTCTGAACAATGTGGTCTGGAAAGCCCTTTCAGTTTTACTCCTTTTACTGTTAATGTTGTTCATGAAGCCTTATCTAAGTTAGATCCTAAGAAACCGGCTGGCCCGGACAACGTAGAACCTTTCTTTTTAAAGATAGCTGCAGATTTTATTGCTCCACCTCTCACTACTCTTTTTAACCTCTCCCTCAGCACAAATGCAATTCCAAAGGTATGGAAGTCAGCTTATGTATTGCCTTTACTAAAAGGAGGGGAGGCAACTATTTTAAATAACTATAGGCCAATCTCTAAATTATCAGTTCTGGCGAAGGTGCTTGAACGCCTAGTGAGTGAACAAGTAAAGGAGTTGTTATGTAAAAATGATATCCTGTCTAAACATCAGTCAGGTTTCAGAAAGCAACATAGCACCATCACTGCGACAATGAAAGTGGTGAATGACATTATGAGTATCTTAGACAATAAGCAGAGTTGTGCAGCTCTATTGATTGACCTTTCCAAAGCGTTTGACACCGTTGATCATCGCATTTTGAAGCAGAGGCTACTCAGTATTGGCATATCCAGCCATGCAGTGGGTGGTTTGTGAACTACCTCTCTGAAAGGTCCCAATGTGTTCACTTTGATGGGCTGTCTTCTGAGTGGTTAAACATTGCTAATGGTGTTCCTCAAGGTTCTGTTTTAGGTCCACTTTTATTCTCTATATATATATCAACAGTTTAGGTGAAAATGTGGATGAAGCTACTTTACATTTTTATGCGGATGATACCGTGATGTACTGTGCAGGTCCCTCCATTCAGGAGGCTGTTGTTAAATTACAGGCTGTTTTTAACATTATTCAGACTCAGCTCTCTGAGCTTAAGCTTCTTTTAAATGTTAATAAAACTAAGGTAATGCTCTTTTCTAAAGCTAAAAAGACTACAGACACTGCTTTGGATATTGTTACTATGCAAGGACAAGTACTCGAAGTGGTTACCTGTTATAAATACCTTGGTATCTGGCTTGATGATTGTCTTACTTTTAAACTTCAGGTCATTAATCTGCTTAAAAAGCTGAGGGTTAGACTAGGTTTCTTTTTCAGAAACAAGTCCTGTTTCTCATTTGAAGCCAGGAAAAGGCTAGTCACTGTGACCTTTTTACCTGTGCTGCACTATGGTGATTTGATCTATATGAATGCACCTGCCCATTGCCTGGAAAAGTTAGATGCCGCCTATCACAGTGCTCTGAGATTTGTTACTAACTATAAAGCACTTACTCATCACTGTACCCTGTATGCCAAGGCAGGTCTGCCTTCACTAACTGTACGGAGGCTCAGTCATTGGTACATGTTCATTTACAAAGCCATATTGGGTAAACTACCTTTTTATATCTGCTCTCTGATCTCTGATTGATTGATTGATTGAAAAGTTTATTAACAGCTTGTATATTGGGTACAGTACAGTACAGCTCAAAACATACAATTGTTAAGGGGATGCAGACCAGAGAAAGACTTTCGTCTTGTTTACATCAGGGTCCCCCATTTCCAATTCATCATATCATTTAAGACATATAAGACATATTTGACATACAGATGGCTTATTTACAATTTACATACAGGTGGTTTTTTACATACAGAGCTGGGGATTGTGGGTAGTGTAGTCTCTTTGGCGCTCCACATTTCAGAGAAAACAAGTTGTTTCTCAGAATTGAAGGGTAAAAACACAAAAGCATTGCACACAATTTAAACCAATCAATGTTGTGTAATTAACAAGGATAATCTGGTGTTTTTTAGTCGATGAGTGGTGCAGATATCACTGTAAAATCAATAGACAGTAAGGGGAATACTTACTTCCGGGTGTACAATTCTCCGTTATCCAATGTGAATGGACGCTCACATTGCCTTTAAGGGCAGCCGACACAAACGAATGCCGTGCTTCCCTGAGCGTCAAATACCGCCGCAGATGGGAATACATTGCAATCAGTTGAAAGCTATTTGCATCCCTTTATGACGCTGAAGGAGCCTAGGAGCGTCACAAATGGACGCCACGGACACTGACCAAACATCGCTATTGGACGCTTAGGGAGTGAGAGTGTGTTGTATAGGGCGTACACACGGAGCCGTTTGACCCCCCAGAGCGTTGTGTATGCCGTTCTATCCACCTTGGGACCCGTTATCGTTTCCGCAGTCGTTTAGTGCCGTATTCGGTCGTCCTCGTGTGGCCGAACGGTCTATACGACACTAAACAGTAACGCAAACGACCGTTTTCGTCCTCGTGTGGCCGGGGCCTAAATGTGCCAAGTGCTCGGACTGTCTTAGGGAAGAAAGCTTTTAGTTGTGCAGCTCCACTAAATTGGAACAGTCTGCAAACATGTTTAAAACGGAGCACTTTGGTTCCCCTGCATCATTTTAAAACTCGGCTGGGTGACATGCTGTTTGATACTCATGGTACCTGTCACTGTAAATAGAGTTTGTAAACTGTACCCTGTACATTATGTTGTATGTCATCCTTATTGTTGTTCTGTTGTTTTTATGTTACATGTGTAACTAATGTGCTGCAGGTCACCCTTGAAAAAGAGATCTTTTGATCTCAAGGGGCTTCACCTGGTTAAATAAAGGCTACAAACAAACAAACAATGGCTTACACAAGCACTCAACAGATTTAGCATTTTTAAAAGGGATTCAAAAGAGGTGCAGCCAACCAGAGATGTTACATTAGTTTTATTCTTGCCAAATGTGGCTCCTACATTACCCACAATGTTGTGACATCACTTGAGGCCACATTGGCAGAGTCCCCTTTAACTCTGAGATACAGTAACACCTTTATCAGTGATTTATTTTTATTTTCATGTTAGTGTACAGCTTTTCCCCTTTGGATTCGATGTTTTTTAAAATAAATGTCAGTTATATTATTATGCATTTAAAATGCTAATTTGCAGTCATCGCACTTAGTCATGCATGCATCTCATGAGCAATTTAAAGCCCTAAGTTTGTGCTCATGTGAGTCACCACACCAGCTCATAAAAATGCATTGTCTGAGTCTGCAATGTCATTCATTTGCATTTTGTTCATCACCAACACACTGGTAAATGATTGATGAACAAACACTTGAACAATGAGGGAAGTGTGTGTGGGGAAAACAATGGGTTTTCATTTCAGACTAATGTGGGCTTGATCTGACCGGACCTTGAAGAGAAGTAACTGTCATTTACTGGCATCACACCGACAGGAAGCAGATTACTGACGGATCCCGTTTCAGTTCCCCTGGCAGCTCAAAAGCAGGAAGTCAGACTGATAAGCAAGAGTAGCCACAGACAAGGGAACAACTGTAAAACATATCAGTAAAGAGGACCACATACTGAAACACACAATTGTATACACACCACATGACTAGCCTTGGACTGTGTGAATGAAACATGATTTATGATACAAAAAAGGCTTGCAATGTTTTCTTTTGTGTGCAACACCCGTAAATGAGCTTATTGTTTCACTATCTGCGGAAAAACAACAGACTCTGCAGATTCCTCATTACGACCAAAATGTATCACATTTCCATAAAAAAATGTTCTCATCAAAAAAGCTGGATGGAAACAAAGGAGAGTATTCTGTACTTGCAAACTGAGCTGAACTGCAACATCGCTGTTCGAAACTATAAATGCATACTGGCACATAATTAGATACTTCTGGTATAAATCAAAGAGAAGCACCAAGAAAACTCTTCAGTGACAACTCAGTGGCCTAATTTGAGACTGAAAAGGGGAACAAATAGTACAACTCTAAATGTAACATGTATTATCTCGAGCAGCAGGCTAGTTTGGTATTTTTATACAATGGGAGACTCTTCCTGTCTTTCTGCAGCATTCCAGAGCTGTGGGATGGATGACACACGGCTCAGGATGTCCTGCGGGTAGCGATCCTTCCTAAAGGAAAGAAGATGAAATGTCAACACGTGATGGTACATTTTTTTGCACCGGGGATGGGAAACCAGTATCATGTGTTACTATGTTGTTTAAACAATTCTGGGGGCCAATCTGTAAAAGGTCAAAGCCAACAGTTTATTATTGATTGTCAAGTTTTACATTTCTCCAGATGACAAAGCGGTAGCTAGAGTCGTACTTGGCATTCAGCCTTTCCAAAATCAAATAGACTACATATGACAGTAAGTGCTCTATAAGTAGCAATCAAAGGCATATCCAGCTTACTACCCTAGTAGCAATCAATGACAACATAATGAACTAAATTTGTTTGTGGTTAAAGAAAAAAATGTCACCTTCACAACTATCATATTCACTGTGTAATATTTCCCATTTGTGTTGACTTTCAGGATGCTATCAGAGTTTAAAGCACTTTTTTTAGGTGATAAACATTGGCTGTTGCCAACTGAGAACCCATTTTTTCAAGAGGTAAATCTGCCACCATTATCATTGTAAACCGCATTTGTTCCGTTTGAATACTTGGACATTTTAACTTATTTTCCCAGAACACCAAAGGATGAGGTTGTGTGCAGGAATGTGTGTGTATGCACAACAATAATTATTCTGCTGTTGACCCTCAAGTACAGAGCACTTCAAGTTCAGTGATTTCAATTGGATCCAAATAGTTCTGCAACCCCAACCCAGCAGAGTCGTGAGAGTCTAATGACTAATCCAGTGGTCATCCCTCTGCCCAAACTCTCTCTCTCTCTCACACACACACACACACACACACACACACACACACACACACACACACACACACACACACACACACACACACACACACACACACACACACACACACACACACACACACACACACACACACACACACACAAACACACACACTCATACACATTCCCCTCAACACCGCAAACAGAGCATAGCCAATTAAGTAAGATGAGCAGCAAAGCTTGGGGTTACTGGAAGCACACAAAAGGCTTTTGTCAAACAGCCCCAAACTGACACACACTGGTTGAATGTATGTGAAAAGATTAACCATGCATACATTACTATATAGCCAGCAACCATTTTGGACTCATGTGATTCACTCACAGTTTTCCTCTTTCTATATCTTTGTACTGCTTTCCAGTAAACTCTCTCAGACCAATTATTTTGAGAGCTGAAGCATGTGAAAAGAGTGCCTAAAACCCACCAGAGGTTGGTATAGTTTATTCAAATGCCAGAGTTTGACAAACTGAAGTTGGAGAGAAAACCGAGGATATTATGCAGAGGGAGAAATAGACCGAATTGGACAAAGACTGACCTCTCAAACAGCAGGAAAAAAATCATTGTTCAAGCAGAAAATAATCATTATTAAATGAGACAAAGAAGAGGAAAAGAAAAGGAAAACAGAAAGACAGGACAGAGGAGAGGGCATGTCTTGACTCATTCAGACAGACAATGGTTGAATGACATAGTGTCTAACCTGGTAATAATTGAACATATTGTGTTTTTGTTAGCACAGAAAACCAGAAAAGATGAGTGTGACACAAGAAGATAGGATTATGTTTGGATTTTTCTTACTGTTTATACGTGGGAATTCATATTTATTTAAATGTTTTATATTTAAATATAGAATAATTAGTAAAGTCAATACAGCCATAGATGTGGATTAAATAGTTAAGACAATATCAGTTGGGTATACTATAAATAATTAACTAGTTCTGTGTCGTGCAAATACTTTCATTTAAGATGTGTTTTTAGTATTGTATTTAGTATTCACCCTGTTGCTTTTTAAGATAATTCATCTTTAACCTTGATACCACCAAGCTCACAAAATGCATACGTGTAAACAGATGCTGACATGCATGCAAATGAAGACAGTTGTTTTGATTCCTTCACACTCCCCAATTCAATATCATGCTCCAGTCTGCAAAGGGCTGTATGAATTTGAATAATTCATCAGCAGGGAGAGTTGCTTTTCTTCACCTTTTCAAACACACACACACACACACGCACACACACACACACAAACGCACACCCACACACATGAATCCCATGCCTCCATGCAATCCTCAACTGCAACCCTATCTCGATGAATTCATCAAACCTGTACAAGAGCAACAAGATGGTTCAAAGGCTTACTTACCTTTCAAGAAAACATATTCATTTTCTGAGAATGAATATAACTAAAGATGAACAAGTCGGCTAAACTGACATGCTGTGATGTGTGGTGCATAAAGGAGAGGTTTTGACGTTTTTTGAAAACACATTATTTTCACCAAGAAAGCAAATAAGGCCTGTTTTACAATATTTCAAAAAAGAGCAGGTAGCGTTAATAATTATATAATTTACTTGTGTTTGCAGTGTGTATAGTGTGTAATTGTTTAAAACGCAACAAACGCATATCTGCCATTCATTGACAATCGATAGATAATACAAAAAAAAGTCTCACACAAACTCAAACATCCAGTGAATTTTTAACGTGAAGCATCAATGAAAACAAATAGCCTCTCTTCATCTGAGCGCATAAACACACACTGAATTCCCCAAAACATTAATGAACAACAACACACCAGAGAGGCATACATTACTGAACATGTTTCTGATACAGGACCATGTGAAACACGAATCAGTGTGAAAAGTTCAAGAAAACATAGGAGGAGACATGTTCAAATCCTCTGATATTTACAGGGAGATGTTGCGTCCGTGCCCTTCTTCTTGTGAAGGTGACAGCGTCAGCGTGGAATGCAATCTAATCATCATCGTTAGGAGAAATTTGTTCGGGACAAAACAATCATCACACTTTCCCTTGCTGGAGATAGTTTCCATGAGGAGACATTGTGTGTGTGTGTGTGTGTGTGTGTGTGTGTGTGTGTGTGTGTGTGTGTGTGTGTGTGTGTGTGTGTGTGTGTGTGTGTGTGTGTGTGTGTGTGTGTGTGTGTGTGTGTGTGTGTGTGTGTGTGTGTGTGTGTGTGTGTGTGTGTGTGTGTGTGTGTGTGTGTGTGTGTGTGTGTGTGTGTGTGTGTGTGTGTGTGTGTGTGTGTGTGTGTGTGTGTGTGTGTGTGTGTGTGTGTGTGTGTGTGTGTGTGTGTGTGTGTGTGTGTGTGTGTGTGTGTGTGTGTGTGTGTGTGTGTGTGTGTGTGTGTGTGTGTGTGTGTCCTGAACTGAGGATTTAAACATTGGACAAAAGTATTTCTGAGAACATTGATCAAGCGCGACAGGATTAAGATGTAAGCATCTTATGAGATTTATACCTCTGGGCTTAAAACAAAAAATTCAAAGGAGGATTTTGGTGGTGTTGTACCATTAGAGGATTTTCCAATATTGTACTCATTGCTAAGATGCTGCTCTTTGAAATTGGCTAAACATGTCCTTACATAATGGCCCAACACATGTGTCTAAATGGGATGATAATACAAGAGTCTCTGTTGTGTCTAATTGAGACAATTTAGTAAATAAATAATGTCAGTGCTTTCTGCATTACATATACTGTACTTGGATGAGGATTATTTTCTTCTAGTAGCAGTCTGTTTTCCTATTTCTTTAATTCTTCTTAAAATAGGACTATCTTTTTGGAATAAATCTCCATGAAAGTGGCTAAGAATAATAATTTAAATAGGTTTTCACTCACATTCAAGTACAAATTATTCCAGCCTTGTTTCTTTATTCTGCTAAATTGACTACTTCTGTATAACACAAAAACAAGTGTTATTTCATGAAGAACAAGAACACATTCATTTGATATTTTTGCTGTAACTATTGTCGCTTAATGAACCTAAATTATATTAAACATTAAAAGTTTGCTGTCTTGAAAAGCATCACAAACTCAAAAGAACATGTTAATGGGAGTGGACTATCTGAAGGCCGAACCTGAACCTATTAATCGACCATTAAGTTGTTCGTACGATTCAAAGTGTGTACATTTGGGTCCTAAGACAAGACTCGTCCTACCGTTTAATGAAGTACAGCCTTAAACTATCAAAAAGTCAATATGTTTCCTCATCCATGAGTTGTTAAAACAATTAAGTGAGTTTTTTTTCCCTTCCCAAACAGCGTTGTCAGTCTCTTTGTCTTTGGATCGTCTTTTATTGCTGCGGGCCGGTGTAATTGCACAGAGCACCACTTTCTGATTCAGCACTTCCTCCGTTAGAAAAGCAATCAGGATTGTCCCCCAGCGATCCGCTTTATTGCTCCACTCTCTCAGTCTTATTTCAGATGATGTGAAGGGAAACACCGAACAATGTTCAGTTATGCTCTGAGGCCAAATCAGGCGGAGGATTTTTCTCCATCTTGTCGAATCATTGTGTCAACTCTCCGTCTGCAGGGCACATCCTCGCTGCTGAGGTTTGCACAACAGGAAGATGTTTTCTATTGTCTCATTACTCAGGATTGTCTTTTGTTTTCTTCCTTTCTCTTGTCCTTTTTCTCCTTTCTATCTTTCAATCTGCTCTGCTTTCGTCTTGCTGTTCAATTCATTCATTTGTTTCTTTTATTAGGTGTTTACTGATTCACATACACTTATTTTTGTACAATAAACCTGCTGAATTAAATTTATTTGAAGGGTAGAGTACCGACAAACAGATTCAGACTATAGGTTTGTAAAGTGTAATTAAATGTTACAAAACAAAAAATACAAGTGATAGTGTATACATATCAATACTGCATTAATTAAAGGGGACCTATCATGCAAAATGCACTTTTGTACGTCTTTTATACATGAATATGTGTCCCCGGTGTGTCATGGAACTCACCAAGTGTCAGAAAACACAACCCTCTCTCTTTTCCTCCATACCCAAATCTCTAAAAACGGGGCTGCAACGGTTCTGATACAGACTGATACAGATTTGAAATATCTCTGACGTCAGAAACGAGGAGCTCCGCCTATATGGGCAACTCTCCACCAATCAGGAGGAGACAGCCACGGCCATTGCCGTTCGAAAGCGCTGGAGACGCTGTCGTCATACTTGCCAACCCTCCCGATTTTCGCGGGAGACTCCCGATTTCATAGCCCTCTCCCGGTTTCCTCCCGGGATCATATTTCTCCCGCATTTCTGACAAAATCAGATTTACTCAAGATTGTTTCCACTCGGACTTTAATACAGCTACACCATTGTTTGGCGCGTCTCTTTAGTCACAGAAAACAGAACAAGAATCGACAACTCTACCCTCTGCTCACTCCTTTCCTGTAAAATACAGGTCCCGTCCCCGTCCCCCCGCGGTGGTTTTGAAATGCTCCCGATTTCTGAGGTCTCAAGGTTGGCAAGTATGGCTGTAGTACATATGCCAGGCCTGTAGGTGGCGCTGTAGTCTGCCACAAAAGCAGCGAAGAAGACTTCTCACAGATTCAGCCCTTGCGAAAACAGGGCTAAAAAAGAGCAAATAGAGCGAAATGAGGCATGGCTAAAATGCATGATCTGTTTGGTATTTTGACAAAAAAACTTCGCAGACATGTTTTATATAGGTATGGCCCTACAATATATTATTCAAATATAGCATGATAGGTCCACTTTAAATAAACATTAGAAATGTATTCCAAGGCAAGGGGCCAGACTAAGATTGGTTCAAAAGACCTCATGAAAGACGACACAAGAAGTGAGGATACCCGGCCCGGAGGAAGCCCGGGGTCCCCTTCTGGAGCCAGGCCCAGAAGGAGGACTCGTCGGCGAGCGTCTGGTGGCCGGGCTTGCCACGAAGCCCGGCCGGGCCCAGCCCGAAAAGGCAACGTGGGCAACACCTCCGCTTCTCCGTCCCGCGGGCCCACCACCTACGGGAAACATCGATGGGGTCGGGTGCGCTGCCAGAAGGGTGGCAGTGAAAGCGGAGGGTCTCGACGGACCAGACCCGGGCGACAGAAGCTGGCTTTGGGGACGTGGAACGTCACCTCTCTGGGGGGGAAGGAGCCGGAGCTTGTGCGGGAGGTGGAGCGTTACCAGTTGGATCTGGTTGGGCTCACCTCTACGCACAGCGTCGGCTCTGGAACCTTACTTCTGGATAGGGGTTGGACTCTATTCTTCTCCGGAGTTGCTCAAGGTGTGAGGCGCCGGGCGGGTGTGGGGATACTCACAAGTCCCCGGTTAGGTGCTTCGTTGTTGGAGTTTACCCCAGTGGACGAGAGGGTCGCCTCCCTACGCCTGCGGGTTATGGGGGGGAAAACTCTGACTGTTGTGTGTGCTTATGCACCCAACAGCAGTTCAGAGTATACGGCCTTCTTGGAGACCCTGGAAAGAGTCCTGTATGGGGCTCCTGAAGGGGACTCTTTAATCTTGCTGGGAGACTTCAACGCACATGTGGGCAATGATGGAGACACTTGGAGGGGCGTGATTGGGAGGAACGGCCCCCCTGATCTGAACCGGAGTGGTGCTTTGTTACTGGACTTCTGTGCTAGTCATGGATTGGCCATAACAAACACCATGTTCGAACATAAGGATGCTCATAAGTGTACGTGGTACCAGAGCACCCTAGGCAGAAGGTCCATGATCGATTTCGTTATCGTATCATCGGACCTGAGGCCGTATGTTTTGGACACTCGGGTAAAGAGAGGGGCGGAGTTGTCAACTGATCACCATCTGGTGGTGAGTTGGGTCGAGTGGCGGGGGAAGCCTCTGGATAGACCTGGTAAGCCCAAACGTGTAGTTCGGGTGAACTGGGAACGTCTGGAGGAGGCCCAAGTTCAGGAGGCCTTCAACTCACACCTCCGGCGGAGCTTTTCGGGCATTCCTGTGGAGGTTGGGGACATTGAACCAGAGTGGTCGGTGTTCAAAGCCTCTATTGCCGAAGCCGCGGCGGGGAGCTGTGGTCTCAAGGTCCTAGGTGCCTCAAGGGGCGGTAACCCTCGAACCTCCTGGTGGACACCGGTGGTCAGGGAAGCCGTCCAACTGAAGAAGGAGGCCTTCAGGGATTTGTTATCCCGGGGGACTCCCGAGGCAGTTGCAAGGTACCGACAGGCCCGAAGGGCAGCAGCCTCATCCGTGGCCGAGGCAAAGCAGCGGGTGTGGGAGAAGTTCGGAGAAGACATGGAGAAGGACTTTCGGGCGGCACCAAAGTTGTTCTGGAAAACTGTCCGACACCTCAGGAGGCGGAAGCAGGGAACCATCCAAGCTGTGTACAGTAAGGATGGGACGTTGTTGACCTCAACTGATGGAGTGTTAGGGCGTTGGAAGGAACACTTTGAGGAACTCCTGAACCCGACAACTCCGCCCTCTATGTTAGAGGCAGAGCTGGAGTATGGCGGGGGATCAACACCAATCTCCCGGGGGGAGGTCACTGAGGTCGTCAAACAACTCCACAGTGGCAAAGCCCCGGGGGTGGATGAGATCCGCCCAGAAATGCTGAAGGCTCTGGGTGTTGAGGGACTGTCATGGTTGACACGTCTCATCAACGTTGCGTGGAAGTCGGAAACAGTACCGAAGGAGTGGCAGACCGGGGTGGTGGTTCCCCTTTTTAAAAAGGGGGATCAGAGGGTGTGTGCCAATTACAGAGGCATCACACTACTCAGCCTCCCCGGGAAAGTTTACTCTAAGGTACTCGAAAGGAGGGTCAGGCCGATTGTCGAACCTCAGATTGAGGAGGAACAATGCGGATTCCGTCCTGGTCGTGGAACGACGGATCAGCTTTTTACTCTCGCAAGGATCCTGGAGGGGGCCTGGGAGTACGCTTATCCGGTCTACATGTGTTTTGTAGACTTGGAGAAGGCGTATGACCGAGTTCCCAGGGAGTTACTGTGGGAGGTGCTGCGGGAGTATGGGGTGAGGGGGTCTCTACTCAGGGCCATCCAATCTCTGTACTCCCAAAGCGAGAGCTGTGTCCGGGTCCTCGGCAGTAAGTCGGACACATTTCCGGTGAGGGTTGGCCTCCGCCAGGGCTGCGCTTTGTCACCAATCCTGTTTGTAATATACATGGATCGGATTTCGAGGCGTAGTCGTGGGGGAGGGGGTGTGCAGTTCGGTGGACTAAGGATTGCACCACTGCTTTTTGCAGATGATGTGGTTCTAATGGCTTCATCGGTCTGCGACCTTCAGCACTCACTGGATCGGTTCGCAACCGAGTGTGAAGCGGCTGGGATGAGGATCAGCACCTCCAAATCTGAGGCCATGGTACTCAGCAGGAAACCGATGGACTGTCCACTTCAAGTAGGGAATGAGTCCTTACCCCAAGTGAAGGAGTTCAAGTATCTCGGGGTCTTGTTCTCGAGTGAGGGAACAATGGAGCGTGAGATGGGCCGGAGAATCGGAGCAGCGGGAGCGGTACTGCAGTCGCTTTACTGCACCGTTGTGACGAAAAGGGAGCTGAGCCAGAAGGCAAAGCTCTCTGTCTACCGGGCCATTTTCGTTCCTACCCTCACCTATGGTCATGAAGGATGGGTCATGACCGAAAGAACGAGATCGCGGATACAAGCGGCCGAGATGGGTTTTCTCCGCAGGGTGGCTGGTGTCTCCCTTAGGGATAAGGTGAGAAGTTCGGTCATCAGGGAGGGACTCGGAGTTGAGCCGCTCCTCCTTCGCGTCGAAAGGAGCCAGTTGAGGTGGTTCGGGCACCTAGTTAGGATGCCACCTGGGCGCCTCCCTAGGGAGGTGTTCCAGGCACGTCCAGCTGGGAAGAGACCAAGGGGTAGACCTAGGACCAGGTGGAGGGATTATATCTCTTCGCTGGCCTGGGAGCGCCTTGGGATCCCCCAGTCAGAGCTGGTTGATGTCGCCAGGGAAAAGAAAGTTTGGGGCTCTCTGCTGGAACTGCTACCCCCGCGACCCGACCACGGATAAGCGGGAGAAGATGGATGGATGGAATGTATTCCATCACGTCTGTGAGATTTACTGTGTCTGATACTGTTGGCTCATTTGATTGATTATGTCTGGAGAGCAAATCCAGCCCCCAAGTACAAATCTGCCCCATTTGTCTATTTTAGCTCATAAACAAAGCAGACAAATTGAATAAAGGGTTTCTTTTATTTTTTAACTAGGGTATACCCATAGTCTGCAGGCAGATGAACATACATATTTATTTAGGCACAGCAAATATGTATTGACAATGAGAGTAATTGAGAGGGTTTCAAAAAAACAAGAGCTATACTGTCAGCAGGCTAGTTTGGTGGCTAACAGGGACAATGAGTTCACACATTTAGCTTAAAATACCAATTTGTTCCCTTTTTATATTTAAAGATATGCGGTGAAATATTATTGAGTGCAACACAACTATGCTTGAGGTTCTTCCATATTAGATTTTCTGGCTTTCTGATCCCTCAAAGGTCATTATTGTCAACACTGCTGAGTGAACGGCATACATAAAGTTGATATTTATGCAATGAAGAAAGAAGTATTACTTTGTAAGCAAATCCCCTGATTTCATTCAATATAATTAATTAAATCCAAATTATTCTCCTGTCCCCTAAAATTACCACACTTTTTGGATCCTGTAATTATTACCTTAAAACTTTACGACTCAAACCGTGATCATTTTGTAGCACACCTACAAACCAGTATCACCATGAATGTCATTTTCTGGTATTTATCTTAATTGTCTCACTTGTGACTTCATCCTCTGCCCTCATGTTGTCAAGCCTAATCCCACTGCCTCCAGAATAAACTGCCATTAGTTCCCATGTCTAATCATTTGAATAACTCCCAAACTGAGTGTCAGGAAGAGATAGAGAAAATTGCAGACGTTGAGATGGGACACAAAGGAATGAACAGTAGCAAACATTTGCTACTGCAGAAATCCCAAGCTAAGCACTCTAAAAAGACTATTAGAGCCAGAAAACCCTGCACCTGTGCCTGTCCTGTCAACAGATGACAAGCCGTCAGTGATCTCTGTTGTGATAGGGCTTAGCAGACACACACACAAAAACACACACGGAAACCAGACAGGAATTTCTGGTCCCCCCCTAGACAGGTGCTTGTTAAGACGGCAAAGCCCTTCTTTTCTTCTTATTCTGGTGCCCTACTTGGCAGAGGTCAAGAGACTGAATATGAGAGGACAAATCAAGATAGAAAGAGAGATGAAGATTTCTGGCAGACCACCCACAACCGTCCTCAGGATTCCTCTTGTTTGTGACATGTCGAAAAGTGGGACATCTCGCCCTAATTCCCCCCCCCCCAAACAGTTTGGCAACTGTTTGTATTGCAAACACCGTACTGCTCTGTGTGGGATAAATAAGCAATTAATGTAGTTTTCTATTCACTAGCTGACAGCAGATAAAACCAGAGCTTTTTTAACTCTCAAAGTTTCCTGGGAAGCTGTTTGGGAATACCAAATAGATGGAAGGAAATCCATAGACTTTAAAACCAGATTAAAGGATTAACATTTTTACATTTGGCTATTTATATCTTTTGAATAATGCTGCATACAGGACACAACCTTTTTTTAAATGTCTCCCATTCTTAGTGAAAATAACTCTGAAACAAACCTCTGTTTTGCTGAGTCTGAAATTGTTGTGGTTTCCCTCGCCCCCTTGTTACTTTGTAAGTTGTTTGATATGTGAAGCCAAAGCACTCTGGGTTTTTTTGTGGTGGTTATTGATGGAGAATGGTATGCTTTTTATGATTTAAGTATGCATGAGATTGTGTGGGAGCAAGGATTGCACTTCCTCTGTGGCTAGATGGGATGTTTCTGGTCGTTATTTATTTTGTGGCCTTTTCTTTCCTCCTTACGCAAGCAGGATCAGTTTGTGAAATTACAGCGCAAAAAAAAACAGAACTATTTAGTTTTTTTTATTTTAAATGTTACATTACACTGTGTGTGTGTTTTTTCTTGACTCACGTGCTTCATAGGAAAGCTTTAAAGCTTGTTTGCCCTCATACAGTATGCTGTACTTTACAGCCCTCATTAAGCTTGGTTGGGTGGTTACTGTAACTCATTAAATTCTTGTTTGGCATGGCCCAGTGCGTGTGTATGGACCCACAAAGGGATTCGATCTACTTGGCACAAAGTGATAAGATGAGCAGAAACAGAAGGTAGATAAAATAGTGCACGTTTGCTCCGTTATGGTGCTGCACTTTATAGGAATAGTTTGACATTTAAAGAATTACACTAATGCGCTTACTTCTCAAGAGTTACATAAAAAGATTGCTCTCATGGCTGTGAGCTAAATATGTCTACGAGGAGCTACCGATTAGCTCAACCTAGCATAAAGACCAGAAACAGAGAAAAACAGCTAGTCTGGCTTTGTCCAAAGTAGTTAACTATACCAAAGCTTTGATGTTCGTACTTCTCTAGCATGACCTGACCTTAAATGGAGGCATGTGGTATTAATCTTCTCATCTAACTATCATTAAGAAAGCATAATCTCCCAAAATGCCCAACTATTCCTTTATATATGTTTTTCATCATAGTCTAACAAAATGCATCGAGTAAAAACAGAACCCTGTGGACTGTTTTCCTATACTGAGTTATTCTTATCATCACCAGTGTTATAACACTTTAGTCGTAGCACTGCTTGTTGTTGTTAGTATATTAAACTGTAATTATTTGTATGCCTCATTTCAGTCTGAGTTTTGTCCTAGAGCTTATCTCCCTCCTCATCTTTCTCCTTCGCCACACATAATTATTAATCACCACATTTTAATTTAGCACCACAGACTCTGACCTCCTTTCTGTGTCTGATAATAACTCTGAGAGTGAGCAGGTGCTCTCTCATCATCCTAATGCACTGGCTGGTAATGCGATCTCCTGTGTAGACGGGAATGTAAGCGAACGGCTTTTCCCCCGTCATCTCTTCAAATCCCATGGGTCAAAAATATGCTCATCTGAATTATTAAAATGGATATAAGTCTGAATGATTCACCATCAGGACTATTTATTTTTGTTTACTTCGTTGTTACATTTATCTCTTTTTGTCTGTAAGAAGAAACTTTCCACCCCATAATTATCATACCCATGCCCAACATGACTAACACGCTGCATAAAACCACAAACCCCCGTCACTGCTGAAGAGCCGCTCCACCTCCTGCTCTCTGTGTCTCTGCTGTAACAAAACACGGCAGATAAGCATGCCTCTTATCTGCTGCCTCTTGTGTTCAAGTCTGCAGGATGATGTGTTCATGCGTGTGGTCAACCATCATCAGTGTAATGGTAGGCTACTGAGTGCCAGATGTGCCCCTCTTACATTATAGATGATATTGGCAAACATAAGGTCTGCCCAGGGTCTCCGCATTAATGTCACTTCTTTGTCCGCGTCTTAGATCTACTGCAGCTTAGTGGCTGTTTTAATATATTTAATGTCTTAATCCGTCTATGGTAACCTTTACCCTGTATGGAGTCTTTCAGTTTCATTCATTATGTGTGGCATGGCACTTATTTGAGTCTTCATCATTCATTTTTTAATTACCTTAAGTTTACATCATATCATATCTTCTCCGCAAAGACTTATCTGTGTCATTGTTCGGTTCTCTTCTCTGTGGGGGCACTAATTTGATACATAAACAATTGTCTGTTTAAGACCAGAGTATTGGCCTGTCAACAGCGAGGGTAAAATAGTATGTTTGTTGTATGAAAGCTAGCGTAGATGCTAAAAAAATCAGATTATATCATACAGTGAAAATTGTCATTTTTTTGTTGTAGCTTTAAAAACTAGAGGAAGAATAAATATAGACAGGGAATTATGAGTATTCATAAAAATCAATACAAAGATAAGGGGGCGTGGTCATGAAAACATTAACATGAACAATTCTCCCTTTTGACTTCAGATTTCTTCTCATGGAAGAAGGCAGGACATGAGCTGTACAGAGCAGATATGCTGAAGCAGACACAAAAAAATGCTGAACCTTTCCTTTCATCCTGTCCCCTAACCCAGTGTTTCCTATCTTCAGCTGCTATCGTCTCTCTTTGAATTGGCGGGGCAGGTGTTTGGGTGCAGCAGAGGTTAATGCATCATTATTCCATCTCCTCTGAGACCCGTGTCCACAGCCCTGTTTCATGCCATTAAAAAGTCATCGTGATTATTGCACACACACACGCACAGCCATTCACACACACTGTTATCCCATTTCATGTCCATTTAATTAAACTATAAAGGAATATGATCCTTCAAAATAAATATAATGTTTTAAATGTAGAAAGGTCTCTATTATTCCTGAGTCTGTTGATCATTCTGTCTTTTTCTGAACATAACACCAGATCTACTTGAAATCCAATTAATCAAATCTATTCAATCAAAAAATGTAAAATACTGATTATATTTGATATCTATCATGTATAGGTATTTCATTTAAAAACTATGTTTAGAACAGTACATCTGTTGTTGATGAGGGTGATGATATTAATCATTATAACGCTGATCATTATAGCAATCGAGATATTCCTATCCCAGCTGCTCGTAAGCAAGATGCAGGAAGATGGTTTGAATGCTGATGAGACGACCTACTGAGAGAGGGAATGATTGGAGACGCTTCTCTCTGTGTGAAACTTGGAAATGCAAATCAGGTTTACCAATCATGACAGGATTACTGGAAGGAAGCATAACTATGGACATATTTCCTCTTCATTAACAATCTACTGTGGTTTACACTGCAAACATATTTGTTTTTACCCATGCCTGGCCACAAATATTTGATTGCACCAGGCTGCTGCACTGTAATAACATATTGATTTCCTTGGAATGTATTTCATATGAATGCCACTTGGGCTGTGTTTTTCTCATACAGGCTGTATTTTGAGACAGCAGTGTAGTTTTGCAACAAGGCAAAATATAGCAGTGAGATGTTACTGATCTTGTTTTTTTAGCTTATGCTGTTACAAATGAAATAAGGACTATTTGTGTTTATGCATTTGAAACAAGCTTTATATCAATGCAGTTGTATATTTTATAAAAATGTAAGATCTTGCTCAATGTTTCCCATCTAGTTGACCTTACCTGGTTTCCCAGTTTCAACATTGATGTTGTTGTTCTGAGCTTGTACACAAAGACTCCGCTGAGGAGCCACATGCATGCTTGACTTAACCTAAGCCCTTTGTCTCTGGCTCTGGTTCAACACACAAATGTAAGTGAGTGAGGAATCAGTGGACGGACAGGTTTCCTGCAACTCGAGCTGACTTTGGCTAACAAGTGTGGAATTTCAAGGTTTCGTTGCATTCGAGAGGCTGACAACATATGAAATGTTGCACATGCCTCATACTGATCTCAGAAGTAGAGTTTCCATTTTCCAAATTGTTTCATTTGGGCATAGTAAAGGGCTAAAAAAAGGGCTCTAATGAAAAATGTTACAATATCTGAAAGAGTGGTAATTGGAGATGGCCATTTCACAATGTTTTAGCAACGTAACAATACCAAAACGCTCTGATGTATCTGTAACCTAGTGGAGGTTACCTTATATGTAGCGCAGTCAAACGCATGTATGCCGAAAAACCGGTCATTGTAAGGAAGAAAAAATAAACTCTGCTAAACTTAGAATAACAACCACGAGTGCACTTTCAGACAGATATAAAGTTGTGATAAGACACAGCACGTAACCGCAGCCCCTGAGTAAAACGAGAAGTAAAGCTATTCAAATCTGCATTTTTCATCTCTGTTCCCTAGACAGGAGTTATTTCTGAAAACATGACTGGCTATTTTTACATACTGAAAATGTCACCGACTTGTTTACTGATCTCTCTGTCCCACTTCACGGCACACCCTCTCCTCTCTCCTTCTCTATCCCACTCAGTCTGTGTTTCAAACCACAGATTTAACAAGCAAAGATTACGAAGTAAGCAGATCACACCCAGTTTCTGACTTTATAAGATGTGTGTCTTTTCTACATCTGCTGTTATAATTACAGTACATAGCCATCTGCATTGACTCCCTCTAACAGTTCTCTGTATTTCTCATTGTACTTCTTCTAAACTTGGCAAATATTGAATCCACCATGATTGTTTGTGGAACAACACTCTACAAACAACCAGGAAGCAAACAATACATATGAAGGTCTATTGGTTCCTATTAAATCATTTGGTCCTTTCACATGCTGAAAAATGTTGATGTGCTTTTACTCCTCACAGTTCAGACCTTGAGCTTTTTTAAATTCCCCATTTCTTTCAATTTGTCGAAGTCTGACAAGCATGTCTTTAACATCCTGCACTCTACCAAACAAATGCACAAAAGGGAAAATAATACCAGAATGTGAGAATCATGACCATTTGCACACAATCATCGCAGACATATGACCTCTCTGCTCACAATGTCTGGATGGCACAGGTGTACATATGGCGTCTGCAGAGAATATGCTGTAACTATCAATGGCATTTAAACTGATTCTGAATGTTTTCTGACCAAATATTTTTACATTTCAAGTGCTCAAATAGTTATATAGTAATTCAGTGATACCTTCATAAATCGGTCATAAGAAGGATGTACTCCCAATGTATATCCCGGTAACATAGTAAGAACATTTTACAACATGATCTTGGCAATTGTGAGTAAAGAATTCAGATGTATGCAAAATACATTTCTAGTTGACAGTGTGAGCTGGTAAATATATTTACAGATATCCATCATTACAAAGCCAGCAAGCTACATTTTGGCATGCAATGTCTCAAACATTGTGCACAGGGAGGACAGGCGCTCACACCATTAAGTCCAAATGATCAGGAGAGATTCATATTTAACCAAACACAAGCTTAAATTCATCAACCAATTACAAATGTTTAGGTGATAGCAAATAATACAGCAAGAGTGAAGATTTTATAAAGGATAAAAAGGAAAATCAATGTGCACGCCCAAACCAGAAGTGTGCATTCACTCATAAAAGACAAGCACAGTCTGCAGAGAAACAACCATGTTTAGTTCACACATAAAGAGCGAGAAGGCTGTTAACCACAACTCTCTTCAGAACAGCGCTCTCGCCTTTGGTGTTTGACATGATATAAAGACATGTGACCTCCGGGAGGTCGTCAGAGGGAGGAGGGACGAGGCAAACAAGAGAGGGGGGTGAAGTCTGGAGCAAACGTGCGTCTGGGAACTAAGTGTGATTCACACGCTACTCATCCCTATACAGCTCTGCGCTATACAGAGCCCCGGGCACTTCACTGAGAGGGGGGCTTTGTTAGGAGTCCTCTGGGTGTTTGTGAGTGAGAGTTTTAAAAGACCTCCTGTGAATCAACAACTGTACATTTCATTTTCTGACTAATCAGCGGTTCATCGTTCATTCATTCATTGACTCTCTTCTTTGTCAGACTCAAAACAGCCTGCAGCCTGAAAACAGTTTCAGTGAAGTCTGCTGGTATGCCCAAGAACCGATCATAACAAGACACTGAAAGCTATGATCTCAGCTTTCCCTCTTAAACAGGTTTTATTTAACAGAAGCCAGTGCAAAATTAGAAAGTTGTTCCCTTGCAATGTTTCGTTAAACACGTGGCAGTAAGTGGAGTAGCGTAAACGTTGAAGAGGGATGTTATTATCCACAAAAGAGGCAATTAGAGCACCGGTACAAACCTCTTTGATGAGACCTGAAAGTGACAACACAGTCACAAAGCTCACAACTCCATGCCAACTACATCATTCACACCTTTCAAATTCTTGTTTTATGAAAGCCTTTTTTACAACGACAAGCGTTTAAAAAACACCCTTAGGATGCTGTGTTAAATTCAAAATACAGATATTAGAGGATTGAGGAAGATTATGGAATCTTTGCTAGAATTATTTTATCACTTTGACCCTGACTATATTTAAAAAGAAAATAACAACTACATTCATTTTCATTCAGACAAAACTGGCAGGTTTAATTCTTTAATAACAGGCCACTTAATGGATAAGTATGTGTGTGAGAAGCTGAGAAAGTGAGATGGACAGAGAGAGAGTGAACATCCAGTCAGTCAAAGTGACATTGACACGATTAACTGTAATCACAACAGTGAGGAGGATCAATCTTCTGGGAGCCTGTGAAGCAGACAGCGGGAGACTGCAGGGTCAGTCCATGGAGCAATGTTTGTGGAAATTAGAGATGACTTATGGAAGTCAACCCTTCTATTGGCCGACACTTTTCCTGTTAGATAGCATTTTGAACACTGAATTAGTTTAAAACTTGGAGGGACAATCCTTCTCCCCTTTAGGGAACTAGTTTTATTTAGTAATTATGTGTTTACTCTCTTAGCTTGTGAGGTCAATAAACCTGGAGTTGGGTCAATGAATAGCCCATTGTTTCACATCAAGAGAAACAACATAATTTACCCATGTTTTCTGCTGATGCATTCTGGGAAAGACTCCACTCTTCTGTCACAAGAGAAAGAAGGTAGAGAAAATGATTCAAATATTGTAGTTTGTGGATACACAAATATTTTCAATCGTTATAATGAATAATGTACGACGAATGAAATTGTGTGCAACATTAGTCTTAAAACTGCCATTGCATTACATACAAAAGAACATATGGTAACGTGCTGTATACTGTAGGTTATTTAGTATTATGTTCTTAATGTATTCATTATTTTATTATTCCTTTAGATTTAAACATTTGCATGTTAAAACTAATGATGTTTCTAAGGTTATCACGGCCTTTCCTACCATATCAGCAAAGCATCAAATTAAACTTAATAAAACTCTGTTGCATGTTGCTGAGAGTCATAACTCTGGAGAGGATCTGCTGAAAATCAGATTGGTTTTACTTCATTTGCTTTTTCAGCAGGTTCTACAATCTAACCATATATTACATTTTACACAGAAAGCAAAGATAGCATTATAGCAAAACAATCATAGTGAAACAAATCTTTCTCTCTTTGGTTTATAATTTGGCTCAGGAGGCTTGGGTTACCTCAAGGCTATCTGATATGGCCCAACGCTGTAACAAGTCATATGCTGCTTTAAACACATTGCCATCGCTCATTTAAAGGCATCTGACAAGTGTTAAACCACAGATACTTTAGATTTGTGCAGATGACCAGAGCTCTCTAAATGTGTTCAGCAGAGGGAACCCCCTCTGAGATAGGATGGCTAGGGCTAACTTGTCCAAATTATCTAAGCCAACCATGAACCCATGAACTCACACACTTCCAGTGCAGTATGATCGCTGAGGCCTGACCTGGGCATCTGTAGACAGCTAATGTATCTGGCAGATGGCTCTATGTGTGTGTGTTGGTGTGTGTGGGCATCTGTGAAAACTATGCTAACATTTGTGTTTGTGTTCATGTGTTTTAAGTATACAAGCAGAGCAGCAGCCACATACCAGGACAAACAGGTCAATGGTGTGCAATAGGTATTAGCGCAGTTTGGGTGTGAGCCAGATGAGCAGCCAATCACAAGCTGACCAGCTGGTATGTGTTTATATCCTCATCACAGACATGTCCGCCTGATTGCAAAAATCTATCAGCTTTGACCCTGCAGACTTAGTTGCGAGTTTACCTTCTGATCAGACACTTTCACAGGAGATGTCTTATCATCCTGTATGCATGTATTCAGTAAATAATTAAGTGTTATACCGTGGCTGCAGAAAATGCCCTGCTCTGGTTGGTCAGCAGGTTGGACAACTCAAATACAGCTTGGGTCTGTATACTGTTTAATATCAGTATGACAGGTATATCGAATTTCAAATAGGAAAATTTCAAATTTGAAGTTTTCTTTTAGTGATATGCTCCGGTTTTCTTGCATGATTATGTTTAAAGGACACAACACCTTGTAATCCCTATAAACACTAACACCGCTCTTACTCAATAGCATTTAACCTGAAGCAATCTGCATCCTAAATGCTCCACTGGTTGTATAAACAAACACACACACATTACGTTGTCACTTGTTACTGCTTGAGCCATATCATTGCATTATTGTTATTTTGTTACTAAATTGTGATAATGTAATTTGTTGTGTGTGATGTGATTTTATATTTTGTTGCTCTCAAACTAATTCTAAATCGACTCTGATTTTTATACGGCAATATATTATTTCTTGAAGAAACAAAACATGTTTTTGTTCTGTCATGTGTAGAGTTGGAGCCAGGGGGACAAATTATGGTTTTAGTGTAAGTTACCTGCTGTATTATTATATCTTATAGTAGAAGAAGATACTTTGCCTGGCAGCTGTTTGCCATGCTCAGCTAATTTTGTCATGCTTATCACACGTACATGAGAGAGATTCATATAACTCAATAAAAAGCAAAAAGACAATTTCCCAGAAGATAGACGACTGCTTTAATATTAATATTTCAACCCCTGACTTCTTTAACATGTATTTCATGTTTTGTTTTTGTTAGTTTCATGTCCTCAAAAGCCCTGAAAGTGCTCAAACGTTCACTCTACATTCCCTATAGTGACCGTTGGAGGCAATAAACAAGAAACCCTCTTTTAAATCTCTATTACAACAGGTTACCATAGCAACAATGCTAAACTACAATACTACACTAACCTAACTATGGCCCGCAAGCAGAATATCAAACATGGATAATGATTTAAACACAGCCTTTCTTTTCTACCTTAATGTACTCTGAGGTGTCTGGAGGTGAGGTTTATATAGAAAATAATGGATTACTACTTCTGTAAAATATTTAAATAGCATAGTTCATCATCTAACTTTGAAACATACAGTGTCCTCTACTATCATGAGTAATCCAGGTAAATTAAGGGGAGATCATGTCAAAAGATCCCTCAATCTCTGTAAACAAATTATGTGTTCTATTGATGGGGAAGGGTTTGTGTGCGTTTCGTAATCAGAGGGTTAGCCTGTAGGGACAGGTAGAGGAATGCAACCATGGAGGCAGTGGAGGAATATCGTCATCTGTGTAGGTGATAGAAAGTATACAGGGTTTATGGGTGTGTGTATATGTGTGTGAGGTGCGGCGCGGCTCAGGGTTGCCTTATCTTTGCATTCCTAACTACACCAACTCCTCTACACGACTGCCATGGCAACCCAGTAGAGGAAAGGCACTACATTTGACACCCACCTCTCTCTTTTTGACACACACACACACAATTAATTCCTGGTGCCTGGCTCCCAGAGGCATACAGTTACACAAGGTTACCTTTGAATGTTGAGGTTTTAAGAGGGACGACCTGTGGAGAAGAAAGTGAGTCCTGAGGGGGCCGGTGTACATTCAGCCCCTCTCGCTCTTTGTAGTGTTTCCGACAAGCAGTAAACAGGTTGACTGCAAACAGTGGTTCTTTCCCTCTTTCATCTTTCATTTCAAACACTTATTGTCACTTGAACTTTAAAAGTTGAGCTTTTAAATGTTTCAGCGCGAGAATCTGAGATAAGCATTGAGTTTCTAATGGGAAGTCTAATGTCTCCGGTGACTGACTAAAAGAGTGTTCTTCACATACAGGCCAAATGCAAACAAAGACCTTTTGGTGTCGTGACAGGATATCTTTTATGGGGCCTCCTGTGGTAATGGGAAGTTGCACACAGAAACAGACAGAAACATGAGCATTACAAGACCTGGTTTGTCAATTAGCCCAAACAAAACAGTTAGAGGGCAAAACTCTGAACTTCTCCTTTTTGTTGTAGATATTTCCAGAGTAAAGCTCATGCAACATGGCCAGAAAACAAATCTCAGTAAACAGATAAACATACATATTTTTCAATATAAGATGCATGTAACAAAAGTGTGACTGAATACAGCTGGCAAATCTGGTTTTCCTCCCTCTCAGAAACAGAGACATTTTAATGTTTTGTAGTAGGTTGATGACCACACAGCATTTATAAAGACTTTGTATATCATTTAAAAAAGTTCTGCTAGTGAATCTTTCTGATACACATTTTGAAAAAAGCCTTCTTAAATTAGTAAACCGTAAGAAAAAATACTTCTTCTATATAGTCAGTTTAATTCCGATATTGACTCTAAGCCGAGCTTTTATTCATAACAACGGGGAACCATTCTGAGCAGACTGATATTATTCTACTCATAGTGGCTGACAGTAGACTATGAAAGAGAGGTAGTGTCCTATCTGACCTGAGTAATGCCTTCAATCATCACAAGAGGTCTATTTCTTGCTACTTTGCATTAAAACCAACTTATCTCCTGTCTGAAATTAATTTGAGATGATTGTCCGTTTGAATAATTCAAAGAAAGGAGAGTAGGTACTGCTGTTTGAACGCTGGCAAAGCAGGTGTAGAATCTAAAGCCTATACTGATCTTTCTACACTCTAAAAACAAATGCCTTGGCTCAACAAAGAAAATCAACGCAACAGTTTGCATCAATGTTTATTGAGTTAAGACTACTTCTAACGAAATTGTGTTAAACCAACAAAGTTATTTGAGTTAGGGGAGAAGGCTTTTCCTCTACAATCAGAGGTGTTTTTAATTACCACTTACTTAATAATTGGTAGCATAAACACACGTTTTCAAGTTGATTACTCACAAAATTGAGTTGTTCCGACTCGTTTTACCGCATGATTTAAAAGGAATTTTAAGTTGGATGTACTTAATTACCCTCATTCGGGATACAAGTTTTCAAGTTGATTACTCACAAAATTAAGTTGTTCAAACTTGTGTTACCGCATGATTTAAAAGGAATCTTAAGTTGTATACTTAATTACCATAATTGTGAACACACGTTTTTTTAACCATTTATAAATTAAGTTGCTTCAAATATATTGTATTCAATAGTTGTTGTTTTTTTAGCTTTTTCATATTTTTGCCTTTAAAGAAAGACATTCATTGATTCCACAACAAAAATATTAGGCAATTCACTTTTTATTTTGAACTGCAGTTGTTTATTTCAACACCTGATGTTTCAATCAGGAGAGACTTCAATTAGTTTGAACATGTATTGACACATGCCATATGATAAGGTGCATGAACACCTGAAATCACAGCTGACTGCAGGAGAGAGGAGAACCTTTTTATAGTTTGGCTGCAGCACGTTGATTGGCTGCTGAAGAATGAGGTGAAATGTAATAGGTTAAAGAGAACGCCTGTGATGAGCTGATTATATGCAGCTGCGGAGTGAATGTATATACACCCAGACTTCCTGAAAGAACTTGCACTGAGCTTCATTTCAATCTTGAAAAAAAAGATAAATAACACAAATTTAAATTGCCCCACAAATAATAAATAAACACATTAGCCATATTACCATGGGACATGGGGACACAGCAAATACATGCTGCCATCACAATGAAGTTAGAGGCCTTTGCATATTTAAAGCCAAATATGTAAAATCAGTAAAGTTTTTTTAAAACTACAGTAACAAACTCTCAATGGCCACCAGTCTGCAGATCACACACATCCATTTTACAAAAGATGTAACAAAGATGTTTACACTGCCGACAGTCATTATTTCAAACAGTATGAACACATTTAACGCAGAATGCTTGCTCATTCATTTGTTTCCCTCGACCACGATGGTTGCCATCGTGTGGTCAGATCCTGAGGTGGACCGGTCACTAATGAAGGCGATATTCATGTCCTTTTGAAGCACATTAAATAATAGGTTAGCGCATAAGAGATAATGAATTAGGTAACTGCATACTTTTTAAACTGTCACTCTTAGCTAATTCAGAGCCATTATTACCATTATTACCAACGCTGGTCTTGTTTTCACCTATTGAGTCTTTATGTGTGTGTCGTCATGGCAATGTGGTCCTGAAGACACACAGAGGTGCTTTTGAGTACTTTCACTAGTGTTTCAATGCATGTGGACAGATTTTGTCAATCACAACCGTGCAAGTTTTAGTGTCCCTTCTCATCTTTTTTGCAGTTCCATACAATACTTGAACTGGTTAAGTTCGCTGCTACAACCCGTTGCTGCAGATACACGCTTTACAACATCAGGAAGATACGTCCCCAGCTGACTCAGAAAGCGACTCAGGTTCTGGTCCAGGCTCTCGTCATCTCACGCCTAGACTACTGCAACTCCCTCCTGGCTGGTCTACCTGCATGTGCCATCCGACCTCTGCAGCTCATCCAGAATGCAGCGGCTCGTCTGGTCTTCAACCTTCCTAAATTCTCCCACACCACTCCGCTCCTCCGCTCCCTTCACTGGCTTCCGGTAACTGCTAGAATCCACTTCAAGACACTGGTACTTGCTTACCATGCTGCGAATGGATCTGGCCCTTCCTACATCCAGGACATGGTTAAACCGTACACCCCAGCGCGTGCACTACGCTCTGCATCAGCCAAACGACTCGTTGCGCCCTCGCTGCGAGGGGGACCCAAGTTCCCATCGGCGAAAACACGTGGGTTTGCTGTCCTGGCTCCAAGATGGTGGAATGAGCTCCCCATTGACATCAGGACGGCAGATAGCTTGCACATCTTCCGGCGCAAACTGAAAACTCATCTCTTTGGACTCCACTTCGAGCGTTAGAACTATTAACGAAGCACTTTTATACTAATAAAGGACTGGCTTACCTAAAGCCAGTTGAGTAGCAGTTGAAATGTTTGGCTCTATGAAACCTGATGTACTTATATGATTCTGTTTTCTTCAAGGTTGTGTCTTCCTGGTCGAATGTACTTATTGTAAGTCGCTTTGAATAAAAGCGTCAGCTAAATGTAATGTAATAATTAGGGCCGGGACTCGATTAAAAAAATTAATCTAATTAATTAGAGGCTTTGTAATTAATTAATCGAAATTAATCGCATGTTTAATCACATAAATATTTGACCTGAGAACAGTGAGAAGCAATTTTTTTCACATGGATTTTAGTATACCATTAGGCGCATTCACACCGCAGTACTTTTCCCACAAAGGTTCATGAGAACTTAGTTCATGAGAACTCTCTGAACCTGGGGGAGGATTAGGCAAATGAAGCCGCTGACGTCACTTCTTCTTCTTCTGCTTTGGGTTTACTGGCAGGCCGCAAACCACTTCACGGCGTATACTGCCGCCCAAAGTCCCCGGCCGGAAGTCCCCGGAGTTGGGGAAGGCTTCAGTAGAAGCTGCTGGGACTCCCAGCAGCTTCTACTGAAGCCTTCCGAGTAAATCGCCAGAACGCCGACACCTCCTCATCTCCACCGCTCCCATGTTTTATTTTGTGTTGCCATAAATTAGTCTCTCTGCGTTTCTGCGCTGGGATAATGCTAATGCTAATAATGCTAATGCGAGGATAATAAAATGGCGGCTTCACAAAACTTTTTGGGAGTTTTACGGGGCGTGGTTTGCAATCCGCCCAGCCAATCAGAAATATAGCTCTTTTCTCACAAGAGAGCCGCACGAAAGTCCCTGCTCTCTAGCAGCTCTCTGCTCTCTAGCAGGGACTTTCGTGGGGGTGAAAAGGTTCTCATGAACTAATTTTAGTACCGGCTCTTTTTGGTGTGAACGCGATAGAAGAGGCTAACGTCCACGCTAGCTGCTATATGTTTTGCATTGAGGTGATACTTGAGGCTTGATGTGCTGCGGTGATATGCGAATTCCTTTTTGCATAATTTGCACACAACCGTGCTCTTATCGACGCTTCCATCCGTCCGTTTTTTAAAACAACATTTCCCACTGTTGTTCACTGTGGTTTGTTGTTGTCTGAAGTCATGAACGTTAGTTGGTACTCCAGTATAATCGGTACGCCTGAAACTCATCCAGTGAGAAACGTTCCGCGGTGCAAAAATAAGTGCGATTAAAATGCGTTAATTTTTTTAACGCGTTAATTTTTGTGTAATTAATTAATCTTAATTAACGCGTTAAAGTCCCGGCCCTAGTAATAATGTTATGTTAAGTGAAGAAGCCACTTTTCAAATGTTACACAATCCTTTTCCCATGCCATTGCTGTCAACACCTATCCATGCTGAACGTTGCTAAGATATTATTGATTGGGGTGTGGTCAAAAGTGCAATATGCTTCAAAATGTAACTGACAGAGAGCAGTGCTTTTGTCCTGTGTTTTTACATGTGCCCATAGATTTTATGTTATTTCAAGATTTTAAATTACGTCGCTAAACTCCTTGAAAAGGTCCTCTTCCTTTTCTCCAAGGTACACAACAAGGCAGCGGATGGCTATAGTTCTCTGCGTACTTCAATTGCTATTTTTGAAAAAGGAAAAAAAGAGAAATTACCTAAATGAATATATTCTGAATGGGTGACTGCCAACAACTCTAAATAACAATCCTACCTCAAGAAGCATGTCCTTGATCTGCTTCACCGAGATTCATTTTTAATAAAAAGCGATATCACAATGGTAACCAAAGTATGTTTACTCTCACAGTAGCCTCTAGTACTTTGTATCCTCTCACAGAACTATTCACAGTTCAAAGGCTGCTAATTTTGGTCAAACAGCAATTTGCCTATACAGTGCAACTACAAGGCTATCTACTGTATTTGAATGACAAAAGATGACACTCACCTTAAAATGTCCTTTGTATATTTCTATGTGTCTTAACTGTGGGAACTTGTCCAGGCATGTTAAGTGGGAGTGGACTTGAAATC
The DNA here is from genome assembly GCF_902827175.1 of Gymnodraco acuticeps. NCBI lineage: Eukaryota > Metazoa > Chordata > Actinopteri > Perciformes > Bathydraconidae > Gymnodraco > Gymnodraco acuticeps. Next base: position 980,043 of record NW_022989894.1, read on the forward strand.
CTTAACTCAAGGTGTAGAACAATTAAGTTATCAAGCCAATTGCATTACTTACTACAACTTGAATTTTGTTTTAAGTCAATTAACGCAGAAATCAGTTCAGAGTTCAAATTACACACAATATTAAGTCGATGTAATTACCAACATTATTACGTCAACACAACTTATAAATTAATGTTTGCAACTTAAAATGTTTATCTAAATCAATTATCTCACATTTTTTACTTGCAACCATACATTTAATTAAGTGGAGGTGAAAGGTCCACTGAATTAGTTTTTAGAGTGTAGGCAACATTGGATCTATTTCAAACATTGAATATTCAAGCATTTAATTTACCTTATATTTTATGTTATTGCTTATATTGCAGAGGAGCATCAGGATATTACATATATCTTATAGAGTTGTCGAAGCGCTGCTCATATTTCAGCATCCTGACATTGTATCTGGGACCTGTGCAGTTTATGATTGGCTCTTCTCCAGCATCATTTTCATGTTGCAGTGCACAGAGGTACAGGGATGCTGCCACCATTACAGGCTCTGTCACACAAACTCACAGCTGTCGACAGCATGTCACCAAACTGCTAATTCATCAGTGTACTGTACATAGTGTGGCAGATTCAAATTAAGTGGCTCTGATTCCCTTCATAATTTAAGGAAGCACTATAAAAGATGAGGAACTCCAAATGTTTTATAGGACACAGCCTGACAGCTTCAGCTTCATGCAAGCACAAGCGAGAAGCATACTTGCAGACCAAAGGCATCTTTAATTTATCAGTAATAATGTATAGATATTTCATGGTAAGGTATTTGGAGTATAGCACATGCTGATCATGGAAGAAACTATCCATCTTTTTTTACCAACACTTTTTTCGCTGTTGTGGTTTTCTTTACTATGCAATTCATACTGAAGACAATGAGGGAAACGGTCTTCCAACACTGCAGTGTCCATAAGTAACCGCCCCCCTCCCGCTGCGCTCCTGAATGTTCCCACAACATCTTAGCACTAAAATCTCAGCCTGTACTGGAAGATTTATCTCAGTGTGTCTCGAAAACAGTTTTATATGACAGCCTTTCCTCTGAGCGAACAGAGTGACACCCCATGTAGTCAACAAGGGAATTCTTAGAAAAATCACATCAATATTAGAACATGATATGCCACTTCCAGCATGAATTTATATAATAATCTGCTATTTTTAGGCTATTTCAAGAAGCTTATTTTAAATTATTTCATCACAAGCTATTTGGAATACCCCATCAGGAGAAATATTGCATGCTCATACTGCCAAATATAGATGCAATGCAACCATCTATTAATCCTCTTGAGAAGATTGTGACTATCCAAATTCAACAGGTGGCCTTGTAAAATATATCACTTTTCCTCTGCTGTGCCACTTATGTTGATTGTCTCAGCTCCGCTATAAATCCTCGCTTGAGGTTCAGGAAACTGGCGGGTTCTGTGTCCAATCGATTCATATGCACGGGTGTGACCTTTCACAGGAAGTAGTGCATAGCAATGCCATCCTCAGAGTGGAGGGCCGCTACTTGATTTGTGATTTGACAAATGGCTTGATTATTCAGGGCACTGCTCTTTTTTAAGCCTGTACAGATAATGTATTAAAAGAGCCAAAACAACAGGTCAAATTCTGAATATGTTTTAATTAGTCAAAAGTCAACAGATAATACCTAATTTCAGTAGTACTTCTTAGTGCTCAGTTAAAAGGTTAATATCTATGGATGACCGCCCTTATCCAACACAGCGGCTGTGTTTGTCACTCTTTGCTTCTCCTTTTGCTGCCTCTAATGGAAACTGCAGGGGTCCAGCCTGGCGGCAGTGTTTTCCTATCACTCTGTCACCCCAGCCATGATGAACAGAAGCAGGAGCAGTCCAGGGGGTAGCAGGAGGGAAGGGGAAGCTTGTGTACATCCAGCTTCCCCACATCAAAGGGGCTTCTGATCAAGATGAATTGCTTGCAGAACAAACCTGCAGAGCACAGTGGGGCTTTAACCAAAAAAGGGTTTGCTTTTATGAGACCTTGCGTCCTTTGCTTTGAAAAGTTGTGTAATTTAAAAAATCCAATGACAGCTGGGTGATAGAAAAATAACCTACACCTATTATGCAAAATCCACTTTTTCATGTGTTTTATACAGAAACATGTGTCCCCTCTGTGTAAAGAGATTCTGAAAGTTTCAGGAACAAATATGTGCTCTCTTTTTGTCCTGATCCATTTATATAAAAACCTGTCTGAAAATGAGCTGATCAGATTGTGGCCACTTTTTTGGCTTGTGTAACCATTAGCCAATAACCAACCAAGGTAACCACCTTTTCACCTGAATCTCCTCCTAGAGCACCTGTGTTTTTTTTAACCGAATATCACGCAGAGGGGCGTGGGGAGTGGCTCCTTATGTTCCTCTAAAGTAACAGACAGAGAATCAGCACTTTTGAAACAGGGCTGAAACAGAGGGGTTTATGGCATGCTACAATGGCTGATATGTTTGGTAATTGGAGCCAAACACTTCATAGACATGTTTTATATATATATAACTGAGACCTAAAATATATTGATGAAACACAGTATAATAGGGGACCTTTAATGAAAATCTGTGAGAGTGGCCGCTGGTTTGAGCTCCTCCCACCTCCTTGTGCTCTCCACGCTGCTGCAGAGGGCTCTGCTCCGCCTCACTCCACCTCTGCACGGTGCAACAGCAGCAGCAGCAAGAGCCGAGAACAGCCTGCAGCAGCGACACAGCCTCCTGGTTATTGACTTGTCGCATGTGGGATACCTGAAGACAGGAGGATATCTGCGGGAAATAGAAGAGCAGCTACGACACAGTTGTGTTGTTGAATTATTTTGTGTCTTTTTTTTGGAGGGCTTTTGTGTTGCCAGGGAAGAGAAAGTCCAAGCAGGTAAGCAGCCAGTCAATAGGCACGAGATAACCTTGGCTACTTTAGCATGGTTACATTGTAGCCTTTATGTTTATTTTTATATTGTGTTGGTTTTTCGATGTATATTAAGCCATAGTTACGTTGACCAATTATGTGTTGAATGAAAGCAGGTACAACAGCGGTTGTTTTTTTTTGCTATATCCCTCAGGCTCGCGGACATAAATGATTTAAATGCGACAATACCGTGTTCTAAACCAGACTTGGCTACAGGCGAGACAAGTGTTTTGCCACATCTTCATATCAAATCTAAAAAAGGAAGCTTAAGCCTAAACACATGGGGTGTGTATGTTATGTTAAATGTGTGTTTACTTAACATGCTACCATACATTTAAATCACTGGCTGTAAGGCGGAAGTTGTGAGATCTTTGTCAGAAGTTTACAAGTGTTGGCGGAAATCCCTTTGAGTATTGAAAAACAGGTTGTGCCCCCCTATGAATGAATGAATGGGCTGTGAGTGAGGCAAGCGTGACAAATGTTGCTCCTGAAAGCATTTGTATTCAAAGTGGGTGACTACACACTGACCTGGTTATCAGACCGTAATATGGACTATAGGTTGTCTAATTATTCTGTTTATAAATGGCTGTCAGTCTGTAGGCATTTCATTCATTCAAGTGTATAGGCCGTTTTTTGGCATGGCACATTAAAACAGGATAGCATCATGCATTATGTTACAGTAACCCAAGAAAAATAACCATCAGATGACCTGTACTTCATCAAATCTGTCCCCAATGCTGTTTGTGCTGGTGTGTTTAGGGGGGTCAAATGTGTCCTGCAAGGATTCCGACAAAGTACAGTTTTACCAGCTGTTGAGTGTTGATAAGCCCTCTAACCTTTACCTTAATTATACTCCTCTTGCTCTCCATATCTCTGGGCTATTTAAACTGTTGCCATCCAGTCTAACATTGCACCCTGACTGCATTCCTCAACCTCTATGCATAACAACTTGTTAGCTCAAAGCAAATACCTAGTTTTGTGATCTCAAGGGAAACTGACAATTTGGCTTTTAGTCTAAGGGTATTATGTTCAGACTCCCACACATTAGGGTAGTGGGTTTAAATTTCACAAGCGGATCAAGTGTGATTTTTTGAGACATCTAGTGGCCAGGTCACTTTGCATGATGTACAGAGGTCATGGGTACATGCCTGGTGACTTCAATGCTCACAATTTCACACCAGACTGTCATCCAACCCCAAGTCATTTTTCCTTTGCATTCTTCATATTTTTTCCAGAACCCGACTTCTAACATGTTCATGAGACATTTTTCATAGTCTGTGTTTTGTTTTGATTGAAGGCAGGCCTTGAATTCTGTCATGTGGCTGAATTTCTCGTGGTTATGCCCTGTGTGTGTTTTTACAAGAGGAAGTGAGAAATATTGAACCTTGAGCTTGAGAAGGTGTGGGGAATGTAGACAGCAGGGTCTATCTCTGTTTAAACAAGCCAGGATGAACATGTAAACAAGAAGTAGAATAACTTGAGGTGGAGATGGCTCTGTTTTCTCTGGAAATACAGAAAATATTTACCGTCTGACATTCCAATTAAAACTGAATTCCCTCATGTCAACTTCTGTTTTTGTTTTGTTTTTTTATCCCCTGCAGGGAAAGTGGAACAATAAAGACTAAATTGCCCCTGTTAGTTATATCCTAACGTATTAAATACACCATGATAATGTTCTGTTATTGACTGATTGTCCCATTAACCCCCTAGACATGTTCTTGAGTGGCAGTCAGTCTGTTGTCTACAGGCTCAGCAGTCCAATGATCAGTCATCGCTTCATGTGACTCATGCACAATGCCATAAGATGTTAGGCAAGGCTCCTTTTCCTCTGTTGTCGCAGGAACGGTTAAACAAACAGTGAAATAGTGGGTGCTTTCCTGCTCAACCTGAGTCAGACAGAAACAAATGTGCATTATCTTCACCAGCAGGAAATGCTTAATACCTACAGATTAGTAGATTGAAAAGGTTGTAATACTAGAGCAATGAGTTTTAAGAAAAAGCATTCATTTGTCTGTTCTTGTATTTTAGTCAATGCAAAATCAGGAATCACTGCGAACTAAATGCCCGAAATAAGACAAATGTAGGTAATCAGGTTGCATATATCACCCCCTTTTATTTGTTTTAGTAGAGTACATTTTCAACCTCCTGCTTTCTCATGTTTTTTATGATAATGAGTCTAGATAGTGCGCTAATGTTGCCCCATGTGTCATAGCAGCACCTTGTTGAGAGGCAATTAAGACTGTGTACAAAGAGGGACACCCAGATGCAAGGAAACAAATGATCTTTCTGAAACGGTGTTGATCTTCTCACTGTCAGTTCAGTTAAACAGGACACACAGGTGTGTGTGTGTGTGTGTGTGTGTGTGTGTGTGTGTGTGTGTGTGTGTGTGTGTGTGTGTGTGTGTGTGTGTGTGTGTGGTGTGTGTGTGTGTGTGTGTGTGTGTGTGGTGTGTGTGTGTGTGTGTGTGTGTGTGTGTGTGTGTGTGTGTGTGTGTGTGTGTGTGTGTGTGTGTGTGTGTGGTGTGTGTGTGTGTGTGTGTGTGTGTGTGTGTGTGTGTGTGTGTGTGTGTTGTGTGTGTGTGTGTGTGTGTGTGTGTGTGTGTGTGTGTGTGTGTGTGTGTGTGTGTGTGTGTGTGTGTGTGTGTGTGTGTGTGTGTGTGTGTGTGTGTGTGTGTTGTGTTTGGTGTTGTTGGAGGTCTGTGTGGAAGGGGGATGGGAGGTTGTCGTCGGTGTAAGATTCACCCTAGTGAGACTTGCGCCTTTAGACATTCCTGGCATTCCGACCTCTGGGATGCTTGAGGCTCCTCCGTCTTCTTCTAGCATTTCGGGGGCTGCAGAGGACTCGGGGGGGGCTTTTATGTCACTTGGCTTTCACCGACAGACCCTTTGGTTGAACAGAAACCACATACCCTCTAATTTAGGAAGCCATGGGAACAAGTAGCAGAGCACACATCAGGTCTTCTTAAATTACTCCCGCGGATGACACTTAAATCCTAATGGGGGTCCTCTGTGAGCTCTGAGACACTTGTCAGCCTGGACTCACTCATCACTATATTAACACTTTCGAAAAGAAAAAGTAACATACCCTCTTTTTCTGTTTGAATTTCCTAATATGTCTCGGGTGAAAACAAATTAAAACAACAAAACTGGTATTACTTTTCTCTCCGATACTGATCCTTCTAATTTAATTGTATTTTTAGACAGTTCCTATGCAAACAGCTTAACTTGGTCACAAAGAAACATGGGATTGTGATTATGTTATGGTCATAACAAAAGTTACAAAGATGTATTATCTTCATTCTATTAACAATGTTTCCCATTGTTCTCTGTCCTCTACATACTGCCTTGTGATCAACAACTTGTGACGTTGCAACCTTCTGTGTGCCAGCCATGACGCTTCATCCGGTATCTTCCACATCACTCAACAGCCACTTCTGACGAACCTGATTTAGCAAACCAAAGATGTCAGCGTGCAGCGACTTTGCAGAACACGTGTGGAAACCCGGCTCTTGTAAGAACTGCTTCCACCCGCTGAGTGCGCACCACAAGACTGTCGGCGGCCTGGATGGCAGTGTGCCAGCTGCTTGTTTGAAGAGCATCCTGGGAGGCGATGAAGAAACTGGAGTAACATCGCCTTCACCCTACAGCAAGCCAACCATCGCTGTCAAACCAACTATGATGAGCCTCGACACCAACGAGTCTTTGATTGATATCAACATGAACATAGAGCAGGTAATCCTCTGTTCATCTAAAAGTATTCTATTCCTGCCCATAATGATGCATCTGTTATTTAACGCATGTTCTTGTGTATGTTTCAGGAGAAGACGAAGAGCCCAGTTGAGCGTTTGGGCCTGAGGAAGCTCTTAGACCTGTCGTCTCTATACATTGATAGTAACGGCTGCAACAAGGCCCATAGGGATGCAGTTCTTCAGAGTCCTGAAACAAAGAAGGACTACAACAACTGCATTTCCCTGGATTCTTTATCGCCCAGTCACCTGCCTAAAGACTCTATGATCATCAGCAACATCTTTGTCACCCAGGAGGAGGGTAGAGGCTCTCCGTGTTTGAAGAATGCTAATGGAGACACCTGTAGGCAGCAGAATACAACCACCACTAGAACCAAGAGCACTTATAATGGAATTAGTGTGACTACCAGGGCAACTCTTCAGGACACTGACCAGGCATCTGTGGAGATACCTTTTGCTCTGGATATTGTCCCTTCCAGGGGTCATAGTAACGGTTTCAGCAGTGAGAGTACTGCTTCCGTTACTGCTAAGATATCAAGCACTTCTACCCCTTTCCTCGCCAAAGCCTTAAGTGTGGACACCATTTGCCATAACCCCCCACTATCCCTCCACTCTCCTCCCGCCCTGTCTGGACAAACCAGCCTATCGGACTCCTCTTCTTCCTATCGTAGTAGTACAGATTCAGTCCGGTCAGGGAGCCCACCTGCAATGGGACGCTCAGAGTCAGATCCCAACTCTCCTAATGACTCAGAACCCATTTATGCTGAGAGCACCAAGAAAAAGCGCAGGCCGCAAGAAAATGGGGTACAATCCAATCCTGTGTCCCCAAACCAGACTAAGAACTTATCCCAGGGCTCTGAGCTTTTGGGACAGAGTCAACGGGCCACCATCACTGTAATGGCAACTCACTCAGAGGAGAACAACAGGACTTTCTTCCTGAGCAGTCCAGATTCAGCCATTAGCACCCAATGCCACTTCAGCCCCACAGCACGCAAAGACCCCACTAGCCCGGCCTTTCGCTGGCCCAGCCCCAGCCACAGCTCACCTTCTTTGCTCACAGAAGCCAGCCTTACCCCAACTTTCCACCCAAAGCCTCAGTCCAGCCCACCCATTCCCCCGAAAAGGACCAGCCGCTCCCCAAAACTAGGCGCCTCCAGCCTCTCGCCGTCCATCTCGTCTCCAGTCCCTCTTCCTGATCTCCCCAGATTAAGCACTTCCAGCCTCTCGCCGTCCTTCTCGTCTCCGGTCCCCCTCCCTGAACTCCCCATGCTTTTCCTAGTTTCTGCTCGAGAGGGCCACTTCAAGGTCCACACGGAGAACCACAGTTCAGCATCGTCCGAACGCTGGCACAAGCCCCACCACCACAGTTCTGGCTGGAACTGCCGCATCGAGGAAGAAGAGGAGGAGGATGAGAGGGAGCGGAAAGAGGGGGAGAAGAAGAAGTTGGCACCTAACCCAGGGACAGCATCTCGGGTGACGGGCCTGGTCAATGGTGCCGCTGTCTGGAAGGAGGCCAGGGACTGCAAGGCCCACAGCAGCCCCCCTTCGGTGACAGAGCCAGGCACGGCCCCCCCAGCTGCCCCCGACAATGGTGCCTGTCAGGGGGAGACTGAGGGCACCGGTGCAGAGGAGGAGGGCAAGCATAACGGGAGCATGCCGTCCAAGCAACCGTATCATGGCGGCTCATCAGAGCTGCTGGCAGCGAGGGGATCTGCCAACAATGAGCCCAATCCTCCTCCTCCCCCACCTAAGAAACTGCACAGGTAAGAACAACAAATACCTTTTTAATTTGGCTGTTTAACATTCCATTATTAACCAAAAGAATGACAGAGCACTTGTTCTGTATCTGGGTAGGACTGTATTTGATTAATCTCTGGAAAATACATGATTATTATTATTATCATTATTAATGAACTTTCTTCGGATATCATGTTAGCAGTAAGATGTCAAAGGAAATGACAAAACCGGTCATTAGAATTTGGAGATAAATAAGATAAGAGACTTTTTTTAATCATGACGTCCTGATTGAGCTTCAACCTTTTTTTTCTCGTCACTAACAGTTTTTTATGACAATCTTTTAAAACTTTGTTCAATGCTGCTAAATCGATTCAGCGTTTCAAACAAGGAATTTTCCACAATGTCCCTTTTGTACATTTCTCTTCATACTCTAGCACTGTAAATACAATTTTGTGGAAGGGTTGGTCTTACATATTGTTCACGAAAAGGCAGCTATGTTAAAGAAAAACTCAAATAGAGGTTTAATTACACACTAGTACACTAAACACTTGCTGTGAGAGGAATGCTATGCATTTATCAGACATGAAATGCCCATTATAGCACATCTTTGCGTGCTTCTCCTACCTGGGACTGCATTAAAACTATTGGGACTGTAATTCAGTCATGGCACTATGGTCTCATTATTCAGTAATTCAGCACTTTCAACATGCACTTAGTCTAAATGCATAGATGGGTTTTGCTCTCAGATGGGACAGTATTATATATAGTGTTTGTGCTGCTTATGTAATATAAGCTATACTTTACTGCCTGTGACAGTGCACATGCATGCATCTTACTACTGTGTGAATCTTACTGTGCCTTCTCCTTTCATTGCATCATTATTCAGCCTTGAATCAGCCTCCATTCTGCTGCTTGTGATCATTCAACTGTCCCGGGATATTCCTCAATGCATGCCTTGTTCCATTCATGCTAGTAATGTGACTTTTTCAATTCTAATTAACACACAAAATGGGTCTGTTAAATAGTCCCCTGCTGTGTCAATTTGTTTAAGCTGAAGCACAATAGACAGAACTGTAAAAAAGAAGCAAACTCAGGACTTACAAAATATAAATAGAGATTGTAGAACAGTTTTTAATTATTTAAACTACATTTCAGTGTTTAATGAGGTTGGTCTTAGTCATGGAAAAAAGGATTATTGACGAACTTGCTTAGTCATAGTTTTGGTTTGCGAAATGAACACGAAACTGTTGGCATGAGCTTTTAGTTCTTGATGTTTACATGTGCTGGTTATTCTTAAGGCTTAGAAACAGTCTTTAATTCCATCACTTCCGGGATTTGCAGGATTCGAAATGTTCACCTTTGTTCGAGCCTTGTGAAGTGTAACTATGTTGACCCACTGTACTCAGTGCTGCTAGGATTTATTAGCAGTAACATTTGCACATGCTTTAACCTGAGTCTGCATGAAGCTAAGAATACACTGTGCTGTCTGAGTCAGCTACACCAAAGCACAAACAGAGAAGAGGCCTTGTGTTGCAGTTATTAGAACATCAAAATGATCTCCCCAAAATAAACGTTGCTTAGTCTGAGACGCCGCAATGAGGTGTAAAACACTGTGACTTCCTCAAGGCAAACAGATGTTGTGCCTTCTTGAGCTGCTTGTGTCAGCACAAACTAAGTGGGAGTGTTTTACTGTCAAAAACACAGATTGCTGATCACATTTCAAGGGCCCTTATGTTTGTGGTAATTCTAGTAAGGGCCCATCTCTCCTGTTATGACGTTGCCTACATTCTGCACTGATACAAATACACCTTGTGAGACACACGTGGGAGCGCCTCGAGCCAGCCAGTGACAGTTGTGGCTTTCCCAGTCTATTGGCGGGTTTAGTGTATTCAATCAACAAGTGTGGAAATGTGTTGCAGGGAATCTGAAGCTAAATTGTTGCTGCAAAGCAATCAAATCTTCATGAAAATATGTATTATTGACAAAAAAGGAGTGCTGTGTGTGGCATAAATGGGGGATATTCACAATAGAAATACACGTGTGTACATGCAGCCTGTGAAGCAGCAATTTGATGTGCTGAATCATTTAGAAGCCACAGATGGTTTGAAAAAGCTGCTTCACAGAGCCTGTAATCACAGTGAGAAACAGTTCTTTATTCCTCGTAACAGGTCAACCTACATATCGTGTGTGTGTGTGTGTGTGTGTGTGTGTGTGTGTGTGTGTGTGTGTGTGTGTGTGTGTGTGTGTGTGTGTGTGTGTGTGTGTGTGTGTGTGTGTGTGTGTGTGTGTGTGTGTGTGTGTGTGTGTGTGTGTGTGTGTGTGTGTGTGTGTGTGTGTGTGTGTGTGTGTGTGTGTGTGTGTGTGTGTGTGTGTGTGTGTGTGTGTGTGTGTGTGTGTGTGTGTGTGTGTGTGTGTGTGTGTGTGTGTGTGTGTGTGTGTGTGTGTGTGTGTGTGTGTGTGTGTGTGTGTGTGTGTGTGTGTGTGTGTGTGTGTGTGTGTGTGTGTGTGTGTGTGTGGTGTGTGTGTGTGTGTGTGTGTGTGTGTGTGTGTGTGTGTTCTTTTAGAGGGAAGGCGTGTCACACCGGTCAGTGAAGGTTACTTGCATACAAGGAGGGGCTTTAGTGAACAGATTGTTGCCCCTGGCAACTCGCAAACTGTCCCAGTCTGGCAGTCGATTGCCACCAGTAGAAGTAGAATCTATAGATCAGCTATGTGGATTCAAGTCCACTGAGTTTGACTATCGCTCCAAGACGCACCCCCCCCTCCCTCCGCAGAGCCGTCCTGATCCCTTCTATGCAGCAGAACAGATAGCATCTTGTTGCCGTCCAAAGTTAACAACCAGGTCAATGAGCGGATTCTATAAATGAGATACGAGTGCTTTTATTTTGCGCATCTAATGGGTGCTGTTGCTTTCCTGCTGAGGGACTTTAAATACACGTATGACTCGTGTGGAGCCAGGGTTGTGTTACTATACATGTCGGGGCTTTAGAGAGACTCCAGTCTGATCCAGGGGCATTTGGTGCCGCCAGCCCAACAAGGACCTTGGCCTGTTCAGCATGAGGTAGGCACCTGATAGCATCTTACACTATAATGATCTATCATAACACTAGTGAAGAGAAGTGCTGATCTTCTTGTTTTTGAAGGAAAATGGTTGCAATTAAGTGGGTTTCTTTCCGCAGGGCACCACAGAGGCTGGTTTTCACACCTCAATCGCTCGGTAGTCGGAGTGAGAAGTGGCTTTGAATTATATAGTGGCTGATGGCATATTTTCTTTGCTTTTTAGTTTATTTCCCCCCTCAGTCACATCCTGTCATTTGCTCGTCTTTCCTTTTCCTACTTAGATTATCTTTTATTTATTTTTATTTTATTCGATTGGTAATTTTCAAATAGTTAGTGAAAATTATTCAGAACAAAGTGTGTTACTTTATGTGTAGTAGGGATAATAAAGAAAAGTGGCTTCTACTGAATAAGGGAAAGAGATAGCCGTCAGAAGAAGATAACAAGGTAGGGCTGGAGGAGTTTACAGAAGATAACGAGGATCCGTGTCAAACACTTTGTTTCAAAGACATGCTTTATATGACCATATAGCCATGGTATATCCCACAATGATGTGGAAAGAGACAATGCATGCCATTCTTCTCTGCACTGTGTAACGTACAGAGGTTGCACAATAACAAACACACATGCATGGTATTTAATGATCCCATATAACAGCAATGCAATAATGCTACCCTTTGTGTGTTTATGTATTTAAAGAGCACATAACATATTTGATACAACAGAACCACACATACAGTCATTTCCTGTGTCTCATCTAAAACCCTCCTTCTGGTCTTCTTAAAGGATGTGGAAACACTTAGACAGTACATTCTGAATTAGCCTGCATTTCTGCCTAAAGTAGCAATACACACTTATAAGTCAACATATTTTCTAAATTCACGACACAGAAAGATTTAAATAAGAGTCAGGAAGTGAAACCAGTGGTGAGAACCTGATCATCATCATCATCAACAACAACACTGCAGTATAGTGTTGGTCTAATTTTACAGTCACACTGCTATCTGTAGCTACTTAGCTGTAACTCCTATCCGATCCCTTTTTTTTTAAACTCCCCAAGCTCCTCACAGACGGCTTTATTAATAACACATGCACACACACACACACACACGCACACACACACACACACACACACACACACACACACACACACACACACACACACACACACACACACACACACACACACACACACACGTCTTGGGGGTGGCATGATTGTTTACATTCTAAACTGGGTTACTGCCGGGCTGATTGCAGTGGGTTCAGTGGGCCGGTCATATCTCACGTAGACTTTGTTTTAGCAAAGGAAATTAGTCGATAGATTCACAGGAAATAAGCAATTAAGATGTTTTTATGAAAAGATGTTTAGTCTAAAACCTGGCATTCCATGTAGAGGGATACAACTGTAGTGAAGGATGCTTTTTTTGGGTACTGACAACATGATTTTGGAATTTTTCCTTCAGTTAAAAATAAAATCATTTTAATCCACTGTCGATCGGGTTTTAGATAACAAGTATTTGTAGTTTTAAAAGTCAAGTTAACAGCATATTATTTGCAATCAATACCTTGCCTTTTTCAATAAACATAATATATTTGGGTTTCAAATGATTCAAATTGACAGACTCAAGTAATTTCTGACATGTATTATACCAACAAAGGAATCAGTCAATCAGAAAATGTTCTCTAGATGAATTCATAATGAATATAATCATACATTAGATACCCCAAATGGCTATTTAAGCGTTTGTAAATGATTCCACACAGTCCTAATCTAAGTCAAGGTCTTTTTTGCGTGCCCTTGCTCAGAAGCTTCATCCGTGCACATCCTCCCGCAGGACGAGAGCCATGACATTCCTCCACCAAGGAAAATCTCATATTTTGGATACAAATCTGAGCGATCTAGAGTGAGACGCGCACACATGCATATGGACTCATAATGCCTTCGCCCATTATAATTTTTCATCCGCCTCAGCGTTTCCACTGCCTTTCATCACCGATCTTTTGTCTGTAAAACGATAGCTGATCCTTGAGCTAAATGCCCACAGAGAATACCTAACCCTTTGTCTCCTCCTGTGCTCCTCTCCTCTCCTCCCCGTCTGTTGTTCTGCTGATTTACGGTTAAATTAAAGTTGGGGGGGAAGCAGATAAATGGGTAGAGGAGTCATTTTGTGATGGAAGAGGATAGAGAGATGAAGAGATGGCCATTAGCGGGTATAATGAGACAAGTGAATGGCTGCCACTCAGCCTAATTGGTCACCTTGATTAGGAAGTCTGCTCATGCACAGTTTTCATTGGTACTATACGTGGCCATCATGGCAGTCAGGAACACCAAGCAAGAAGGATAAAAAGCTGCTTTTTCCTAAGAGAAAACAATTAAAGCAAGGTTATGTAACTTTCAAAAAAGAAAGAACACAATCTATCTTTTACAGTAAAAGGATAGATGGATAAGCAATGACACAACACTTGATTCGATATACTCAGGGTTTCCGTTGCCGCATCTCTTAAAACTATATTTTAATGGCTTTATTTATAGTCTGCAGTACAGAGATGACAGGAAACAAGGTTCAGAGGGATGGGAAATGACATGAAGCAAAGGTTGTGGCTAGCTTCAAAGAGGCTAACCACAGCTTTAGTCTGGTAACACTAAGGTAGCTCATGTGATCTACTGTGGATATATCTTTGCTGTCTTTATTATCCCCCTTGTATTTCTGCTTTAATATTAAATGTGTTCTAGTAGTCTTTAGATCACTTGAGACAGTTTATCACACTTTGCACTGCTCTCTCTGGAGCAATACACAGCTTTACCCAAATTGTTTTAATAAATGAAGCACTACTTCAGTTCAGACCTGTTAACAGACTTTGATTGCGTAAATCCCTCTTTATAGAATCTTAAAGGGGACCTATCATGCAAAATGCACTTTTGTACGTCTTTTATAATATGTGTCCCCGGTGTGTCAGGGCACTCACCAAGTGTCAGAAAACACAACCCTCTCTCTTTTCCTCCATACCCAAATCTCTAAAAACGGGGCTGCAACGGATCTGATACAGACTGATACAGATTTGAAATTGTTCTGACGTCAGAAACAGGGAGCTCCGCCTATATGGGCAACTGTCCACCTATCAGGGGAATGAGAGGTTGCTTGGCATGGTAACAGCATGGTAACAGCATGGTAACATGACGCCCCCATCCTTTGCAGGGGGGCGTGGTCAGCTGCAGCTCATTTGCCACAGAATCAGCCCTTGTGAAGACAGGGCTGGAATAGAGCGAAAGGAGGCTAAAATGCATGATCTGTTTGGTATTTTGAAAAAAAAACGTCACAGACATGTTTTATATAGGTATGGCCCTACAATATATTATTCAAATATAGCATGATAGGTCCACTTTAAGTCCAGTGAATCTTGGGAAATGTAGGACCATTCAAAGTGCCATTATCCTGCAATGCGCCTCGTGGCCACAGTGTGTGATGTTTATCCAAATAGTTACTTAGTCTCACTTAAGGGGCCAGGTATCACTCGTGCTGTGAGCCAAAAACGAAACAAGCAACACTGCCATATCTGATAGAATCATAACATGCCATGAGAGGATTTAGTCGTTGTTTGTTGCAGCTATGAATCATGACAAAAACAAGAAGTGGTCCTTGAACAAGGAAGTGGAACTACTCCTCAACCTTTACTTGTTCGTCATTTAAAATGAAACAGTGTGCTGTTTTACGTGGATTCATTAGAATAACATAGTGCTGATAAGAAAACATCAAGGGGAAGTAGAGTTGTTCCACATTTATGGACAGATCTCTTTCAGCAGAAAGCCTACAGACCAGTGGATGCTAAACTTGGCTTAACATTTTTTTGGGCAATGACATCAGCAATACAGGCACGGAACAGATATACACAATATATGGTTTGACTGCATGTCTGTTTGTCCTATCAAATTCACCGTGTTATTTTCTCCATGACAGAGTGTGCGGTAAGATGAGTGGCAGCAACATGGAGCTGGACCGCTGCAGCCAACAAGGGTCTGCTGAGAGCCCCCCCTCCTCTCTGAGGGGCCTGGGCAGTGGCAGCCTACCCACCGCCTCCAATGACAACCTGACTGCCGACACTGGTGAGCACCATATCATAGGTATTTTGTATTCTATTGATCAAGCTGGTGCCTTTCCACATCTTTAACGGACATAGGCTTTTGTTAATATGTGTTAGTATGGCTGCTCAGACGCTGTTTGACTATATTTCTTTAAAGATGCACTTTGTCGAGAGTGACAACAACAGTAAAAAGAGGAAACCGAGCGCTGCATTGTTTTACATTGGCTTATCTCTTCCTCTTTTGTAAAGTCACATCACAGTTTTTCTGACCCCGTGTTCATTTTTAAAACGCAAGTTTAGGATTTCTACTATCATCGAACCTGAGACGTGGCTCAGAATGAGTGGCATCCTTCACATGTCCTCCGCGGTGCAGATGCTTGTAATTGCTGTAACTTCCTGAGCCATGTTGTTTGAAGAGATAATTATGGACTCTGATAACGAGGGAAAAAGGGCTTGGCTACATCCTACTTTTTTTGTCTTTACAGTCTTCCCCCTCTGTGAAAGCAGTTATTGGAGAGCACACCACACCATTATCTCAGTATCTGCCTCCGCTAATGTAATGTCAAGTTCCAACTTTAAGTCTTTAATTGACAAATGGATCATAATTCAGTGGAAGATGTTTTGAGTGTCAGCTTGAACCCTAGGATTTTGGAAATGTCCAGCTCTTCTGAGGAAACGAGGTATGTGTTGGTGCTAAGGCTGAGCAGCAGGCAGTGACAGACGGGGTGTAGTAAATAAATCAAACTCACAGCTGTCACCCAGGAGGATGTGAGTCTGTGAATACTTTGAGGTTATAGGAAATTAACTCAAGGATGCTGAGATGCAGGATATTTGTTTGAATCAATGGTCTTTGCTATCTATCTGTATCTGTGTATGTCTCTGAGCCTGTTATTTTATGTTAGTTTAACGAAAGGTTTGGGCAGCTTTGTTTTTTTAATGTCTCTTCCATACGAAGCTACAGCTGGTGAGCTTCGCTTAGCTTAACGTAAACACTGGGAAGAGGGGTAACAGCTAGCATGGCTCTCACTAATTAACACTTCATATTTGTATTGATTGATGTGTTTTTTAAAGACATGCTATTTCTTTAACAATTTATATATCTTTTGAGGTGAAGTTTTGTCCACTTAGTAGTTTTGTTCCGTTTAATAACACTAACCTTTCCTTTTAGAAACTATACACTATACTGACTGAACTAATACTAACTTTCATTTTAAGTAAACCTGCTGATATAGATTATTTTTCTCTTCTCAGGTTCTCGAGATGCTTCCCGAATGTCTTGCTCCTCTCCATTCTCCAGGAGTCCTGCGGCCTCAGCTCCAGGGTCTCCTCACCCCCCATTCCTAAACAGCTTAAGTAACACGCCACCTCCGCTTCCAGAGAAAAAGATGGTCAACCGCACCGTGTCGGCTCCAGACAGCGCTAACGGAAGACCCTTTGTCCGAGCCTACCCCCGTCTCCCGTTCACCGGCTCAGAGAGCAACGTGTGCCGTCCTGCCGATGTTAGCTCCCGCTGCAGTTTACCCTCCAGCCCTATAGACCCCCGACCCGTTTTCTCTTCTAACGAGTCTCTGGAGCGCTGCCACACCCCGCTAGGCCGACCTTCGAAATCCCGGACTCTGGATGAGCCACTGAAAACTCACGGGCGTCTGGGCGTCCACTGCCGGAGCAGCATCACCTGCTCCTCCTCCCCCCAACTCAGCGTGCCCTTTTCAGCCTCAGAACCTGGCTCTGCGGCCAATCTGGGCTCCAGCCTGCAGCTACAGACCCTCCTGAGTAACATAGACAGCAGGGAGGGAGTGTACTCCAAACTGGGAGGCCTGTACGCTGAGTCTCTGCGGCGCCTGGCTCTTAAATGCGAAGATCACTTTACTCGTTCCCAGAGAAACCCTCTTAGGTTTGAGGAGAGCAACTGGTCTCTGTTCAGGCTCACCTCCAACAAGCCCAGCTGCAACTCAGGAGACGCTGTGTACTACTCTGCTGCCTGTGCCTCGGACCCCAGCAACTCATACGCTGTGAAGGTAATCCCTGAATACTAGGCCTTATATTGTGACTTTGTTTAGAATAACCTTGTTCATTTCCTGAACACCTTGTCTTTTGACCAGATTAATTTTTGCAATACCCGAGATAACTGGTGTTGCTGGTCACCGGCTTCTGAAGGTTGCAAACAAAATAACAAAATAACTTGTCTATTTAAACCCTATCAAATAAAATCATGTTGTTAGAGCTAGAAAAATCTTTCAATAATTGGCCCTTTTCCAAATTGTCCACACAACAATGTAAATTACACGCAGAAATGGAAAATGTTGGGGTAAATGAAAAGAAAATCGCATGGCTTTTGCAGAACATGCATAGTATCAAAAACAGGTTCTGGAGAACATAGTAGGGATTCTAACTATTTCCTTTTCCTCAGACTAACTGTTACATTGAGTTTTTCAAGAAGTTACCAATTGTTTGTGATGAATGAATCTTTGAGTTTCCTAGATGGCTTTGAAATTTGAACCACGTTTAGACACTAGTATAGTAAACAAGTGTTGGCTGTGTTTTTGTAATGTACAGATCGTGTTTATTCTCCCTACTTAAAGTTTGATGTCAAGAGAGCAAGGAATCTACAGCGGCTGTTGTTGAAACTGATCTTTTAAGCAGGGATTTGACAGTTTGAGGATAGAAGGAGGAGATTAAAATTGGGCGCTGGTCTTGTTTGTTCTTGGGCTACAGATGGGATGGCCCCACTACAGTAGAAACCTTCAGGGCATCTAGTGTAAACAACCAGGAAGAAGGGTGTGGGTTCAGTCTCACTAACCTTTGTCCTAAACTAAGTCATTAGTGTAGTACAAAGCAGCAGCTGTTTGTACAATGTGTTGTGCCACAGCGTGGCTGCCCACACTCTTGCTTAATATCCCCAGGCCCAATTAATCTTTACATTCCAGGCAGGATTTACAATCAGACAACCCCCTGTTGTCAAGGCCAACACACACTCAGTACCAAACACACATCATGTAGTATGAGACCATTCAGCACAAATAATCATATTATAATCAGATGTGCTACCAGTGTGTTCCTGGCTGAAAGTTGAACCCCATGAAAGTGGATTTTAGTCCAGTTAATCACTGAGAAGAGATTATGTTTAGAAATCTGACCCAAACACACAATGAGAGTTGTAACATTTGTATGTTTGTTTTAGAACTGTATTAAGTGTGAATTTTCCCACAGCATGTTAGCGAATCTGCAGACAAAGAAGGGCTGTACTAAAGTTTGGTAAAAAAAGCCTTTCTGCATGAAGGACATTAATTTCACTTGAATGAGAGCAGGAACTGAATTGGCCTTGGAACTTCACTAACAACAATCCCTTTCTTGTGTTTCTTGGCTCGGCTCCCTTCCTGCTCTGTTTGTGGAATGTGCCTCTCCCCCCTCTGGCCCTTTTATCTCCTTTTCTTCATCCTTTCCCCCCACTGATCTTTGTGTTTATACCTCCGCAGATTTGCAAGAGTCCCTCCGCGGATGCCAAGCAGGTCCATCTCTACGGCCTGTCGGTGCAGCAGAGTATGCCCCCCCACTTCAACCTGCAGCAGGACTGTGGCCACTTCCTGGCCTGTGTCCCCCAGAGCATGCTGCCCTCTGATGAAGTCTCTCTGCCCAGCACACCTGCCTCCTCGCTGCCTCAGCCCTCTGCGCCTGGCCAACAGGTAGAGCGAGAGCGAGTGGTGGTCATCACCCCGGAGATCCCTCGACACACGGCAGCTGACTTTGTCCGGGAGTGGGCGGCGTTCCATAAAGCTCAGCCAGAAGTCTATGAGCGCCGTGTGTGCTTCCTCCTCCTGCAGCTCTGCCACGGCCTGGAGCACTTGAAGGAGCACGGGGTCACGCATCGCGACATCTGCCTGGAGAACCTGCTGCTGGTGCCACATCTCCGCAGACCCTCCCAGTTCTCCCCACAGACCTCCTCCGAAAACGGCACCAGTTCAAGTGGCGTAGACAGTCAGCGTCACCTCCCCCGGCTTCTCATCAGCAACTTCGCTAAGGCCAAGCGTCGCTCCTCTGAGGACGCGGCCTCAACAAGCGTGGACCCTCGCTTCAAACGCGACCACGCCAGATTGGCTCCTGAGATCGTGTCAGCAGCCCAGTATCGGAAATTCGACGAGTTCCAGACAGGCATCTTGATCTACGAACTCCTCCACCAAGCCAACCCCTTTGAGGTGAGTCCAGCTCTGAAGGAACAAGATTACCGCTGCGAGGAGCTGCCCCCCATCCCCTCCGTGTCTCTTTACTCCGCCGGCCTCCAGAGGCTGGCGCAGCTCCTGCTCCAACCGGACCCCATCAAACGCATCCACATCCAGGAGGCCAAGCGCATCCTGCAGAGCCTGCTGTGGGGCCCCCGGAAGGACCTGATGGAGCAGCAGCAGCGAGAGAGGCAGGGACAGGGGGTTGGCTTTGTTGATGGAGCCCGACACGAGGGTCTCCTGAACTGGCTGGACGTGAAGCGGGCTCTGCTGATGATGAAGTTCGCAGAGCGCTCCCTGGAGCCCGAGAGGAACGCAGAGCTGGAGGACTGGCTCTGCTGTCAGTACTTTTCCTCGGCTCACCCTCTGTCTCTCTGCCACACTGCGGAGCTGCTCTACTCACTGAAGTGATGTCCACTTTAAAAGGTGTGTGAGTTGATTAGAAGGAATGCGTGAATGTGTGTATGAGAAAGACCAATAACAAAGGTAATGTCTAGACACTATGGATGGGAGACACTGTGAACCTGCCCACCTGTTTGCGCTGCATGCTGAAGAGCCATGCATCAACCTAACCGTCCACTCTTTTACAAACACGATCCTGCTACAGACTGGCAACATGGCAAAGACATTACCTGTTAACTATTTCTAAATATTCTTGTAACAGTCAGACATGACGGACAAAATCATTAAACATTCGCTTATCGACTAAAATCGCTTTGATCAATATGGACAGTATGCATAATCCGATAATACACTTACCAAAGTTTCATGTTTGACACTGTATTGTGAGTATTTATTAAAATAAAAGACATCTCACCCGATAAGAAGAGGCTAACCATTCATAACGTCAGCTAGCTTTGCAGAGTAATGCTGTGTCGTGTCTAAATAACTGTGCAGCTAACTTTGAATAAATAAAAAAAGATATGAGGTCACTAGCAGACTTACACTGTTGCACCTTCTCTGTCATGTTTTTTCATGAGCACATAGTGCTGTACTGTATACTGTGTAAACAATACAAACTTTTCTTTAACCAAATCCACAGAAAGTTACACTGGTGTACTAGTGGCATACGTTTTGTTAGACAGCAATGTGTGTGACTCAATATGAATTGGATTGACAAAACTATTGGCAACGTTAGCGTATGTTCTATTGAATGGATGCCCAGTTTTACCTTACTCTTACTTGTAGCATTAAATGTTTTGACTTTTGTCGCAGTGCCTTTTGTTCTTTGTATATGTTACAGTGACTCCAAATGTAAATATTGCAGATCGTTCGTCCTTTGTGAAACTGGCCTTTCACCGAATGTTCCCGAAACAACTTTGTACAGTGATTTGTAGATGATATTAGAAAATGAGCCCAAGCAGGTCTTAAAAAGCCATGAATAAGAGCAGCAGTTAAAAATCTATTTATGAAATAATTTGTTATCCTGTAGTAGTCACTGGAATGTCTCTGTTTATTTTCATTTGTGGATTATCCAGTTGTTTGTTTTTGCATACTGCGTCCCATGAAGGCTGCAGAGAAGGCCTCGAGTTCATGGGAATATTATCTGGACAAAGAATTTCCTAATAAAGTCAAGAATTTTACAGCCTGCACCAGGTTTCAGCCCGACTGATGTTCCTAATGTTGCAGACAAAACACGTAGTCAGAACTCACAACTAATACATTATTGATTAGAATTATTTTGTGTGTGCCTCACCTATTTGCATCTATCAATAAACTGTGCATATATTTTCTCACAGTATAATCTGGTGTTTTGATCTTTTTTTGTATTTCATAATTGGGCTTAATATTGAGTTTGAATGACCAGCTGTGCCTGCAAAACTTTAACACTCCTACATGAAGAAAAAATGATGTATTTATTTTTTTCTTAACTTGAGATTAACAGGAAATGAGGGCTTTGTTTGAGTCGTGTCCTCATGTTGTGTGAAAGAAAGTCTTGGATGTACAACATGAGCACTACTGCATACAAAGTAACTTAGACTTTGTTATGTGTCTTGTTTTACTCTGTCTTGAATAAATTGATTATGCAAGGCAGTGTGGCATCTATTGTGAATGCAGGATAAAAAAAACGCTGTACCCACCAGTGAATATACAGAAAATGCAGTAGCCTTTTGCGCAGGGATTAAAGCTATTTATTGAACCAGGAAAAGAATAGTGAGAAAGAGCCAAACAACGCTTGAAAAAGAAGCATCTGCTGTTGCATGGGAGACGGAGAGGCTTTGCAGGGAGCAACACAACAGGTTGTACGTGTTGTGGAATCTCAATTTCGGAGCCTCAGGCCAAACCAGACCCCAGACTTCCAATCCCCCCGCCCAAATCCTCCACCATGTAGCTTTCTACTCCACATCGCTCCTTGAAAACCGCTGGCTGCTCCCTTGTCATAGGTGGAACTATGTTGCTATGGTGTTTTGACCAATGGAACGGCATTTCCAGGAACGCAGTGAGTCTCCGTACCCCTCTCTCGTTCACACATACACACACACACACACACACACACACACACACACACACACACACACACACACACACACACACACACACACACACACACACACACACACACTGGGTGAAGCAGCCTGTTGAATGAGAATCTGAAAGACAGCAAGGCTTCCTTCTTTTTCAGTGAACACAGGTCAGGAGGTTGCATACCATACTATACTGTGACATTTTTTCTATTCCATTTATTTTTTTATGAAATCCTGTACAATTACTTATTCGTCATGATAGCACACTA
Source organism: Gymnodraco acuticeps (assembly GCF_902827175.1). Taxonomy (NCBI): domain Eukaryota; kingdom Metazoa; phylum Chordata; class Actinopteri; order Perciformes; family Bathydraconidae; genus Gymnodraco; species Gymnodraco acuticeps. The sequence goes on from NW_022989894.1 coordinate 1,002,549, forward strand.
TGACTTATTTGTGACCTTTTTTATATATTATGACTTTTAATGACTTTTTTTATATGATTAACTTTTTTGAGACACTTTTTGTGATAATACATTTCGACATACTATGACTATTTCAACTTACTATACTATGTCATTTATTTCCTATTTTTCAACATGCTAAACTATGACTTGATTTGCCATACTATTCAATAACTATTATAAACAATTTTTCAACATACTATACTATTCTTTTTTTTATATACTACACTATAACGTTTTTCCAAATGTTTTGAAATACTATTCCCTTTTTTGACATACTATGACGTTTTCTATATTTTTTCTAAATGCTATACTCTGACTTTTTTCTCGACATACTATACTGAGGTTTTCTCATTTATTTCAACATACTGAACTATGACTATTTTTGTTATTATTTTGAAATGCTATACTCTGACTTTTCTCATTATATTAGTATGTCATATGTCAGCAAAATGGAGGTCAATGGCGTTGTAGACCAGCTAGGATTGTTGCCCGTCTGTGTCCTTGCTCTCCTGGTACGAGGGTTTGACCTGCAACTATTTGCCCACTACGGTGAAGCACCTACTGCGACAGGAACTGCATTAGGCAGATTATGTGTAGGATATATGTCAGTCCCTTTACCCAGGCCTTTTTCACAATAAACATATTGACATGACAGTAAGAATATCTGTATATAATAAAATGAAAGATGGCTGAATTCAATACCTGAATTATTTGTGTGATCTTGTTATTGTGCTTACTCAGTAACATCAACAGCTATGGCAGTATTCCTCTCCAATTAATGAAAAAGTTAGAAGTGATGTTATCAGGCACCCTGTGGGACCCAAAACAAGCAGATAATAGATTATGTACAGTCACGGCTACATGCAGGTGTGCTCGGCTGTCTGTTTTTTTTATGACCACATTGATCTACAGGTGTGCCACAGGGGGTTATCTCACCAGACAAGAGATTGCACATTAGGGATTGATAGAGGTAGAACTAAATGCTGGCATTGCTTGAGCTCTGAAAGCTCTTTTTTCATCTCAGCTGAGTGCCTGTTTACCTCTGTCCCTTAAAAACGGTCTGTCCCACTTGCAGCTCCCCTCATCATGCTGTTTCTGTTATTCTGCAACAACAAGCTCCATGAATCTTTAATAAAACAGAAGGCAGCCTCCCACCGGCAAAAGTAATTATTGAATCAATAACCCATGTTGGAAATGGAACATTGAAGATAAAGAGAGAGCTGAAAGCAAGTCTTCATCAAGGCCTGTCATTTTAGAGTATTTGAAAAGGGCAAGGATGTTAACATTATGGGATAGTTAATCCTTTGAGACTAAAGTAAACATTTCAACACATCTATGCAGTGTCACAAGTTTCAATGGACCTTTTCTTTGAATTGTGCACCTTTACTAGCATATGTCAAGTGTAAGCAAGATGTTTTTTTTCTAGAACTGTTTAAAAAGTAGTTTTCACTTTATGTACTCCTTTTACATCAAGAAGTTACAACCTTGCACAAAACCTGCGATACACATTGTATACCATAGTTCAAACATAGTGGACCACTCCCAATATGTTCCTGGTAGTATTCTGACATCTAGTGGATCAAGATTACTACTACATCTAGATTTCAGGTTGTTTCAGGATACCTCCTTTGGGCCTGTCGAGGATTGACCTCCCCCTTAAACTTAAACGGTTAACATCCTGCATATTTACCTATGAAAGGCACTGTATGTACATATCTGGACTTACACTTCAACATTTTAATCTATATATATTTATCATATTCATAATTATTAATATCTGTATATATTTAAACCACTTTGATTATATTCATCTTTGATGTCAGATTTTTATTTTGTTATTATAACTATCCTTTAAACTCTTCTATGTCCTATATTGTGTTTAACTCTTATTGCTGTTGCTACCAAAACACTTAAAACTGTAGAGGGTTGCTTGAATTATAGGCAGTGAGCAAAAGCCATTTTAAAATGTAAGACAACATGTTCAGGTTTGATTCATTGTGAGACATACAATTAAAACATGTAAATGTTTTACAGCTTTAAGAAATAATATTTGTAACTTTTTAGGAATTATTAAAAACTCTTCACCTTTTCTTATGAAACCGTGGCGACCATGGCCCACCAATGCACACAGAGAACTGTCATGAATTGCGAGACTTTATTTTAAAAGATCAAAACAAAGCACAGCATTAAAACATTTGTAAACACTGTAATGACATCCACTCTTTCCTCGTGAGTGAAAAAAAAGATGCAATTGAGCACTTTTGGCTTATCATCATGCTCAGAAATAACGTGAGTCAACGTAGTTTGTTTGGTAATGAAAAATAATTCTACTTCTTTAAATTAGTCTACATTAAAAAGTTGAATTCATCATGCCAAAGCCAAAGCAAACGGATTCACAGAACTCCCGAGTTAGTGACGTTGAAAAATACGTTCGATCATTCATTTGATTATGTGGTCGAGAAACAGTTTCAGTAAGCAGCCGGTGATGCAGTGGAGAACCCGGTCCTGAGGGAGGACACAGGTGAGATCAGCCCAGGTAGGGGGAGGGGGGGGAGGAAGGTAGGGAGGGGGGTTTAAAGGGTTCTTGGAAGGAGGATATGGAAAGGGTTCTAGTTTTTGGACAGGGGAAGAAGGGGCCTGGGGAGGGCTGATTTCGAGGCTTTGTCTTCACTTTTTCATGGTCTTTGGCTCCAGGGGTAGCCCAATGTCCTTCCCACGCAGTTTGAGACCTGTTCATGACAGACAATTCAAAAGGGTTATACAACTGCCAAATTGAGACTTTATAAATCATAATCATTAGCAAATGCTTTTCTTACCAATTGCTCTCTCTATCTTGCCCAGGACCTGGTTGTTTGGAATTGCTTTCCCACATTCATAGTCTGCGATGACTTGAGGCTTCTCATTAATTTTCTGAGGAGAAGATTTTTCATAAATAATTAAGAAATGTGTCAAACCACCAGCCAGCAAAACTACTCAAGCATAGCTGGGCATCATTTATTTCCACATTGTTGAAGAAAACTGAAACCAAAAAAAAAAAAAAAAAAAAAGTATTTTAAAGGTCTCCTATTATACTGTTTTTCATCAATATATTATAGGTCTCAGATATATGCAAAACATGTCTCTGAAGTGTTTGGCTGAAATACCTAACAGACCGTGCATTGTAGCATCCCATAAACCCCTCTGTTTCAGCCCTGTTTCAAAAGTGCTGATTCTCTGTTACTTTAGATTAAAATAAGGAGCCACTCCCCTTGGTTGGTTATTGGCTACGAGCCAAACAATCGTTATGACATCATAAAGCGGCCAAAATCTGATCAGCTGATTTGACAGGTTTTTATATAAATGGATCAGGACAAAAAGAGAGTGAATCTTTTTTCGCTGAATCTTTCAGACTCACTTTACACAGAGGGGACACATGTTTATACAAGACAGGAAAAAGTGGATTTTGCATAATAGGGGACCTTTAAGTCTATGTCTTTGCTAAGTTATCTATTCAATAAGAGGCAGCTACTTATACATTCTTGGCTTCAACCCCTGGATGATGTTATGCTAACTGGAGCTGCACATCAGTAAGCTTATTGTAATGTGTGGATATTTGTTTAACATTATCAGCTTTATCTAGATTTTTTGCAAACTTTGGATTCACTAACATACACGTTTTATACACCCAGAGAAGTTTGTATACTCACAGTGGCCAAGTCTTTCTGGGTCAGACCTTTGTCCCCTCTGCCTTGCTGGATGTATTTGCCCACCTCGTGGGGAACGCGTTCATGATGGAGCTCCTCTGTCTCTCGGTCCAATTTAGATGTGTTCTTTGTCACGAGGTGCTGTTTATTCTGCCCCGCAGACCCTGTGAGACAAGCAGTGGGTCACACATAATGTTGAGGCATCATCAAAGGTGAAAGACCTGCATAAACAGCGTTATGATGACTTAAGCTGTTAAATTAATTCAATGTTTTGCTTTCTGGGAAATTATAATTATAATTATCTAGTACAAAAAGTATAAATTTACATTTCTTGGATGTCTCAACGTCTTGCCCACGTCTCTGAGCAGCTGCGATTGCCTAGAGAAAAATTGGACATGTAAATATCATTAATGTAAAAACAAATGCTAAATTAAATTGACAGTAGATTGCATCATGACCAGGTTCAACTTTTGAATCATAATTTCCAAGCCAGTAGTTAATATGTAACTAATCTGCCCATCTAGATATGACGCATTAAATAAACAAAAGACAACATGATCAGTCTGGCCGGAGCAAAACCACGCACGTACTTTCCAGAAGGGACAGTAAAATAACGTTTTCTAAATGTATATTAAAACAGCTGTTACACTAGATTAATTTACCTGTGGCATTTGATACACATACATATATCTACAGCATTACATAGGTGTTTTACTACATGATTTGCTAACAATAATGATCAAATCAGCATGGGGGTTGGCAATGCGTGCTATGCCAGATAAAAGCATAAACCTTTTTAAGGAGTGGTTAGTTAGAGAGGAGTAGTGTGCCTAAGCTAACTATAGAGAGGCGAAGTCCCGCCCTTTCCGGTGGACCTCCATGGGAACTTATTTCGGAAATATGATGTATTGAAGTCAATGGCGAGAGAAAAGTTATCTTTCGATGCCGTTTGAATTGTGCCACGAATTACACATATGATATTTGTCAATTTAAAAGATAATTTTGCAAGTAAAAAAATGGTTTGCCGTGAAACTGTGAAGTAAGACTTTTTTTGTGTGAAACCGCTCAATGAACTACATCTCGCTGTTACTACGGTCTTGCCAAAAAAAGGATTGACTACCCTCACTATCACCACAATGAAACACGTCCAGAAGAATGTCATGCAAAGCTGCCTGCCTGCCTTCGATTCTCCCTGAACTGAATCTTTTTAATGTTCAATTTTAACCATTTGTGTATGAACTGTGAAGTACAAAAGATCGCCGATGCTAATGTAGCGTTAGCGTTAGTATGTCTCCCCCGGGGGCATCCGGGCTTAAACGGTGTATTATAGAATGATCACACCGGTGTGACAGTTAGGCCTGTCACGATAATTAATTTTGTTGGACGATAGATTTTCCCGGAAATTATTGCGATAAACGATAATATTGTCGGCACCGTTGTAAGACCATTTTAGACCACTGACATAATGATAATATATAATAATAATTCAAGTATATTCTTTCAAAGAGAACTTTTTATTGAACATTCAACATTGCTAATGAAATAATATTAAAATATATAAATTATATATAATAAATAAAACAAATACATTTAATTTTAACAACAATTCATTAAAATCACACACAACCAAAACAATCAATTAAATAGACTCAGGCTGGAAAACAGAGCTCTCTCTCTCTCATATATATATATATATTGCTTGTGAGACAATGTGTTCTCTTATTTATATATATCAGTGTTTCCCATATATTGATTTATTTGTGGCGGGCCGCCACAATTAAATATCGTCCGCCACAAATAGATCTCGTAAAAAAATAATATATATATTTCATTGTAGAGCGCAGTTACCCGCTCAGCCCCTCTTTGCGTGCTCTTTGCTCTCAACGGCCCCTGAGCCCCGCCCCCTCCTCTCTGCAAGACATTTCTGAAGTTTGAAACCAGATGCTGCGTGCCGGAGAATCACTTCACGAATGGTTGGTGGTATATGCATACATTTGTCCAAAATGGATGTATTCAAGTTAACTCTGATAAGTTAGTCTCTCTGTTCGTATCACGCCGTAAATCGCGGAGACCCAGCTCTTCAAATAAGTTATTAGCTAACAAGCATGAAAGGAGCCTAGCTAGCTAGTTGCTAGCTGGGTTGTCGAGGTTAGCACGCTGTGTAACATTATAGCGCTCCTAACGTTAGTCAACTACCGACTGCATTTAATTCTTTAACTCTGACGCTGAATGATGTTTGCTCCCTCAAACCAGATGAATATAGAAACATATTTTCAGAGGCAGAAACGGGCTCATCCTGAAGAGGAGCAAACACAGCCTGGAACAGAGGTATTAGCAATAGTACCTATAGAAACACACGTTGGTGGGACACACGCGGGAAAGCTGAACAGTCCGACCAGTGTGATTAGCTATCCAATTAATTTGTTTGAAATATTTCCAGGCTTCAACCAGTGCTAGTGTAGCAGCAAGAGAGGGTCAGGGAGCCGTGGCAGAGCCAGCTAGCTCAAAAGCAGCAGGTGAGATTGACAGAAAACACAGAGATATAGAAGCAGGTCAGGTGGTCAGAAAACCAGATTTCTGAGGCATAATTTATATTCTTCTGTGCCTCATTTCTGTAATTGTGAAGCAAGCAGCAAGCATAGACACACTGGATTTGATCCAGAGTAGTTGAATATGCCTCCATTTTAAGGCGCCGGCCACACAAGGACGATAACGGTCGTTTCCGTTACCGTTTTGTGTCATATAGACCATTCGGCCACACTAGGACGACAGAATATGGCACTAAACGACTACGGTAACGGGTCCCAAGGTGGATAGAACGGCATACGCAACACTCTGGGGGGTCCAACGGCTCCGTGTGTACGCCCTATACGATCATTTTCTGATAATGATGAGGCAATAGCCCCGCCTCTCCCCACCTCTGCTGCTCACCCCCGCGTCAAAGTAAACTGCACACTGAATTCAGATTATTTATCTTTCTCTCGATATGGACATAAACGCGAGTGAAGTATAATCTGACAGGACGGAGACACCTCTCAAACTACCTAAACTAGTTATAAATATGTTTATTTTTACTGTCAGCCGGGTCACTCATTACTGGATCAGCTGCTGCATGAAAGCATGAAACAGACACTGACGCTGTCAGAAGAGAGGGAGGAAAAAGAGAAGCTCCGTGTATTTTATTATTATATTATATAGAGTCGTTATTCATTTGTTTTAAAGCTCAATAAATAACAAAGAAGACCTTTGACCGGCACTTTTATAATTTTTTCCGCGGAGAATAAACAGAAGGGCAACCATGACAACCATGCTTCTTCGCTGCTTTTGTGGAGGAAGTTACAGTGCCACGTACAGGCTCCTGCATATGTACTGCAGCTTCTCCAGTGGTTGGAGCTAAACGGAGCTGTCTCGTGTGGACAGAAACTTTCCGGTGTCTATTGCGTGTGGACGGAAGCCTTTTTTGCGATTGCGTTTGCATATGCGTTTTACCGTTATTGTCCTCGTGTGGCCGGGGCCTAAGCCATGGCTATACCACACACAGCATGGTCAATTTGATGAATGGGCTGAGCTCTACCCCTGCCTGAGCCTCCTTGCGGGCATAGGACTAGTTATCCCTGTTTCTAGTGTCAACTGTGAACGCGATTTCTCGGCGGTGAACAGAAAAAGCATCACTTTGAAAAGCACAACAAATTATTATGCATTTCCTTTATTAGTTCAGTTTGTGGTATTCCATTTTGCTTCATCCTCAGGTGAAAACAGACCTCCGAAACCAGCTCCAAGGAGAACACCTGGCTGCTTGCTTGAAGATCTCCATAAATGGACCCTGTCCTGAAGCCTTCCCTTAAGATAGGGCATTAGAATATTTGTTCAGGAAGCCCCGTAAAATCGGATATCAAGACAAAGGGTGCAAACAACAAGTAGGCTGCAAAGTTTGCACATTGTCTGAACATCTGAAGCGTTGTGTAGCCGAGCCACATTTATTTTGTTTGTTTGTTAGACATCCTAGTGGTGGTGTTCCAGGCGGGATTTGAACTCGGCACTTAGCCCTCAGTTACTCCAGGGAGAATGTAATTAAATGTAAGTAATCTAATGTAAATCACTTTGGAATAAGGCGTCTGCTAATTATATTTTTGGGAGAATAAACCCCACAGATCCTCAACTCCGGTGTGGCTCACTCATTTACAACGCGGGAGGGGGGTGCCAACCGGGGGGTGCCCCCACAAATAGAATCAAATTATGTGGGAAACACTGTATATATACAGTGGGGCAAAAAAGTATTTAGTCAGCCACCAATTGTGCAAGTTCTCCCACTTAAAAAGATGAGAGAGGCCTGTAATTGTCATCCTAGGTATACCTCAACTATGAGAGACAAAATGAGAAAGAAAAAAAAAAATCCAGAAAATCACATTGTCTGATTTTTAAAGAATTTATTTGCAAATGATGGTGGAAAATAAGTATTTGGTCAATAACAAAAGTTCATCTCAATACTTTGTTATATACCCTTTGTTGGCAATGACAGAGGTCAAACGTTTTCTGTAAGTCTTCACAAGGTTTTCACACACTGTTGCTGGTATTTTGGCCCATTCATCCATGCAGATCTCCTCTTGAGCAGTGATGTTTTGGGGCTGTCGCTGGGCAACTCAGCATTCTTACTCCTCCAAACACGTCAAGTTGAGTTGTTACCAAAAAGTTCTATTTTGGTTTCATCTGACCATATGACATTCTCCCAATCCTCTTCTGGATCATCTAAATGCTCTCTAGCAAACTTCAGACGGGCCTGGACATGTACTGGCTTAAGCAGGGGGACACGTCTGGCACTGCAGGATTTGAGTCCCTGGCGGCGTAGTGTGTTACTGATGGTAGCCTTTGTTACTTTGGTCCCAGCTCTCTGCAGGTCATTGGCTAGGTCCCCCCGTGTGGTTCTGGGATTTTTGCTCACCGTTCTTGTGATCATTTTGACCCCACGGGGTGAGATCTTGCGTGGAGCCCCAGATCGAGGGAGATTATCAGTGGTCTTGTATGTCTTCCATTTTCTAATAATTGCTCTCACAGTTGATTTCTTCACACCAAGCTGCTTACCTATTGCAGATTCAGTCTTCCCAGCCTGGTGCAGGTCTACCATTTTGTTTCTGGTGTCCTTTGACAGCTCTTTGGTCTTGGCCATAGTGGAGTTTGGAGTGTGACTGTTTGAGGTTGTGGACAGGTGTCTTTTATACTGATAACGAGTTCAAACAGGTGCCATTAATACAGTTAACAAGTGGAGGGCAGAGGAGGCTCTTAAAGAAGAAGTTACAGGTCTGTGAGAGCCAGAAATCTTGTTTGTTTGTAGGTGACCAAATACTTATTTTACCGAGGAATTTACCAATTAATTCATTAAAAATCCTACAATGTAATTTCTTGGATTCTTTCCCCCCATTCTGTCTCTCATAGTTGAAGTGTACCTAGGATGACAATTACAGGCCTCTCTAATCTTTTTAAGTGGGAGAACTTGCACAATTGGTGGCTGACTAAATACTTTTTTGCCCCACTGTATATATATATATATATATATATATATATATATAGCTTGCGAGACAATGTGTGCTCTTATTTATATAAATATATATATCCTTAATATAAGGTGGGGGCTCTCCAGCTGCCGTGTTTGCTCCCAGCTGGGGGAATGGCGTGGTTGTGTTTCAGGCAGAGGTGGGACCAAGTCATTGTTTTGCAAGTCCGAGTCAAGTCTCAAGTCTTTGCGCTCAAGTCAAGTCTCAAGTCTTTGCGCTCAAGTCCAAGTCGAGTCTCAAGTTAGGATGGGCAAGTTCAAGTCAAGTCCAAGTCCTAAACTTTGACAAAACGAGTCATAAACAAGTCATTATGTGTTTTTCACCAAATGTAATGACATCGATCAACAGAATAATACTTAATAATCAAATTGCTCTTTATTAGTCACATTAATAATTTAATAATCAATTTTCTCTCTGCTGGTAAAGTAACGTGTTTTTTTCTATTTGAAGAGGTATCAGTAAGGTAGGCTACCGTGACGGTTTGATTCAGAAGGAGTTTAATGTATAAGATCCCTGATGTTGAGGTGACCAGAATGTTTATTTCCACTGTGTACAACATGTTATAAGGGACCCACAATCTATCTTTATGCAAGGGATAATGTGCAGCGAGGCAGACTTTTCAACACCTTTTTAAGACCACTTTGAATAGAATTCAGACCTATTTCAGGGCAATAAAGTATGAAGGAAAATTGATATGAAAGAAGAAATACGTCCCATAATCACTTACAAAGTAAATGTATTCATGTTCAACTAGGGCTGTGCAATTAATCGTATTTTAATCGCGATTACGATTATGGCTTGCGACGATTATGAAAACAGCATAATTGACAAAATACGATTATTTTGCTGGGTGCGCTTTCGCCCCTCCCTAAAAGCCCACTCGGCCACGTGGGAGTGACATGTGTTGTGAGTGTTCAGCGCGAGCGAAGATGTCAGAACAAGAGCAGCAACTCGTTAAAAAGAAGAGTACAACTATTTCCACTATTTGCAAGTACTTTGCCATTACATTTCACATCGCTAAAGATATGAAGCTGACTCAGAAAGCGACTCAGGTTCTGGTCCAGGCTCTCGTCATCTCACGCCTAGACTACTGCAACTCCCTCCTGGCTGGTCTACCTGCATGTGCCATCCGACCTCTGCAGCTCATCCAGAATGCAGCGGCTCGTCTGGTTTTCAACCTTCCTAAATTCTCCCACACCACTCCGCTCCTCCGCTCCCTTCACTGGCTTCCGGTAACTGCTAGAATCCACTTCAAGACACTGGTACTTGCTTACCGTGCTGCGAATGGATCTGGCCCTTCCTACATCCAGGACATGGTTAAACCGTACACCCCAGCGCGTGCACTACGCTCTGCATCAGCCAAACGACTCGTTGCGCCCTCGCTGCGAGGGGGACCCAAGTTCCCATCGGCGAAAACACGTGGGTTTGCTATCCTGGCTCCAAGATGGTGGAATGAGCTCCCCATTGACATCAGGACGGCAGATAGCTTGCACATCTTCCGGCGCAAACTGAAAACTCATCTCTTTCGACTCCACTTCGAGCGTTAGAACGATTAACGAAGCACTTTTATACCAATAAAGGACTGGATTACCTAAAGCCAGTTGAGTAGCACTTGAAATGTTTGGCTCTATGAAACCTGATATACTTATATGATTCTGTTTTCTTCAAGGTTGTGTCTTCCTGGTCGAATGTACTTATTGTAAGTCGCTTTGGACAAAAGCGTCAGCTAAATGCAATGTAATGTAATGTAATGTAATGTGCCCAGTTAGCACTGTTAGCAACCAGGGCTTTAAGCAACTTGTCAACATGTTGGACAAGCGTTACGCGATGCCGTCTCGGTATTATTTCAGTAGGTCTGCGCTGCCTGCACTATATGACAAATGCCGTGGGGAAGTTGAGAGAGATGTGGCTTCAGCTGACTACTTTGCTACCACAACAGAGCTATGGTCTAGCCCAGGGGTGCCCAACCAGTCGATCGCGAGATGTGTCTAAAAATAGAACAACAATATTCTGTTTTATCGTTAATGTCCTGTAACATAATCTTCCTGTGCCAGAATAATGCACTTGAACGCATCAAAGCTTTGTGATTGGCCGGCGTCACCCCATGTGTCGGGGCGTGGCTGAGGGTCTTCAGTACAGGTGGCAATATTGTCACCTGCCTGCGCTCATCTCTGAAACCAGACCATGTAAACAGGCTGTTGTTTCTTGCAAAAAATCTTTAAGATATGAAATTAGCAGCCCTACCAGCATTTGCCATGGTGGCCAAAACATTTTTATTTGGTCTTAAATTGTAGTTCAACATTTATTTCCTGTTACTTCTGGACCATGACGGTTGGCCAGCCTTCAACGTTTAACTGAGTGGAATATGTTGAATATGTTTTACCAAAATGTTGGCTATATGTTAAGGAGTTTTCAGTAGGTTGTGACATCATATTTGATTTAATTTATTTTGGTCTAATTTATTTTTATTTATCATATTAATAATATATGTTTAGTATGGTTTTGGAAGTGCGCTCCAACATATTTGTTGATCTTGTTTATTGGTAAAATATTATTAGTTTTAAAGTTCAATAAATGGTCAATGAATAATCGTCAAAATAATCGTGATATCAATTATTGACCCAAATAATCGTAATTATGATTTTTGCCATAATCGCACAGCCCTATATTCAACATAAGAACAATGACTGAACATAACAGCATAACAGTACAGAACTGTGTTAGCGTGTCAGACAAAAAGTGTGTATGTGTGTGTGTCTGTGTGTGCTTGAGTGTGTGTGTGTGTGTGTGTGTGTGTGTGTTAGGGCTGTGCAATTAATCATATTTTAATCGCAATTACGATTTTGGCCTGCCACAATTACGAAAACAACATAATCGAAAAAAACGATTATTTTGCTTTGCTAGGTTGTGACAGTGCACTACAACATATTTCATCTAATTAATTTTTTAGTAATGTATCATTTATTTAATTAATTTTTGTATTGGTTTTTCAGTTGAATTATACGTTCAAGGTAATCAACAGTTAAAAAGATACTGTTCAAATTATTATTTGTTTTAAAGTTCAATAAATGGATGTTTTCAAAGTCAATGAATAATCGTATTTAATAATCATGATATTAAATATTGACCAACATAATCTTGATTATTGCCATAATCGAGCAGCCCTAGTGTGTGTGTGTGTGTGTGTGTGTTAGGGCTGAACGATATACCGTGTCATGGCGATAACCGCGGTATGCGCATGCCGCAGGGACGTGCGGTTTTATTAAAAAAAAATTAAATGCTAACGCACTTTAGCACAGAATTCAAAATAAAGATACCCTTATTACTTATCGAAACTGCACATACAATATATCCGATTAAAGCTGAGACTCCACAGATTATTTAAGTATAGTATCTAAGCGATCCGATCTCGTGACCGGGGAAGCAAACACAGACATCACAACACGTACCTTTTACGGAGCTTTTACGGGAGATCGTCTCACCGTAGCTGTCAATCTGATCAAAAGACGTGTTCAATGGCATTACAACGAGAAAGAAAAAACGCGGCTGAATCGGTTGATCCATAGGTTGATAATGTATCTGTGGCTTTGAAGCAATTGTTTATAATCCATAATTCCATTTTTATGTAAAAATCGGAGCACAAAAGTTAGCTGCTAATGGTAGCCACCTTGGTGGTATGCAGCTTCCGGTTTTGGCTACGCGTCGTCACTCTCACTCCTTATTTGTTGATGTGTTGGTGTGTGTAGAACTTCCCCTGATATTTGACCTTTTTAGACAGATTTAGCACACAAAAAAACCTCTTCTGGGGCCATTTGGGTGGATTTTCCATATCTCTGGCCCACCTTGCTGGATTTTGACATGTGACATCTCTTTCTGACCGTCAGAGCCAATGGAATCGAGGGGAAATCACACAGTCCTTATTTGGTAATGTGTGTGTGAGAGACTTCCGCATAGCCAAGACCGGAAGCAGCAGCCACTATGGTGGCTACCATTAACAGCTAACTATTGCTCTGCGATATTTACATAAAAATGGAATTATGGATTATAAATTAAATCATTTTTTTTATACAGAGACGTTAAAAACCTATGGATTAACCGATTCAGCCGCGTTTTTTCTTTCTCGTTTTAATGCCATTGAACACGTATTTTGATCAGATTGACAGCTACGGTAAGACATCTCCCCTAGAAGCTACGTAAAGGTACGTGATGTCTGTGTTTGCTTCCCCTGTCAGAGTTCAGATCACTCAGTGATGATACTATATACTTAAATAATCTGTGGAACCTCAGCTTTAATCGGATATCTTGTAAATGCAGCTACGATACGTAATAATAAGGGTACTTTTATCTTGAGTTCTGTGCCAAAGTGCGTTAGCATTTTTCGCTCAGGGGTCATTTAGATGCTTCTTATGAGACTTGTGTTTTGTTTTGGTATAAAATGGTTTGTATCGTCAGTTAGCTGAGATTATTTCCGTTAACACTGAGACACAGTGTCGTGAAAAAAAAAGAAGTAAAGTACCCGCCGGGACTTTGGGGTTTAACAGGTTAAAAAACCGCAATATATACCGCAGGGGGGGAAAACATCGCAATGTCAGTTTTTTTCAATACCGTGCAGCCCTAGTGTGTGTGTGTGTGTGTGTGTGTGTGTGTGTGTGTGTGTGTGTGTGTGTGTGTCCGAGAGAGTGACAAGCAAGGGCGCCGGAAGCGGGGGGGGGCTATTGGCCCCCCCACTTTTCAGCCCTGCCCCACATTTTCGCAGCAGCAGATGCCGCGGAAAATTGTACAAATCCCGTTTCAATAATTCCCCTCTACTCTAAAGTCACATCTAAAACGCAATGTGATCTAGCTGTATATATTTTGTTATTTTTGATTGTTATATTCAATCTCACTAGCTACAGGCATGTTTGAAGCTTGTAAAGGGAAGATGACAGCTCTCACTGGCCACTCTGCTGTTCCTCAGCGCCGCTCCCCCTCCCTCCAGCTGAAATTATGAATGTACGGTGCTAATCATAGATAACACGGCAGGGTCCGTTACGGTTTGTTTTTATCTGATTTCAAATAAGCAAAGTCTAGTCTTTCAGAATATTAAACTTGTTTCGGAAAATTCAGATGATAAATAGGCCTACAACTTTGAAGCTTGTAACGGCATAATTACAAGCGGAGAACGGAGTAACTTGGGTCACAGCAGGCATAATAACAACAGCCGGTGTTTCCCGTGAGTGCAGTAATCCAAACAAAAATATTTCCCCTCCGTAGTATTTTGATAATTTGCTCCGCTAATAATCAATCAGATCGATGGATTCCAGAGAAGAGAAAACTTTAAAGGCCTTTTTCTCAAAATGATGACTCTGTAACAGTCATTATATAATGTGACATATTTTGCTTAATATTTGGAGTAGCCTACAAAAACAATCCTGATATCATTAGAAAGCTAGGAATCAAAATGTGTCTTCGGGTCAATGCGACTGATTTCGATGGAGCAGGTCACTTTGCATTAGGTAAAATAAAGCAGGCAGACATAACAGGAAGAATATGTAGGCCTACATTTTAACCCAATGAAATAGGACATTGTCACACCATTCAAATGTATCCATGTACCCTAAATTACAACCAATAAAAAAAGCTTAGATTTGTTTATTTGTTAAGTTGTTTACTTTATTTGTTACGTTGTTCTGTGTGTGTCAGTCGTTAACCTAGAGATAGAAAGAATATATACACTTGCAAACATGTCAGAAGAACCAGCGCAGAAGAAAACTAAATACAGTCAATCTAAACTTAAATGTAACAACTGGAAGGTCACATCCCTGACATCCACATCTCCGGAGCCTGGACCTTCTTCAAACCGATGAACCCAAAAGCAGCAGCTCTGCGGCCGCAGAGATTGTCAAAACCACCGCCGCCGTTGTTGTACCGAAACAGGCTGGTTCCAACTGCATGGAGGATTGTTGTCGGGACATTGAGGCGGGTAAAGCTGTACAGCTAACTATCGGAAAAAAGGAGACCACTAGTAGATTATTTGGGCAAAGAGAAGGTAGGCCTACTTCAACGCAGAATGGTACAAAACAGAGAGTGGTTCATTCTTTGCAAAACCACTAAACGATAGTGATAAACTGCGATGTTAACAACCTCATGATAACCTCATATTTGTTTTACTTAGGATCATACCTATGTTTAGTCTAGAAAAAGGTAATTGTCAGTGGCGTTTTCTCCTGGAGGCCAAGGGAAGCCAGGCTTCCCCTGTTTTTTTGGATTGTAGTTATAATTTTAATAAATAAATAAAAACACTTCGTTTAGTTTCGGAAATTCTTTGTTGTGTGTTGCTGCCGGCCCGTCTCTCCCCTATTCTCATTGAGTATTTTACAAAGAGTGAAACGGCGCCACTCTAGATGTTATGGTGAAACAGTAGATTGCACTCTTTGTTGCGAGAGGAGGCCAGCCGAAATTGGCTTCCCTTGGTGAAAACAAATTGAGGGATTGACCAATCAGACAAGGCTAACGTCATGCCCCTGCCAACCTGTGATTAGTCAGGGCCATGCCAAGGGAAGCCAGAGTCGGCTGGCTTCCCTTGCCTCCAATCAAATCGCATCAATTTAGTGTGGCAGTGACGCATCCTAAAACCCGGAAGTAAGCTGCGCTCGGTTTCCCTCGACAAAAAAGCAATGGGATTTCTACATAGGATTTTGGAAAATAGCTCGAAATAAGGTCAGTGGAAAATGAACCTGTTAGATAAATGCATGTTTTATTCAGCCGGATAATATCCACATGTCTACCTTACTTTTATTATTTTAGAATCATAAATCTAATCGATAGATGATAGATAGCGTCACTGCACCACTCTCACCGCCGTTAGAAAGTAGCAAGCAAGTGCAATTATGGAGGGTGGAGATTTGGAGTATTTAATCAAAAATAATTGTACTAAACTTCCGCTACAGCAGCAACTAAAAATAAAATCTGATGACCGGCCCAAACTGGAGCTGTGTACAGCGAGGAAAAAATGAGCGAATCGGACGTAAAACGTTAAAGGTCTCCTGATGTAGTTTGTGAATGAATGCTTATTAGAGTTTCGGCTGGAGAGTGCGTGCGGACCTGTCGGTTAGATAACAGGCATGTGTAAGTCCTGCATCTGTATGATACAAATGTGTGTAAAATGATACCGGGTGCTGTAATCACTCATCTGGTTACGTTATCACATTGACCACCACACCCCCGACCCAAAAGAAAGGACGTATTATTGGCTTCCCCTAATTTTCTTCCCACGCCACGCTACTGGTAATTGTGTGCATTTTATTATAAAGTTGTATATTTACAGTCTGTTGCAAAAACTAAAAGAGCTTTACAAAAAAGTAACACAATGAAAGATGTTTGGAGTTTTATTTGAGTTATTCATTTACATTTTTGTCAAAGAGATGCTGATTTGAAACCGTTGTTACATTCAGTTACGGCACTTCTTGTTTCTGCCGGAGAGAGGGGAGGCCGTCCCAAAGCTTGCTGCTATATTTACTCCCTCCATCTGACAGGAGGGAGCCTCATGTGTCACTCCACGGAGTTCACTCCGTCACGGAGGGGGAGTGTGTAGGGGTAGGGTGTAGGGCGTGGTTTGGGAGTGGGCCATACACACACACTTTTTTTGGCCCCCCCACTTCTAAAATGAATCCGGCGCGCCTGGTGACAAGAGCTATATTCAGAGCTCTGCTGCCTTGGCTACACTATTTCATTGTTGCTGTTGTATGATTGGTGTTTTGCTGCGGTATTTAGCGTCTACAGCACCTCCGCTTTTAGGGTTGACGTAGACCCAAACGTCGCCCGGAGGTCCCCCGGTGTTGTTGCGGAAGCTGCTGCACACCTAACGCTCCACTAGCTAATGCTGCACTAGCTAACGCTACATTAGCAAAACAAACGCTAATTTATTTTGCAAAAGGTGCAGCGGGCTTCAAACATGTTCCCCTCCACTGGTTTCAACCAAGCACTAAATTAGATGTTTTCCAACCAAATACGGTTGAACTGACACTTCCCCATATTAATTTGTAAGTAGATTCGAAGATAGGCAACATCAGCGCCGGCTACATGAGCTGAAGCTTGGTTGCTAGGTTACTAGCTGGGTGTTCTCCAATAAGGGGCCGGGGGTAACAAAGTTAGTGATTACTGGTTCCATGTTGATTTAATTCAATACAAATTGTTGGGGGGAACTGAAAGGCTATTCCCGTACTGGTTACTTTGCAGCCCGGACATTTCCCCCAAAACACATTTTAGACGCGATCGCAACACATAAGTACCTTTCAAATCCCATCATTTTTAAGACCTTCTAAATCATATTTAAGACCTTTTTTAAGGCCTTAAATTCAGATTATCAAATGTAAGACTTTTTAAGACTTGTTAAGACCCCGCGGGAACCCTGATTGTAACTTTTTTTAATTGTCTGAACTTCTCCCACCTCTGGCAATAAATCCTGAGTGGTTACCAAAAAAAAAACCCTGCTCTGAAGGTTATTTTCATTTTACAAATCCTGCACTCAGCTTTGCTTTCTCCAATATCATTGAAAAGCAGCCAGATGCTGCTTCTTTTTTCGGTTTTCGCTCATTTCTTGACTTTTTCCGACGCGCTTGCATTTAAATCCGGCTCCCCGTCGCTCTGTGCAGCTGGCCTGTACCACTACACATGCTGTTCCCCCCCACCCTTAATAATGGTATGATCCTAGTGTGTCCTCGCATATGATTGGCCGCATGGTGGCCCAGCTAAATAAAGCCTTTAGCAAAAGTGCACCACATTCAGACGGAGAAATGCACCGGGTTTGACTGTCTTTCTAGTAGCTCTGTAGCCCCTCCATCCACGAATAACTTTTCCACGTCAACAACACACGGAGTTAACAAAATTATTAGGGATGCACGATATTGGTTTTTTGAAACAGATACCGATAACTTCCTGCTTCTCAAGACCGATACCGATACAAAAAAAATGTACGCCACTAATTATTTTAACGCGATTAACGCATGTGTATTTTTTTTCCTCGGCCGCCCCGTAGTTTCAGAGCGCATCGAGTTTAAAATACCATCTACAAGCTGATGCTGACAGCCCCGCTCCTGTCGCCCGCTTGTGGCAGACCACACTTCCACGCTCACCGGCAGGCACCGACTGGCCATCTGGAGGACCGGGAGGGTGTATATGTGGCCCGAGCGAGAGAGAGACCTTACGTGCATTGTTGTTGTTAGCATCTGGTGCTAGCTAGCTGCGCTAACGGATATACGGAGCTGTTTAAATGAAAACAGAGGAGCGACATTTTGCCACAACTGCGCCGAGCACTTGACTTTATGCAGGAAGCCAGACAGTGGGACATTGTATGAAAAGTCAGCACACTCAGCACGGATAGTGCGCAACATGATTGCAGCGTCCAGGCAGCTCGGGTTCGAGCATATGCCTTGAGTTGCACATAGCTCCAACGCCCATACCACCGACGACATGTTTGTTTACTGTCCTGGCTTCACGGTCGCACACCATTTACGTCACAGCCAGGCATGAGTTAGGGAGCGCTGGATTTGTGAAAAACTCCCCTCTTCCTAAACCACTAATACCACAGTACTGGCAAAACGGGAGGAGCCGAGTGAAAAACAAGCGCCCCTCATCCCAATCCACCCACACCGCAGTATTTTTTTCTACCCAAAAAATATATTGTATATTATCGGGGCTCTTGATACTGGCATCGGGTTTATCGGGATGACGTCATAATTCCTAATATCGGACCGATAATTATCGTGCATCCCTAAAAATTATACAAATATGGTTAATGATTAGAGGTAACTTGAGTTATTTATTTTGTTAAAGTTACAGCTATTCTGTTTACAATTCTGTCAGATTATTTTATACGATTTGTTAAAACATTGTTGTTTCTTTTGATGTGAAATATTATTTATTTAAATAAAAGCAATGTTAATTTTGTTCACAATTTGTTTAGTTAATTTAAGAATATATGTATTTTTGAATCAAGTATCCATCTTTATTGTCTTCATTGTTAGTTTCCACATGCCTAAAACAACCTCAAGCTAAATCTAAAAGTTGATGGCTAAATAAGAGCGTTTGAGAAATTGTGCAAGGCATAATAGTCTGAATAGTCGATTAATAGTTTCATTAATCGATTATCAAATTAGTCGTTTTGTTGCAGCCCTAATATACTAGGGCTGTCAAGTTAACGCAAACATTTTTAATGCCACTAATTATTTTAACGTGCGATTAACGCATGTGTATTTGTCCTCGGCCCGCCCCGTAGTTTCAGAGTCCAAAGGCTTGACGTTGTAGTTGTTAGTTGGATGGTGGGAGATTCTAGCGAAAGAGATATGGATACAAAAAAAAGGTGTTTTAAACAGCAAGCCAAGCACACAGCTGATGCTGACAGCCCCGCTCCTGCCGCTCGCTTGCTGCAGACCACGCTTGAAAGTTTGTCGGGGAGACGCCTGGACACTTCTACGAGCATCAAGCTTTTAACAGCGATAGCTAAATGGGTGGCTACAGCTTAACATTGTGGAGGACGAGGGGCTGCGTTAGATAATTCGGATCGCATCCAACGTGTCGACTGCACATCACAGCACATTATTTTGACCCACAGTGGGAACGTCTCATGCTTTGACTGAAGATGAAGACAGAGGAGCGGTATTTCGCCGACAACTGTAAACAGGCTTGTCTGTTTGAGCAACTGGCTCAGTGCAAAGAAGTAGACAGGGTTGAGAGAGAATGTAATGGCGCATTTCCACTGCAACGGGGTAGCCCCGTTTAAGCGTCCCTAAGCGTCCTCGCTCAGGCCTCGGGCTGCCTCGCTGGCCGTCCGAGGCCGTGGCGCATTTCCATTACAGTTTAGGACCTGGGGTAGCAACGCAGTGTAGGTGGGGCGATCGGCTTTGTTTTTGTTCACATTTCGAGTTGTTCCATCGAGCTCCCGCTGGATTTGATCATCCCCAATGAGATGTAGGAACGTCGTCACCTCCTCGGTCGACCACGGTGTGCTTTTCTTATTAGACGTAGCCATTTTTGTAGCTCATCCGTTTACAAAATGCTGTTTATAAAAATGCTGCAAGCTTGCTTCTAAATATATATGCGACGCTAGGGATGAACTCGCGCGCGATCTTGTGACGATTCTCTCTGACCAATCAGCAGGCGAGAGTGTTGACGTCACTAGTTCAGCCCTGGCCCTGGTCTGATAGAACCACGATTTTATGGGGCCGGAAAAAGAGGGAAAAAGTACCCGCTAGCCGGTACTAGGCTATATGGAAAGGCCACCAAAAACTGGCCTGGCCGCTTGAGGACGGTTAAGGACGCTTAAACGGGGCTACCCGCTGCAGTGGAAATGCGCCATAAGAGAGAGGGGTTCCAGGTTGTTGTATTGAAAATATTCAGGAGAATATTTGTCATTGTTCCAATGATAATAAACAAACATTTGCATAAGGCATATTTGTCCTATCATATGTTGATAAGAGTATTAAAAATGTTCCTCTAAGGTACATTTAGAACAGATGTGCGATTAATCGCGATGAACTATGGACATCATGCGATTAAATATTTTAATCGACTGACAGCCCTAGGATATACACAAAAGGGGAGTTAGTCGGTTCCAAACGCCGAGGTGAGTGTGAAACGAGTGTAATGTGTACCTTGTTAGCTAATGTTAGCTAGCTGACATTAACGTTCCACATTACACAGAAACCTTGTAGGCCTCCCGCATACTGGCTCTTACGGAACCGACCAACTCCCTTTTTGTGTAATAGCAGCTCTCAACATGCCCAGACGTGTAATGATTTTCACCTAGTTTAATACTTTTCACCTCATTCTGGTGTTGGTGACGTGTATTGTGCGAGACCAGAGATGTAGTTCATTGAGCGGTTTCACACACAAATAAGTGTTACTTCACAGTTTTACGACAAACTGTGACTTTTTTGACTTGGAAATTATTTTTTAAGATTGACAAACATAATTTGTCTAATTCATGGCACAATTCAAACGGGATCGAAAGATAACTTTTCTCTCGCCATTGACTTCAATACATAATTTTTCCGAAATAAGGTCCCATGGAGATCCACCGGAAAGGGGGGTCTTCGGCTCTCTGCCAAGAACCCTTTTTAGGTTAGCTGGCTAATGCTAGCTAGCAAGTTGGTTGGTCGCCGTACATTTCTTTAAATAACAGTCACATTACCTAGCTACCCGGACTAAGGTAAACATTTCTGTGTTAGGTTTGGCTTGCCCAAAAGACAACAAGTTAAGTTAATAAGTGATGTTTTAAAACATGATTTCAATTTGCACTAGACAAAGCTAGCCGTTTGGCTGTCGACATACACTTGGTTTAGGTTACCAGAGTAGTGTATTTAGTGAGAACAAAGCCGTTTAGTTTCTCATACGCCCTCCGTAATAAAACCGACTATATTGTTAGTTAAAACCACACCCCATCCGTTATAAACGGTTTGCTGGAAGAAGTCAAATAACATGTCTACTGTTGTTGTTATTAGCTAGCTAACGTTAGCAAACCAAACTACGGAGCATGTTTGCTGGTCATTTTAACCCGCAACCACGTGTACTACATTTAACTATGACACCATGTTATTAACGTTTACTCAGTTATTTACTAAAAACCTGAATCATTTTGTCGCGTTAAGAGGGTCCATAGTTGAGAGTATGCTTCAGAAATCAATCAAACACAAATACGAAGTGAGGCGTTCAAGCTAACCTGCTTGGATTTGGCCTGTGAAGCAGACGGCCCCTTCTTCCTCAAGACAGTCACGGTATCCCAGTCACTTTCTGCCATGTTTGTAGGGGTTTACTCGTTACCCGTAATATTAAATATAGATACAAAAATAGGTACCACTGTGTGTGGTCAAAATGATTCTTTTTATGAAGGTAGTGCTACTTTAGCGAATAGGACCTTCCTTCTAGTGTCACCCACGCGCTCTGCCAAAGCTTTATTTACAAAAGTGAAGAACAAGGGCATAAAGGAAGCGTTTAGCAGCGACCCCTGCTGGTGGGGCACCTGCAGCCACATAAGCAGCTAGACCATAGACTGCATACAACACACATTACATCAGACTGTTGTTACAAAATATCAGTTTTTGGATGTTTTGAGAAAAAAGTGCACAAACCTTAAAAGACTATAATTCAATTATTGCACTGTAAAAATTCTACTTAGTAATATAGTACAAATTAATGGAGTAATATCTCTGAATTTGTATTATTGAGTGGATCAACTGCATGTTATGAATAATGGACATTTTGACAGGACGCGATCGTTTTCAACAAAACAAGAATACAGGAGTTTTCTTTATCATCAATTTGGTGGAAGTGAGCATAAAACTATGTGGAACTTTTAGCAAATGCAGTAGTTGTTTAAGGCCACAATTCACCAGTTACAAGACATTTCAGATGCAGCATTACTGTTTCGTCGTGTACGGATGGGGGACCAGCCGAACTCCGACTGGACGTCCTCAGCCTTGTGGAGGCGTCCGAGGCGGTAGCTTTGTTTGGAACCCTGTTTGCCCGCCCATAGACGAGGTTTGGTATTCATCTGGAAATAGATGAAGAAAGGATTAAAGATCACAATATACTTTTGTATATGTTTCAATATTTGCTACTTACTATCTACTTGAATATGTACTTCTGAAAATTGTAATACTTTTTATTTTAAATACTATGTGCATGCCTTTTTATATAATAGCCTAGTGTTCTATTTTCTTCCTCTATGTATACTTTGCTGTAACAACGTAAATGTCCCCTTTGAGTGAAAAATAAAATAATTCTGATTGTGAATCTGATGTTTCAGTATTAATAGTCCCAAGTATTTCAAATGACATAATTACTTTTCTAGACAAACTATGATGATAACATCAGCTATAAATCACCTCAGTGCAAAAACTGAGGGATTTTTAACTCTTGTCATTTTAGATTTACATAGTCACCAACATCATCGTTATTATTTCTGCACTACCCTCTTCTATTGCTGGTACACATCTCTGTGGTTTAAGGAATTGTTCACAACCTGCATAAGGGCTAGATTACGGCAACTGCTTTGTTTTGTTTATGATGCTATAGATCAGGGGTGCCCAAACAGTCGATCGCGATCGACCGGTCGATCGCGGGGAGATTCCCAGTCGATCGCGAGATGTGTCTAAAAATAGAACAACAATATTCGGTTTTATCGTTAATGTCCTATGACATAATCTTCCTGTGCCAGAATAATGCACTTGAACGCATCAAAGCTTTGTGATTGGCCGGCGTGCATTTGTCGGGGCGTGGCTGGTGGGCAGTGTGCACTAGTTCGCTTACGTCAGGGGTTCTCAAAGTTTTGATGAGTGAGGGCCAATTTAGGTACCCAATATTGGATTGAGGGCCACCCAAGAAAAAACGGAACACAAAATAATTCCAAAACAAATCCTTTCTTTATTGTACTAACCAATTACCGCAACTCGCAAGATGCCTAGTTGCCATGCAACCAGTAGTTTAGCAAACTTTCCACAAACTGTCATTCATAATTTCGGAATGACAACCCAGGGGGCGCAGTTTTACCATTCTTAACCCTCTGGAGTCTAAGGGTATTTTCTCGATTTTTAGATGTTTTCTTAAATCACCTTTTAAATGTATTTCTTCTAACATGGCACCCCATGTGTTCAATATCAAAATGTTAAGGACAATCTCTGGTCTTGCTATATATGCATATTGCTCACCTTAGAGCACTGTTTGATGAGATAAGTAGCTCAAAAGCTTAAAATGTGAAATCCGATTTTTGGAAAATCTTCCAAACTCTTGTGAAAACACAAATTTACTCATGTGATCGAATTGTTTTGGTGTTTTAGATTTGGTTACCAAAGTCTTAGGATCACAAAAGCAGTGAAATATTTGAATTACACTGTATATAAATGTGTTATTCATGTCTAAAATGAAGAACATTAAATTCAAATTTTGAGTAAAATAGGTGTTTATCACTCTACTTTCACCACAGCAGGGACTGAGATACATCAGGACTGAATAATGACTTCATATTACATACCAAGGTTCATGTGATGTGTACAAATACAAATTGAGCATTCAACCTTTTTTTTCAACCAACAATTTATTATAAATATGTTTTTTTCAACCAACTATTTATATAAATATAAGAAACTGGAAAATCTCACTATTTACAATATTGAACATCAGAACTTTCAACCAACTATTCATTATAAATGTCAAGACAGTGTCAAGGTCTTTGTCTGTCTTCCAAGACAGTGGGTCTGGCTGCTGTGTAGGTGGGGGTGATGGTGCATGGGCTGCTGTGTAGGTGGGGTGTACAAGTGCTATACGAGACCTCCACGAGACCTCCTTGCTGGCTGGGTTGAAGGTGATGGCTGTGGTGGAGCCTTTGTGCTGAGGTGTATCTTGACCTGGTGGCAGCCGCAGATGGAGGTGGAGGCAGCTGTAGTGATGCTGGTCTGCTGGTCCTTGGTGGTGATGGCTCTGGTGAAGGCCCTTGAGCCACGGTAGATCTTGACCTGGGGGCAGGCACAGATGGATGTTCTGGCTGCTGGATAAACGCCGCCACCTGTGGGCCACTAGGCCCAGACAGCTGTGAAACCTCTCTGTAAAACAAATTAAAATGTAGGACAATAATTACAACTAATTTCATTGAAATAAAGTTCAAGTAAAATGTTGCTCAAGCACAAATAACAATGCGCACAAAAAAATAAAGTTTGGGAGGTTGCAGAAGGAGTCTCTCTCGATCTCACACACACACACACACACACACACACACACACACACACACACACACACACACACACACACACACACACACACACACACACACACACACACACACACACACACACACACACACACACACACACACACACACACACACACACACACACACACACACACACACACACACACACACACACACAATAATAATAATTTCAATTTATATAGCGCCTTTCACGAAACCCAAGGACGCTTTACAATGGGAAGTAACAAAACAAAAAGTAATAATAATCATACAGATACATAGGCTGAAGAAAACAAAACAGGAACAGGTTGCTGAGTACTGTATATTAGTTGAGGCCAAAGGCCTGAGTGAACAGATTGTGTTTGAGGTGTTTTTTGAAGGTGTCCAGAGTGTCTGCATTCCTGGTACACACAGGTATTTCCAGTTACTTTACATTCAGTATAAAATCACACACACATAGGCTACATCTGATTACAAAGTCTCATCTGTACAGGATGGTAAAATAATAACAGGCACACATATAAATAAATCTATGACAAAGTCTCATCTGTACAGAACAGTATGATAAAATAATCGATGGCAAAAACATGTCACTGTAAATGTCTCCGTTGTGGGACGAATAAATGATTAATTTAATCATCTACACATGTAATCTCACTTTTACACACCAAAATAACGTTAACACAGAGTAAACATTTGCTAATGGAAAGTCTATTTTGTCCCAATAAAAAGTTCATGACTATCGATAAAAAATATATATCAATAAACCTATTGTTCATTTTCGCGGTATTCCCCACACATTGCCAGTACACTATTACTGTAATATTTACACTTACCCATGTCCAATGGATCCTTGTTGTTGTCTTTGTATTCTTCTTCTTCAGAAGAGTCAAAGACTTCAGGTTCTGAGGCTCTATCTTCACTGCTGCTAGCGAAAAAAATCTCTAGCGAAGTCGGCAACTGTAAAGTTTTTTTTTAGCCATTTTATCTGTCTCTCTCTCTCTCGTAAACTGATGGGAGGCACGTGGTTTATGTTGTTTTTACTTGGTGGGTAGGCCCTTAGTGATTTCTCGATGTCCATTGGTCATTTCAGACCATGATGGCTGCCGGCCGAGATTTCCTTGACGGACACACAAATCCACCAATCCCACACAGTGTAAAGTCAAGCTGCTTTGAGCAGCCATATTGGCTGCTGTGCCCTGGTTACAGTCTCACAGGAGATACCGCTGGAAAGCTATTCATTCTAATTCTTACTAGATACAACCATGGAGGATTACAATATAACGCATGCATTTCAGCGTGTCACATTAACTATCGCGGGCCGCCAGAAACATTTCCGAGGGCCGCCATTGGCCCGCGGGCCGCACTTTAAGAACCCCTGGTTTACGTTGTCCGTGTCAACAGGAGTGACAGTCCGCACACACACAAGACCGCAATTATGGCAGAAGCAAAAGAGCCCAAAATATATAATTTTCACTCCGATGATTATTTTTGTATCTATTCCAATTCAAAGTCCATCTGTCTCATCTGCAATGCGAGCGTGGCTTTATCGAAGAAGGGTAATTTAGGAGCGGCATTTCAAAACAGTGCACAAACGCTGCGAGACGGAATTCCCTCCTAATTCTGCCCTACGCTCCAAAAGGGGAGGGGCCTGAAAGGACAGCTAAATGCACAGCAGTCCATTTTCACCAGGCCCAACAACAAGAGCAAGGCTGCTACCAGAGCATCTTATCGTGTCAGTCACGTTCTTGCCAAACACATGAAGTCTAGCAAAGACAGCGAAGTTGTGAAAGAAGCATTCCCGGAGGCTGCCGATGCGCTTTTTGGGGACAGTAAAAAATAACAGTAGCATTTCAACAGGTTTTTGATATAATAAAAACTAAAGTTAAATACCGTTATTAATCAGCTGTAAGTTTGAACTTATTCATTATAATTATTGTACAAAATGGTATAAGAATGCAAACTTAAATTGATTATAGTCTATTATCAATTCAGGTTAAGAAACTAGTGTTGCTTGCATCCTATTTTAAAGGCATTTATTTGTATACTCTACTAAAATGCAACAAAAAAGGGTTTGATTCTATTAATTTTGTAGATAATCTTTTTTTATTGCACTTTGGCAGCAGATTCCTGTGTAGCTTCAGATCTGAGTTGTCTTATTAGTAAGCCTAATTTATACTTTTGTAGCAACCCTATTTTTATATAATGGCAAAGAAAGGGTTCAGAGTATTTTCTTTTTGTCCAGTGTCATATGTGGCAGCACTGTTCAATGTTTCTTGAAAACATTACCCACTGTAGTATGTGACGTGTGAATAAACTCCAACTCTGTATCAACAACACTGTTGTGTAACTTCAGTTAAATACTTGTATGTGTGTAGATTAGAAAGAGGTAAGATAAAGGATCTGCAGGATTTTATGAAGTATTAATTGTACAAAGGTCAGTTTTATACAAGTAGAAGTGTGTATTTATACCTGGTAGTAGGGTGTCAGTAACTACGCCTCTCTATTTGGACTGGTAGATCTCGGCAGACTGGCAACTTTAAAAGTAGCTCTCGGTTCAAAAAAGGTTGGGCACCCCTGCTGATCATTTAGAACTGCCTGGGGGGGCTTTATGGAAATCAATACCATTCATATTTCCGTTGCTGTTATGCTTGCATGTTGCCTATCCTTTAACTAATTTATTTTTATAACACATTATCAGTGACAAACTGACATAGGCCTACAGCAAACACGGGATGGTTAAAGTCCTATTTTTCATACTGATGGCATAAAACACAATACAATATTTACAGTGTAAGAGGTTTATTGCCAATTTGTGCAAATAACTCAGATACCTTCAGAAACTATCCATTTCTCACCTGAATAAAAACAGTTGTGTTAAGGTGAAGAGTCTCCACTCGCTCTGACAAGCGATTCAGCCGCTCCAGATGGTCAGCGATAGACTCGGTGAGATTACTGTTGCACTGTATAAGAAGAAAATAATGTTAAAATAAAACAAGCTCAAGGAAAACCAGTTTGGTCTAAACAAAAGCATCTTAAAAATTGATTTGATATGCTGAACATACAAGTTCAATACAAGACCAGTTTTCTTTCAGTTCAACAGCAGACTAGCGAACATGCTCCAGTTTGTCCTTCTGCTCTTCCAACCGGTCGTCAAACTCCTGCATCATCATCAGGCCTTCATCGGGCCTGACGCCGCCCTTCGACGCCATCCTGGGTCACAGAAACACACCGGTTATTCAAAGAAAACTGAAACATACTGTCTGTGCTGAGACGCCTATTAAAATGATGATAGAAGATGTATGGAAAGACACATACATTCATTTGACAAACACACACAATCCAGCTATATGCAAGGTCCTGCATTCAAAATGTTACTCAAGTAAAAGTACAAAAGTATTGGCTTCAAAATATACTTATGCAGATTGGTCCATTGAAGAATAATATATATGTATTGATTATAATTATTGATGCATTAGTGTCAGATAAAAGTGTTTATCAAAGCTGGTAAAGGTGCAGCAAGTTTTAAATACTTTGTATAGGCCTGCTGAATCTTGTGAAACTAAATTCTTATTTAAGTGTTGATTATATTTCACATTATTATTTCACCAAGTCTGTAAAGTAACTAAAGTAAAAGTAGGCTACACCATTTACCTCTGATTTGTAGTGGAGTAGAAGAAGAAAAAAATTGAAATACATGCTGGTATCTCAAAATTGTACTTAAGTACATTTGAGTAAATGTATTTACTTTCAACAACTGTTGAGACGTTATAACGGGATTTGTGTAACACTGTATAATAGTGAAGTTATTGGGTGCTGTTGCAGTCTACAACACAATAAATATTCACCAAAATTATGCAAAAGATAATTATACACAATAAATTATCACCAAATAAATGTGAAGTTATTTTAATAGCACTTTTTTGGCGGTGCCCTTTGAAGACGGTCCCTGCACACTTGTCTCTCCTCCGGCTGCAGATAGAGACCAATGTATCCAGCTCGAAGAACGGTTTTGGCTATTTGTAATCAGAATTACTTTGTAGTTTGTGTTACAACAGATGTTCAGAGACGTTTGTGTAATTTAAGCGATTTGTTCTCGAGTCAAGTTGGATATCTTTCTTACTTTAGCAAACTCAAAGAAACTGCGGCAGGGGGGTGGACAGTGGACACAGTTAAAAACATAAGTGAAGTTACCTTGTTGAATCACAGAAAATGCTCGGAGCCTGTCCCAACGCCAATAAATCCCGTGGAACAGAACAAGGCTTCCTCCTCCTGCTGCTAAGGAAGAAAACAGTCTTTGTCCAGACAGGTTTCTTCCGTCCTGCAGACATTTCGGGAATTTCTGACGTCACGTTTTTGTTTTTGATGAGTTACCGCAACCGCATCAATACAAATATCACTTTATTTGTAGTATTATCACTCAATTTTATAGTGGATTAAACTCATTTAGTAGTGGCTCATTACGTTTATTTTATTCCTGGACTGGCCTTTTTATTTCCCCCCCCCAAATGGCAGCAACAGATTAAGCTTTGAAATGGACAAGTAATGGTTTCATGGCATAACGATGCAAGCATAAACTGTCTAAGAAAACAAAATGTTTTAATAAATAAAAAATATTGTAATGTAAAGGATGGGGTCCAGATTAATTGTAGCCACTGGGAGACATTGACGCAGGTGCCTGGAGGAAAATGTTTTTTCTTCAGTGATAAATGATAAAAAACAACATTTGTACGGTCAGTGTTTTTCAGGAATGTGCTGGACACAGCCTAAAATCATTTTCCCATTTGATGCATGATTTTAATATGACAAAGTGAGAATACAGAATCAACAGTACATTTAAGAAATCACAACTGCTTTATTTCTTCTTCTTTCAATAAGTTCTTTTTTAACGAGGGAGAGTAATGACCAAGTATCTGAAAGGAAAAAGTTCAGGTAGGATAAATAAAATGCTGGATCAGCTGTAGAAAGCACTGGTCCTTTGACAAAAGGAAATATATGCATCTTAAAAGTACAACAAAAAAAAGGTTCAGGGCAACATATTGGCGCGGGTACAATGATGAGAAGCATCAAGATCTTTTGCAGTAAGGGATAAGAAGCAAAAACACTCCAAGCCAGATAAACCTATCAACAAGTGAAATCAGTCCATTCTGAACACAGTGACCTTTATCAACGTTAAATCATTTATAGTGTCACAATATCTAAAATGAAATGTGGGTTTATGACTCCCCTCGCTGACAAGGCTCAACTGTACAGATAAGAATGCATATACATACATACCAGTGAAACACTGTCAAAGATAAATTGCAACATTTTGTAGTGTTGTGGAGCGTTATGGTAAGCAGTAACATTTAACCAGTAATGACATTGGCATTGTGAGTTTCAAAATGAGTGTCCATTACAAAAAGAACAAGATAAATGATTCCAACAGCTTCACATTTTCAAATAGAACAACACTTTAAAAGTCCTTCGTAGGCCACTGGAACGGCAGTGTTCACAAAAAAAGCTTAAGCAAATATCTCATTTTAATTCAACAAGCGATGTTATACGCCCCTCATTTGTGATCATTAGCTTCTAACAGAAGAAAATGTGTTATTTGGACCCCGATTGTGATTATAGTTAGGCTGCATTTATTGCTAGTGCCACCTCAGAGACCAGATGCTGTATATAATCAAATGGTGATGAAAATGTATTCATAAATCCCCACATCAGTGTGAAGTGGGATTTTAATGGAATTAGAGATTAAAGTCTTTTAAGAGCCTTTATAAAGAAGAAAGCTAAACGCCCCAGACTGAGGGATGTAAAAATCATCACTTTGTGAAATGTTGCTCTGTTCTAAGAACAAGTCCCGCAAGTTTACACGTTCAGCACATCACATGCACACGCTGTATCAAAGCCAGTGAAGTTCCCATGGAAGCAACATGATTTTAAAACTTCCACCTTTTAGTTTCAATTTACATACAGAAGAGAGCGACAGAATGTAAAAGCAAAGAACAGAGTTTTGAGAAAAGAAATTATTTCTACCAATCTAAGCAGTTTCACCAAAGTTCATGTGTAGGGTGAGGAACCCCAGAAGATGCATTTCTAGGGTGATGCACTTACGCTTTTGCCATGGTGACATGCAATGATCTCCACGAATTGGAGATTTTTTTTTTTCGGGGTTTAAAAAAACAAGTCCTTTACCAAAGCAGGAATGAACATTATTTTAACCAGCAAAAACGCCAATGAAAAATGACAAAAAGTGCCCCACTGCATTTCAAATTTGCTTAAAAATGTGAACAGACATTGCTTCTCATAGTGAGTTGTATCAAGTGTCTGCCTGGTCTTAACGGTTACAGTCCATAAAGAGGGAGTAAATACAGTTTGGCAAAAATGGTATGAAAAAAGGGGCTCTCTTTCTGAGTCGGCCATTTTTGTTTTTCACACCTTGAAGAGAAACACAAAAAAACAGAAATATCTTTTCTCTTTACCAATCTCCCCTTAAAAGTGACTAATAATAAATTATGAGGACCTTGAAGAGATCTGCTTAAAAGACTGTGTGTGTCTATGTATATATATTTATATATATTTATATATCTCTATACGTTGTGTGAAATAAGTGTCCAGTTCTGACAGTTCAAGAGGGGAATTATGATGTCTGCATGTATACCCCCTGCCATGGTGCCTCGGGATAGGGTGGGTCATAAGAGGCTCTGGCGATGTCGAGGGGCTTGTGTTGGCAGGCTGAGCGCTGATGAGGATTCTAAGGTCCATTGTTATGCCTTGCTCTCCTCTACTTTAACAGCCTGGGGTTTGATGGCTCCAGTGCGTGCTGGTTTGGCTTGCCCCGTGGGGAGGAGGGGCTCCTGGAGTTTGCTGGTCATTCCCCCAGATGGGGTCTTGCCCTCACCCACTGCCTTACGCACTTCTCGCATGGTTTTATTCTGCACAAAGAAAGGGCAGAGTTACCTACAGAGACCTACAGCAGTGCTGGAAAACTATACATGTGTGCATGCAACAACACTTGTTTGATAGCTCCAGGCTTATATTAATTAGCTAGAACTCCAGATGCTCAACAGGCATTAGATGAGTTTCTTTCCATGTTAGCTGTTACTATGCCAATGCATGGTTTGTCTCAAAGTATTGTTGGCTTCTAGTTTTTCATTGGATCAGTTTAACAGTGTCATGAGGCATATTTCTACCTAAAATACCATCTATTGCTCAAGTACCATGAACACATCAAACTATAAAGAGATACTTTTTAATACCCAATATCACACATTTAACTCAGGGAGCTATACAATCTGTAAGACATTAGAAACTTCTCATTTGTAAAATGCATTATTCTTACATTCATCAGCTAGAGATTATCCAAAAATGACATCATTATTAACAGTGTAGAATGATACTATCCCAGATCATTGTAAGAGCACAACCAATGTATCCTATCAAACCTCTCAGATACGTTAAATATAAATCTACCATTAATGTCAAAGTCACACACCAAGAAAATACACAACACACATAATGCAAATAGAGAAAAAGAAAATTGAAAAAAATTAAATTACCTATATTTACAGTGGGTGGCTCACCTTCATGCCATCCTCTGGCCCTTTCATTTGGGGCTCAGGGATCAAGGGAGGGGTGGAATGGGAGTGGTCACGGCCAGGGTTGGGGTAAGGGGGGGGGGCGGATGAGGACAGGTTTATTGACCTGCATGACTGGTCTCTGTATGGGGTTGGGGAAAGGGCCAGTGGTGGGGGGCCGCATGTGCATCACCATGTTGCCCTGAGCAGTTGGGACCTATTGGTCCATGGAGAGGAGGAAGGGGGGGGGGGGGGGGGGGGAATAAATGAAAACACAATTAGCATCATGTTATTGCATTTTAATTCTTAAAAATAAACCCTGGACAAAAAAGCAGCTATTAAAAGTTAAGAAATTGTAACAAGGCCTTAGGTGTTCATAAACCTCATTCAATGGCACAGGAATAATAACTGTTGTGATAACTTTAAAAGTGAAATACCTGTTGAGCAAAATGTGTAGGCAGAGGGCCCATTTGGCCCCCGGGACCAGAGGGCTTCCCACTGGGGCTGGCAGACCCAGGCCTATTGAGGAGAGGGAAGAAAATAAAAAGATAGTTTTCAAATTAATTTACTTAAATGTGCATTACTGATACTCGTAGAAAGAGCAAACATTTGTTTTTTTCCCAGACCGCTACATTCTATTATTTGCACAGATCATTCCTGCTCACCTGTAGGAGCCTCCGGACATGCCTTGGGAATGATTGGGCTTCTCAGCGAACTGGAAGCCTTTCATTTCCATCTGTGATCCCTGAGAGTAAGGGAACGAGAACGACAACTGTTATTGCACAAAAACAGTCATGGTTCCTTATGATGGATCAATATAGTTTGCTCGAGTGACAAAAGGTCAGTAGGTCACACCTCTCTGTTGCCAGTCATCACTGTAGGCTGGGAGCCGGGGGGCATCATTCGGCGCGGGCCCCCCACAGACAGGTTCTGTCCCTGCTGCAGCTGGATGGACTGGGGGAGGATGAGATGCTGCTGAGCGGAGCCATAGCGCAGCTGAGAGCCAGGCAGGGGCATGGTCACCTGGTGAAGACAAGATGTGTACTGTTAATATTGTTGTTATTTAAAGAAACAGTACAAATGTAGTCTAATTATGCTATGCAGGCTAGTATTCTCTACGTTTTTATATACATACATTTTGAAAACTGACAAGCATCAATAAGAATGCAGTATCTGAGCTGTAGTGTAACTGAGCTTCAGCAGTCCACTGACCTGGATGAGCTGAGAGTCCATGAGCTGGGAAGACCCCATACCAGGCCCCTGGTTCATCTGGTTCTCATAAACCAGCTGCTGGCTGCCGTTCATAGGCTGGTAGTGTGAGCCTGACTGCGTCTTCACCATGTCTGAGGGCTGCATGCCAGGGAAAGCAGAGTAGGGCCCCTTCAGACCCCCGCCCGACAGCACCATGGGGCTGGGCTGGGACAGGTTGGGGTGCATGTAGACCTGGGACCTGAGAGGAGGAGGAAGCATCGTATAGTGAGTGACAGAATAACATATTAGACTACAGGGTGTTGCCAGACTCATGGAACAGGTTATTATAAGCTTATTAATGAAACCAATTTCAAATCTATGATAAACTAGGGTGGTCGTACCTGAAAGGGGGAATGGAGTTGAACATGTCTTGGGACTGAGAGACGGGGAGACCCCCCCGAAGCCCCAACTGAGCCTGAGCCTGAAGAGACGTGTGCAAAGACATTGGGATCTGCTGGGCTGCGGCCGCCTGAATGGACAAAAAAAACATAATGAGAATTCTGCTGATAGACAAACACGCCTCAGTGAGTGTGTGTGTGTGTGTGTGGATTTATCTCTGTACCTGTTGGTAGGACTGCTGCTGGGTCATGTTGGGAGGTACAAGGCGGGGCTGGCTAGGGAAAACGTGTCCGTCCAGATACAACGGGGGAATATGATTACCTACAGAGGAGATAAAAACAGGCTGTTAGTTCCCCTCATGGATAAAGCCGCCATCTATTAGAGGAAATGAAATGCAGTTTTACCTTGCATGGACATGGAAGGCGCTACTGAAGCCACAGGCATCGGAGGCATTGAAACCCCTCCAAAGGAACTGTAGCTGACCCCACTGGAGGAGCCAACGCTGCAGGGAGGCTGAACACCTGAAACACCTCCGCCCGGAGAGCCCTGCTCGGGGAGGGACTGGGAGTTCTCCCACGCCTTACGGGCCGACTCCATCTGAAGGAAAATAAAGATTACAACGTTTATATGCATGTTTGAATAACACAGTCATGTTTATTTATGTCTGTAAATAGACTTTCCTTATCTCTTATCTGCATGAAAAAATAAAGCTCTGTGTACATTCGAGTAGAGTTGAAATACCTTGAGAGTGAGGTCAGCACTGGGGAAGGAGATGGGGTTGAGGTTCATGCCTGGCTGCAGATGGTTGGAACGCAGCATTGGGATACTCTGATTAAGAGCAGTCTGTTTCAAAACAAACCAAAAATTCAGTATTAATTAGTTGCTCTGTTTTTAAGCAAGAAAAACACATCATTCTATTAAAAAAAAAATGAAGCACCGTATTACCGATTCCTGTAGTGATTGTCACATCTATCTTTAATGCATTCCACTAGTTATTTTATTCACAAAACCCCATAAAAGTACATGTGTAACCACTCACATGGGTGGTGAGTACGTCCTGAAGCTTGTTGACAGGGTTGGACACGGGCACTGGGGTGGATCCCGGTGGCAGGCTGAAATCAGAGTCTTTGGCACTGACACCAAACTCAATAGGAGGCCCAGGCAGCACAGTGTCCACATGGAGGTCCACCCCGTTGACCGGAGTGATGGGGCCGCCTTCCAGCCGATCGACACCTTCTGATCCCTTGCGGTGCTTCAGGGAGCGCTCGTTTCCAATGGGCCCGGGCTTGTGCTGTTCTTTGTTCTGCTCGGGGCCAGCATCAGAGTCCTGGGAAAGAAGAACAGGGAATAATTGGTATGTTTCTCAATGTTATTCAGTAGCGCCAATTTGTTATTCAATAATAAGGAAGAAAACACATTGAAATTAGTGTTCAAATTATATTTTTTAACTGCAGGAAAGAAAGGGCACACTACCTCAGAGTTGGGCTCGCTCCCAGTGTAAGACACCTGTTTAGTCCATGAGTCTCCACCTGAAGACTGTACTGAAAGAGCTACAAAATAGAAATGAATGACATTAGTGAAAATTAGTCCCTTCCCACACAATATCCATTCAAGAGAAAGCCTTATGAACATTTGATAATTGTTCATTAGCAGAAAAAGTGTGACATTTGAACTATGAATGCACATTTCAATATACAGCAGAGACAAAATATCCAGAACAAAGCATTGGCACAAAGTTGCAGCTGTCAACTACCTGAGCTGTTGGTCTCCCAGATCTCAGTTCCGAGGTTGTTGGAAGAAAGCGTTTCCTCAGGTTGTTCAAGTCCCAGGCTGCCCTGCTTTTTGGCAAAGCGTGGAGGTATCTTGGAAGCGATTGTCCTGTTCTTCACCGGCACCTAAAAACAAAAAAAAGGAGAAAAACTTAATAAACTACAAATTGAATGCTCTTTGATGGCATAACTCTTGTTAACTTACAGCAGCTGCCTGTTCCTTCCTCCTTCTATCATCTTCCTGCGGACGTCTTTGTTTTTTTGACAAGGCATCCTGGTATCCATCTGAATTTGTCATTTGGCCCCCAGAATCGCTCTCAACTACAAACAGACAGGCACAAATGATTTGCAAATAGGTATAAACTAGTGTAATTCACCATTTCTGTGTTTCGAGTCAGTTTTCTTTATAGCTTAAATCAGATCAGAATCTACCTTAAAACTGTAGTACTACCAAAAGTCTATTTTTTTCATAGTAACAGGGTTATCACTTAAAGGTGGGGTAGGTAAGTTTCAGAAACCGGCTCGAGATACACTTTTTGTTATATTCCATGGAATGCTCTTAACATCCCGATAGCAATGAATATCTTAAGTGCTTTGACAAAAAATCCATAAAAAAATGTCATCTGTGGAAGCCGTAATACTGTAAAAAGCACGACCAATCCGATTAGCCGGGTCGGCTAAACGGATTGGATTGCCGCCCTGTCTGTCAGCCTTCCATCTCGTGCACGCACAAATGTATCTCGTGCCCTCATTGGGCGTGCCGTAATTGGGCGTGCATTGCGCGTTCATGTGTGTTGGAGGAGGTGCTCTGTAAGGAAGTCTGAAGGGAGGGGCGGATTCTTTTCGGCTGTGTACTTTCAAATTTTAGTGCACTCGAGCCGGTTTCTGAAACTTACCTACCCCACCTTTAAGAACATTTCATTTCTATTAACAGCACACAAAAAGTTACATTTCAAAAACTGGTCTCACCTTGGTAGCTGCTGAGCTCATACTGGGAGAGAGATTCGACAATGTCTGTTTTGATCGGTCCTTGCTTCAGCTCCTTGGAGCCTGATGGCTCCATGGGCTCCCTCTCGTCTGGCTGCTCTATGCTGTAGACCGACTCATCTGGGCTCCTGCTGAAAAACAGGAAAAGGGAGAGACAAAGAGTTTTTAATTGGGTATTCTGCTATTATAAAATACACTCGAATACATTGGCAAAAAACAAATGAAGCGTAGTTTTAACTTTGGCAGTTAAAACAAGATATCAAATATAGATCTTCAAGGAAGCCAATTACATTCAGAAAAGAGAAAAATACAGACTGCAGAAGACAGGAGGAAAAACAAATGGAAGAAAAAGGATGACACAAGATTCAAGCTCAGGAGGGATGCTGTGCAATATCTACGGTATTAGTAGCCAATCCTCCTGTCAGGCGCGGGTCTTTCCAACATTCATCTAGATGATGAAACTGAGCTACATCCTCATATGGGACAATCTGTACCCCATGCTTTGTTCAATAGGAGGGAAAGTAGCACACATATGGGTACAGGACAAGGACAATTACTTCAACTTGAAGTTTTTTCCTCACCTCTTACAAGAACTCCCTCCGTTCTGCCAACTGTCATTCCTGTTGGAGGAGGTGGGGGGATTATCAGATGCACGAACCATCTTGCTTGCTTCCAGCAGTGATGGCTCTCCTTTCCTGTTCTGCCGCTCCACCAGTGGTCTCTGGCTGGAGAAGCTTCTCTTGCAAAGTTCCCTCTTTTCTCCAGAGCCTAGTTCACCGTGGCCCGAGTCTGAGGGAATATCACCGTGTCCTTGTGTAGGAGCGTGTCCTTGTGTAGGAGCGCCCCCAGCTCCGCCTCGCTTCTCTCTCCAGTCCCCAATGTCGCTGTTTTCTGATCCCGTCTCCCATTCCTCTGTCTGACCGTGCTGGACGGGGCGTGCACCAGAGTATTGGCCACTGGGCCAGTTTTCTTCCCCACTGCCTTTGGGGCGATTAGGCCAGGGGTTTGAAAGCTCTCCATTGACGTACTCATCACTTGTCCACTGGTTTGAGCCGGGTTCGCGTTCCTGTTGTAGACGACGGAAGCGTGGAGGCTTGTCTTGACGGGGTGGACGACGTCTTCTTAACATCTGCCTGTCAGGGTTTTCATTGTCAAAATAGTATTCTCCTTCACGCTCCTCTGTGCCATTTTCCATGAAGGAGCCAGTGAGTTTAGGAGGGTACTTCAGAGTCTCACGGTCAACAGGGGGTCTGCGGGAGTAAGCCGTCTCAGCTCCAGGACCATAACCATTTTCTTGCATGGGGCCACCAGTGCTGTTAAACTGGGGCCCACGGCCCCTCCATGTAGACATTTCCCTTGGTCCTCCGAAGCCTCGACTGTAACCTCCAGTGGTGTTCAGTCTGGGAGGCAGCGTGCGACCTCCAAAGCCCCTGCTGGCCTTGGCCTTGTCTCTGGAATCTATGGCAGCCTGTTCATCTGTGTAGATTTTGTTGGATCTCCAAGAGTCTCGATCAGCCTTTCGGACTTCTCCAGACTCTGTGTAACCTTCTCCAGACTCTGTGTAACCTTCTCCATTTTCAGATCCCTTCTCGCAGCGCCTCTTGGGAAGCTCCTCATACTCAGAGGTTTCGCTCAAGGTCTCACTTACATTTCTCCTGCGGGGCTTCCCCCTCTGGAACTCCTCCACCTTGACCATGTCCCTAGGTGTTGCTCTTCCTCTGCCGGTGCGCTGGGCACCGCCGCTGCTGTTGTTATTGCTGTTATAGGCCCCTCTGAGATTGTCTCCGCCTCGGCCACCACGGCTTCCACCTCTCAAGTTAAATTCCCTAAAGCCTCGACTGCGGCCCCGCCCTGTTCCCCTGACTGCCCCAAAGGCCTGTTCTTCATCGATGAAGATCCAGTTATTTCTCCGTGGTGCCTGGGAGTCCTGGCTGACATCTTTAGGTGACTGGCTCTTGCCACTGTCCCAGGGGCTCTCCTTGGGAGAGTCATCACTGTGTGTGCTCAGAGGTCTTTCTGTTTTGATGGGAGCTGGTGACTGACGGTGCCTCTCTTCTGGCTGTTTCTCAACATCCGGTGAGGCTGAGCGCCTGTTGATGGCAGGCTGGTTGTCTTTCTTTAAGTCGTAGACATTGGTAAGGACTTCTTTTTCCAGGCGGTAGGGGACAGGTCTTTCCTCAGGCTCAGGTTTAGGCTTCTCATTCTCCTTTTCTTCCACTTTGAGAGCCTTTAGTACTGGTTTCTTGATGGGCCCAGTTCTGCGAGTCAAGGTGCGCCCGCTGGTTTCAGACGGCTGGCTTACACTACTACTGGAAGCAGATTCGGACCACTGGCTTTTTGCACTGTTGAGTCCTCCGTCTTGTTTCTGACCTCCATCTCTTTTCCAGTTGTCCATGGAGCCCTCTAAGGTCTCATCATGAGATTCAGAGCCGTCTTTGAGGTGCTTCTCCCTTGAGTCTTGTTGTTGGTAATCACCATCTGCATGATTTAAGGTGTGGTTCTTTGCCGTGGTCAGCAAGCCTTGGTCCTGGTGTTCTCTTTCGGGGCCTCGGCTCGTGTAAGCATGATGAGGGATATCATCTTGGGGGTGGGACAAGCCCTCATTGGCCCTCTCTTCATAAGAGTCTTGTTGGGTGCCGCCCATATCAATTCTGCGGAAAAAAAAGAAGATACAAAAAAATAGAAAGAATGGCAACAAACAGAGGCCCACCAAGAGGGGCCTTGTGCACAATTCAGGGTTTTAGGTAGAAATAGAGCTGAGTCAGGTTTGAGGGATTTTAATCACAATACAAAAGATCAACAGGCTCTCATTTTAACAACAGTAACGTACCTGTCATCTGGCTGGCCACTTTCTGAGCTATCATGCTGTCTCTGGTAAGGTGGAGTGAAGCTGCGCAAGGGGTAGCCATCTTGGTTCCACATGGGGTAAGGCTCAGTGGAAGGGGCTCTTCTCTCTTGGTGCAGGTTAGGATGGCATCCCTCATCAGATCCAGGGCTGTTCAGGTGGTCTTGGTGCATCATTGGTTTCATCATTCCTGCTGAAAACAAATGAGTGTTAAACATTTTGTCACATCTAATGTCATTGGACATTAGATGTGACAGGTGCACTCATTTAATCGAGTTAGTGCTAACCTGAAGAGTGAACAGCACCGGGGTAGTAGTCCACAGGAGATCGTCCTTGGGTCATGCGGGGATCCATGAAAGGCGGCATCATCATCCAGCGGGGATCGAACCCGAGGACGTGCGGGGGGTAGTAACCCCGCTGGCTGTGGCTCGAGCCAGAAGGTGCAGGGTGACCGGACTGCTGCCAGTGCTGCATCTTGTATACTTGTTCCTGTAGATTGTTTACAGGGAATACACGTTTAAGAAATGGTGGACCTAATCCACAGTCCTTGCTCTCTGTGAAAATAACTTTCAGCTGAAGAAAATATGGGAGTCAAGGGGTCAGTCTTCTTAGTTTAAATTCAATGTTTTAACATGCATTGGAGCCATTTCATTTAATTTCACA
Source organism: Gymnodraco acuticeps (assembly GCF_902827175.1). Classification (NCBI taxonomy): domain Eukaryota; kingdom Metazoa; phylum Chordata; class Actinopteri; order Perciformes; family Bathydraconidae; genus Gymnodraco; species Gymnodraco acuticeps. The sequence continues at coordinate 1,042,939 of NW_022989894.1, forward strand.
TTCACCTTATAACAAAGAAGAGGTTTAAGCAACTCAGCAAGGAATTATAACTTACACCATGGACGAAAAATAGATTTTTTTGTGACTAATTTGAACTTCAATGTTTCACTCCTCATGCATCATCACAGTAATTGTTATCCGAGAAAGGAATAAATGACCATAGAGTGGGGTAATCATCCTTTTACACAGCAAAAATGTGGACTCGGAAGAAAGGGCAATTTGACAGTAAGCCAAAGCAGTGGGATTTATTATTCACTTCACAAATTATAACTGCGAGATAGCCAAATGCCATTAGCTCAGAAATAATTAACAATAGCCTAATCAAATAGGTTTACACACTTCACAAGGCTGTTGAATGAAGGCCTAAACCTTGAAAAGAGAACCTGCTACCGTGAACTCTAAAATACCTCTACTCACACGCAGCCACTAAGACATTGACGCATACATCTGGGATTAAGACTTTATGGGTTAAGTGGAATCAGATGGCGCTCACCTGCTGCTGCTGATGGTGCTGAGGCGGCAGAGGCTGCTGCTTTTGAAAGCGAGGTGGGATGGGTTTGGAGGGTTGACGTCCGCTGTAATCTCCTGAGGAGGGGGAGGTGGGCTCCTGAACATCATCCTCACTGACACGATAGTTAGAGAGGGCAGGTTCATCGCGGTAACTCTGGACAGGAGAGTTGTCTTGGGGAACCTCGCTTCCCTCTGGAAATCGGGTGATGACCACAAAGTTATAATCATCCGATACATTTGATATACAACATGCAAGCCTAAAAGTAAAAGTCTACTTGAAATAATGCGTTACCTTTTGTGCTGTACTGCCAGGTATCATGGTGGCTTTTACTCTGTTCCCTTTCTGGGGATAATGGCACTTCTTTGCCCTCTCCCTCTTTCTGGCCCTCCTCTGTCCGTGATGTCTGCCTTTCAATTTTCCCAAACTTCTCATCCAGCCTTTTCAGTTTTTCAGCGCAGGCGGCCAGTCGTTCCTCACGGGCACGCTTCTCTTCCTCCTCCCGACGTTTGCGTGCCCTCTCAACAGCCTCCGACAGCTCAGGTGACACGTACTTGGCCCTTGCTGGAGCCTGGGGGTGGCGCTGGGCATCGTCCTGGTCAGCCAGGGGCTCACCTTGGATTTTCTTCTGGGCCTAGAGATGAAACGGGGGCAGTTTAAGGGGGAGGTATATATATATATATTCCGGTTAGTTCAATCATTTTAAGCTTTTAGGAAAAGTGTAAATAAGATGTTACATTTCCTCTATTTATTGAAACATGGTTGAATTGGAGATGATAAGAAACTAATGTCAGGCCAGATCCATACTTAAAGGTTAAAAATACACCTTAGATCTAAAGGCCATTAGGAAACCCTAAATTGCATTGTCTGCTAAGGCCATCTGCTTGAAATGAAAACTCAAAAGCCTCAAAGACTTGTTTAGTTAAAGACAAATATTAAATATGCAGGCATCTATATTTGTAGATTATTTGAGGGAATTCACCTGACAGGTAGAATCCGTATTTCTATTTTGCCCGTCATGTCGTTTTTAGTTGCCAACCAAAAGGCATGGCAATTTAAAAGTAGTCAGGACGATATCTCTATGGTTACTGGAAGGTCATCTCTGCCAATTCATGACAATGTTATTCGAGTGTGTGTGTGTGAAGGCACACCGCTATTCATATGCTCTGTTTTGTTACCTTCCCTCCACAGTCACAAAGGGATAAAAGAACAAGATGCTGTGGTAAAGTAAGGAGTACATCTTAGATAAGTCATCTCAGAGGAGGGGGGGGGAGAAGTGGAAAAACACAGCATAGGTTATGCAGTGTGTTGTTACCGGGACGTCCGTGGGGAGATATCTGCCGTTGGTCTTTCTGGGAGGCTCGAGGTGGTGATGTTGGTAGGAATAGCTCTCCTCTGGGCCCTCCTGGGGATAAGCCACCTCGCCTGAACTAAGAGAGTCACGCTGCAGCTCTCTCTCCCTCTCCCATTCAGTCCTACTAAGTAAAAGATCTAAATTAAACCAGGAGTCCTTTAAATTATGGCAAAAGAAGAATGTTAACTTTTTAAGGAAAGAAATCTCACCGCATCCTGCTTTTTTCACCGGTGTGGTCTTCTTCGTCATCACTGAACTTAAGCTTCTCACCATAATCAACTTCTTCGTGAAGTCCTGTAAAGATAACAAGACAACAGTCAGCAGCAGTTACGTATGATGGGATATAGAGCAACAACAGGTTGTGGTATCCGTCATAAAAGAAGAATCTAGCTCTGTCCTGAGCATTTACGCCAAAACACAACATACTTGTCTACAGGGTTCATACACTTTTTCACCAATGACTTTTCCATGACTTCTCAATGACATTTACCTCATTTTCCATGACCAAAAAAAAACTGAAAATGGCTAGCTTCTACACGCTAAAGCAACTGTAGTCAGGGATGCAAACTCATCAGGTATGAAAAAGGTGACAAGGACCCGAGCTCCCCGACCCCACGGAATATCGGCTTTAAAATGAGGAATAACAGGATGTTAGCAGTCAGAACAACTAAAGCAGCAGTTAATAATAACAGAAACGCCAAAGAGTCACATCTAATACAAATATATAAAAGCATTTATTTTAATTGTGTAGCAGTCAGTTTATCATTCTGGCAGCACTGTTGAGCATTTTGAAAATGTATTTTCATGCCTCTGTGCAAGGCTTAGTCTTTCTATCTGTATAGCCACTGGTGTAACTAAGTTCATAAACTCAACAAGTACTATACGGGGGTACAGTTTTGAGATACTTGTACTTTATTAAGTATTTCAATGTTTTGCTACTTTGTACTTCTACTCCACTACAGTTCAGAGGTACATGGTGTACTTCAACTACTCTACAGTTCAGCGGTACATGGTGTACTTCGACTCCACTACAGTTCAGAGGTACATGGTGTACTTCGACTCCACTACAGTTCAGAGGTACATGGTGTACTTCGACTCCACTACAGTTCATTGTTTTATCGTGCTTTTATCGAGTCAATTCTGTCTTTTTCACTAATGTCATGGTTTGGTAACCTGACTTTAAAGAGCAGAAACTCTCTGAGTCAGATCATAAAGTGGTCCAGCAGACTGATTGGTGAGCCACAGCTAAACCTGGAGACCCTGTACCTCAGGCAGTTACAGCGGTTATCCAGCTCCATATTAGACGATGACTCCCACCCTCTGCACTCAGAATTCAAGCTTCTTCATTCGGGCCGGAGGTTACTTGTCCCAAGGAGTAAAACGAAGTGGTATAAAAACAGTGTTATCCCAGCAGCTATTGCACAAATTAACACATCATAGGAGCGTCACACAGATGCCTATTTTTATTTATTTATTTAATTGTGAATTTTGAATGTCCAAGTTTGTACTAGTGTTTTCCTTCTTAAAATGTTTTTTAAATATTTTGAGATTTGGTTGAGCAGGGTATACTTGTACTTTTACTAGTCCTTTATTAGAGATGTGTCTGTTGTTTGTATTTGTTTTTAGTGTCAGGATGGAACCCTTGTCTTTTTCTCTGCAAACAGAATCTACCTACAGGTACAAATAAATAACCTGAACCTGAAGGTACATGGTGTACTTCTACTCACTACAGTTCAGAGGTACTTAGTGTACTTCGACTCCACTACAGTTCACAGGTACATGGTGTACTTCGACTCCTCTACAGTTCAGAGGTACATGGTGTACTTTTCCTCCACTACATGTATTTAATACCTTTAGTTACTTCACAGATGTGGATGAATGATGTGAAATATAACCAAGTGTTAAATCAGACTTTAGTTCCACCTGGAGTAAATCCACAAGCTACCCTGCAGTATACAAAGTCATTCAAACTAGCTGCACCTTTACCAGCTTTGAGAACACTTTCATGATCAATCATTATAAAACATATCATATATATTATTCTGAAATGGACCAATCTGCACAACGACTACTTTTACTGTCGCTACTTTCACTATATTTTGATGAGAATACTTTTCTACTTTGACTTGAGGAACATTTTGAATGCAGGACTTTTACTGTGACAGAGTATTCCTACACTCTGGTACTTCTACTTTTACTAAGTACAAGATCATCCGAGTACTTATAATTTCACTACAAGATCTGAGTACTTGTACTTTTACTCAAGTACAAGATCTGAGTACTTATTCCACCTCTGGTAGCGTATTAGTCTGAATTGTAGCCACAAAATCACGCAGAGCTGCATAGAAATAGACTCACAATGGTAACAAGTGGAATATAATATTTACAAATGTGTACAATGATCATAGGCGGCGCGTGAGGCTCAGGTTTGGGAAGGCTAAATAACTTTTTTTACCTGACGCTGCCCGCCTCCGGCGTGTATAGAAAATAGATCAACTCAGTGACCAATCAGAGCTCAGTGTGCGGAGTTTAAATCTATCACGTCATATTACAGGATAAAGGAAATACAGTTTAAACTGCCGTATGCAGAGGAGACGCCGACGTGTCGCACTTATCGTTCATATCATATCACATCATCAATCAGATCATCGATCATATAATATATATTTCCTTATCTGAGTCAGCTGAGCCGTATCTGGCCGTGCAACACTTACAGTGTCACATACTGTATGCAGAAGTATTATTTTAAGCAACACATTAGGTTGACGAAACACTCAACTCAAATGTAATTAAAGTCAGATCCACTCGTGTCTATGGGGCAGTGATATCATAAAACTGTTGTACGCTTTCAAACGCTCGGTAGTTTATTTTATCTATATTCACCTTGCAGGTGCAACTATGTGGCTTGTATCCTGGATTATATGTTTAAGTCATGGAAGGTTAAAGCTCATATTTGTCTAATATTAGTTTACTTTTCATTAATGAAGTATGACGCTGCGCTGTCAGTACACTTGTCCCTGTTTGTGATTGGTCCAATGTAGCTAACCCCGCCCCTTTCACATGAATGCGCACTCAGCTGGAGAGAGAATCCCTGGCTTAATTTACAGAGTTGATAACCAGCGTTGTAGGACCGCTTAGCGAGATCTCGTTTGTTAGGGTTAGTTAAGATAACTCGAACATATCCAGGGTCTGTTGAACTGGCTTCGTAGTACAGTTTACTGGTGGCTGCATAGCAGCGCTAATGTCAAAGACACAAACATTATATTTTTATTTTACCAGGATGCAGTGACAAACATATTTGGGAAGGCTTAGTCTTCCCTAGCCTACAGTACCCGCCGCCCCTGACAATGATTTGTAGGTAATTTTGACTACTCAAGACACCTGACTTATACATGTTCAAAGGAAGACTGTGTTCATTCTACAATTACATGGGATTAAAGCAAAATGTAGTTTTACTTGTATAAATGTAAAGAAATGTGTCTTCGGGTCAATGTGACTGATTTCGATAGATCAAGTCACATTTGGTTTAGGTACGAAACATACTACCAGTAGAAATACATTGCTTTCAAAATCGCTCTGTGTCGAATCAATAAATTATATTTCGTGACTATAACACGAAATGCCGTGAGTGCTTCATCCTCTGAAGACCACAGGATGGCGAATGTAACGCACAGAACATAGGTACGCTCCTCTGAAATGATTGTCCCCTGCAATTATTATTATCCCTCAATCGAGTTCGCTATTCAGCTTGCTAACGTTAGCTTAAACAAACATAACATGCAACGTTAGCCTAATCTAAAATGCTCTACTACGGCGTACCTTTCATGTGGCTCGTCAGCGCAAACTCTCACATCGTTATTTTTGCAAACTTTGCAGGAGGCTACTCGTGGGCTTGACCCTCGTCTTAGCCATGGCTTGTATTTGTCTTCTGCTAGCCAACGCTCGTTGAAACTGCAACCTCCTGGCACACATCTATCACTCTCATCAGAATGCCCAGGTCACACGTAACACAAACACTTGCAGGTCGCGCGCATAGCGCGGGAAGGCCGCAGCGGGGCTGTTTTATGTAAAAGAAAAGCAATTATTTTCTTTTAATCTAAAAAGCGAACTATTCAGTCAGAAAGCAATTTATTGTAAAAGTAAAGCATTTACATTTTCAAGCACTTTATCTCAATTTCAAGCACCATTCCCAAAATTCAAGCACTTTCCCAACCTTGAAAACACCACGTCAAATTTCAAGCATTTTCAAGGATTTCAAGCACCCGTACGAACCCTGAAAATAACCATTTCTCTCAAATATTGTTCACAAATCTGAAAAAATCTATGATAGTGAGCACTTCTACTTTGCCGAGATAATCCATCCCACCTCACAGGTGTGGCATATCAAGATGCTGATTAGACAGCATGATTATTGCACAGGTGTGCTAAGGCACACCTGTGCAATAATCATGCATCCCAAACATGCTCAATGGGTGACATGTCCGGTGAGTATGCTGGCCATGCAAGAACTGGGATGTTTTCAGCCTCCAGGAATTGTGTACAGATCCTTGCAACATGGGGCCGTGCATTATCATGCTGCAACATGGTCGTGGATGAATGGCACAACAATGGGCCTCAGGATCTCGTCAAGGTATCGCTGTGCATTCACAATGCCATCAATAAAATGCACCTGTGTTCGTCGTCCATAACATACGCCTGCCCATACCATAACCCCACCACCACCATGGGCCACTCAATTCACAACATTGACATCAGAAAACCGCTCACCCACACGACGCCACACACGCTGTCTGCCATCTGCCCTGAACAGTGAAAACCGGGATTCATCCGTGAAGAGAACACCTCTCCAACGTGCCAGACGCCATCGAATGTGAGCATTTGCCCACTCAAGTCGGTTACGACGACGAACCGGAGTCAGGTCGAGACCCCGATGAGGACGACGAGCATGCAGATGAGCTTCCCTGAGACGGTTTCTGACAGCTTGTGCAGAAACCCCCAATAAAGCAAAACTGCACGTTTCAGAGTGGCCTTTTATTGTGGCCAGCCTAAGGCACACCTGTGCAATAATCATGCTGTCTAATCAGCATCTTGATATGCCACACCTGTGAGGTGGGATGGATTATCTCGGCAAAGGAGAAGTGCTCACTATCACAGATTTTTTCAGATTTGTGAACAATATTTGAGAGAAATGGTTATTTTGTGTATATAGAAAATGTTTTAGATCTTTGAGTTCATCTCATGAAAAATGGGAGCAAAAACAAAAGTGTTGCATTTATATTTTTGTTCAGTGTATATTATTCTGAAATGGACCAATCTGCACAATGACTACTTTTACTGTCGCTACTTTCACTATATTTTGATGAGAATACTTTTCTACTTTTACTTGAGGAACATTTTGAATGCAGGACTTTTACTGAAATAGAGTATTCCTACACTCTGGTACTTCTACTTTTAATCAAGTACAAGATCTGAGTACTTCTACTTTTACTCAAGTACAAGATCTGAGTACTTCTACTTTTACTAAAGTACAAGATCTGAGTACTTCTACTTTTATTAAGTACAAGATCTGAGTACTTCTACTTTTACTCAAGTACAAGATCTGAGTACTTCTACTTTTACTAAAGTACAAGATCTGAGTACTTCTACTTTTACTAAAGTATAAGATCTGAGTACTTCTACTTTTAATCAAGTGCAAGATCTATACTTATACCACCTCTATGAAAAAAACTATTAGAAAACGAAGGCTAAAGCTAACGTTAGCAGATAGTGACAATGTATGCTAGCTAGCTAGCTCAACGATTCCTTAAATGATATTGCGACAGAAAAAGGTTTCAGTTCACATCACGCTCTGCCGCTCTGCTCTGAACACCTGAACGGCCCGTTCTAACAGCTGTTCACCAGCGGCTCAGTCTGTGCCACAGTGACTCCGCACAGTTAACGAACGCACCGTAGATAATGTAGCTGACCCTCATCCTGGAGCAGCAGAGTTCAGCCGACAGGCAGGAAGACTCGAGCACACAGCTCGCACTTCATATATTAAAAAATAACACCATGCGCGTCATGATGGCACATAACAGCTCGCGACCGCAGATTATTTCAGCGATTAGATTAAATGTAAATTATATTTGACGCAACTTTCGTTACATGTCCATGACTTTTCCAAAACTTTGGGAAAAATATTGTTTTCCATAACTTTTCCAGGGCCTGGAATTTGCATTTTCAATTTCCATGACTTTTCCAGGTTTTCAATGACCGTACGAACCCTGTGTCTAATAATAATAGTCATACACAATTGCTTCAGTGAATACATTTATTAAATGTAATGTGATTACCATTCTACCCATTTTCGTAGTTTTTCCAATTCCGTAACAACTTATTTGACCTCTTACAGGAGGCCGATGGAGTAAGTAACACAACTCTAAGAAGTACTGACCGGCCCATCCATCCTCGCAGTCATGGTCAAGCTCATCCAGATCCTTCAGATCGTCTGGATTAATGATGGCTGGGCGCTGCGGTCTCTCACCAGGCCTGCGGATGGGCTGAGAAGATTGACGAGGTGGAGCGCGGGCAAAGCGATTCTCTCTTCTCACATCACCACTGCAATTAGACAGAAAGACAAATTAGCAACTGCCAAACATCAAAAATGGTCTTGTTCCAGTTACCTCATGGATACAAGCTCTCACATTGTCAATGCACTTACTTGACAAGTTCAGGTTTAGGGAAGTTCTGTCTAAAGGTGGGTTTGCTCTCAAATCGGGCTGGGGCTGCAACAGTGGTGGGAACATGGTCTGTACCTGGGGCTTCACGTGTGTCTTTAGTGCACATCTGAAAACAGCAGGATGAAACAACATGTTTATAATACAGAAAACAAAGAGGGATTTGAGCTGTTTCTGGCTATATGTAACAGCTTATTTTGTACTAGAAAAAACGGTATATTGTCTTTTCAAAAGGTGTAAATGAATGATATGGTACTTACAAATGCAGGCAACATGTCGTGGTAGACAGCAGTGGAAGTGTGGTGAAGCTGGTACTGCAGGGCAGTCGGGACGGTTGTTCTGCGGAGAGGCTGGGCGGGTCGCAGCGAAAGCTCCTTGGGTTCAAGGACTGGAGACTGAGGCGTCACCACACTAGAGGAGGTTGTGCTGATGGCAGAGGGGGGGTGAGATGTGGCGGGAGGGCTGCCAGTCTCACCCAGGGCAGTGAGTTTTCCCTCAGGTTCTGCTGGCAGGCCGAGGGTCAGAGACGAGGGCTGGAGGTTCCTGCCACCACCTTCCCTCCAGCTCGTCACGTCTTCAAGTGGGGAGGGGGAGATTACAGACAGTCAAAAATCTTGCCACCAATTGATCAATCTTCCTGCCAGCAGACATTATCTTATTTATGACTGCCAGCCAATTCGAGGGTTGAGACTTACTTTGGGGGCGGAGGCTTGGTCCGGGCCCATACGACGGATCGAAGCCGCTTCTTTCCTTGCCAGCCCTGTCCTGTTCTCCAGCTGCCTTCAGCGTGGGAAATTCCTCGTGAGAGAAGGGCTGAAGGCGGTTTGAGACCCTTAAACCTGGTGTTGTCAATGAAAAAAAGTGTCATAAAAGGGAATTGGTTTGTTTGACATATGCAAAGAATAATGTAACAAATGCCATATGGGGATGACAATCAGCATGTCATTTTAATTTGAAACACAATTATAGGTCAATCTGAAATGACTCACCATCTTGCTCTACTGCCTTTCCATTTAGCTGGGCCCATTGTTTTGGTCCACCTGTGTTTCCGTTCTGTGGAAAGAAACCAGATAACATTGAATTCCTACAGTTTGTCTCTTTTACCTTTAAGACATGGAGTGAGTCTTTATTTACTGACAAAACATTGTTAAAAGTATTTTATATATTTAATGAAATCAGCACTAGAATTGCATTTGTAAGTAGGGCTCAGCAAAGATCACCTCTAGACAGCATTCCTGATGGTAAAAATCTGCAAGAATATTCCATTTTAAACACAACCATAGCTTCACATACACACCTCCTGGTTTGCTATTGGTGACGGCTTCTGAAGATTGGAGACAGATTTCTGTAAAGCCAGCTGTGGCTGCAACTCCGGCAGCTGTGGTGTCGATGCAATAGAACTACAGAGAAAGAAAAAAGAGAAAGTTTGGTTAAATAAAATGTAGTCAATTCCCTGATGAAAGGCATGAGCACACAAGAGATACAAGTCTTTACTGAAAGACTCGACCTCCAGGCAGGTGTAAATATATCAACTTTCTCAAATCATCAATCGAAGATTTGTTTCACTTTATCTGGATGCTGCCACTCAGTTAAGCTTGTTTTCTTTGAATGCCTTACAGCATTTGTCTTTATGATTGAAAGCATACACTTTAAACTACCAGCAGCAGTGCATAACAACATCATAGTTGAATACAAAATAATGATTTGTAGCAGAATGGTTGATATAATAAAGTGAGAGGGCAGTTTGCGTTGTTTAACGTTACTCTCCGTACCTCTTTTGATCGGGTTGTTCCTGCTTGTTCGCCCATCCTGTACCGTCTTTCGGCACAATAATCACGTTGGGATCGTTTCCTTTGTTTTCGGACTTCAAGCTCGGCAGGTGAGCAGGAGGGGGCATGCGCCGGGCTGCGGCCACTTTGCCAAGACTCTGCAAGCCATGTCGCGGAACTACTTGGAGAAAATACACAGCGGGGAGAAGCAAGGGGGAGAAGAGGTTAACAAAGGATTTGAAATGTGGTAACAGAGACATAAACAAAGAAATATGGTATTCAAAAGAGAAACTAAATATTTAAACGTACCTGCGTTTTTTTGAGTTTCTATTGGTTTTCCCTTGTACTTGTCAAATAGGCTGAGAGAGGAATACTTGCTTTTCCCATCCTTGGACTTGGTTATTTGCCCCAAACGATCGGACATTTCGATGTAATGTCATCTAGTATGGAAATGTTTATTTGCGCCTCTTTCCAGTGCTTTCTGATTCTACAAAGACAACAGGAGAAGAAATGTCAGTGAAGACCTTACTCAAGGAAAACAATATTTAAAAATAAGGGACGGGGATATTTATCTACGCCCTTGTGAAGTTTGGCGGTATCTAGACTGTCAAATATAATTTATTTTGATTACATTTTTGGATTCTGACATGAAAAGAACATGAAGCCAAAGATAAAACATGTTTTGAGGAAAAACTCAATCACAGAACATCTTTGCTGCAAAAAGGCAAATCGTGATTAAAGCTTTGGATTGTCTTTTTGTTATAGAAAACAAAAGAAATAAGCAACTATGGGATTTATATTTTTACAGTTGCATGTCATTATAAATAAATAAACTTTATTTATGGAAACTTCCATTGGCACTGTATTTCAGGACACCATGAAGTCACCGTTATGCCTCTGTGGCCGGCCACCGCCCATAGTTTTAGTTCGATGTGCAGCACTGATGGATTTGGTGTAATTTGTAGTGACCGAAAAGCATCATCAGATTTTTTATATTTACAGACCAACCCATTAAATAAGCAACATTTGATAACGCCAGTTCCACATTTTGAATTACGTTCACAGTTTGTAATGTGAGCCTACGAGACTATTAAATGTGATTGACTAATAACTTGAACTATGGTTTGATAGTTTGTATGGTTGTCTCAGTTATGTTTTTATATTAGAAACATTATATTTTCTCACACAGGTGCAACATGTATATTGGTGGTCAGATGGGTGCTGTGTAAAGTGTCCGCCATTGTTTCATGTGCAACGTTTAACAAAAGATGTAAGCCAATGTGAGGTGGTGCAGTCGCCCTTTGTCAATGCTAGTTCTTCCGTACATCACAGTACTTTACCACAGAGTGATCATAAGCATTTCAACTGCAACTTCAGCAACATCACAGTTGTATGGATGGACCAATCAGAGCTCAGATCACTGCTAAACATGGCTCGGAGCAGGCATCATCGCCCAAATAAAAAATACCTTCTTGTGTTGAACAAACATTATATTGAAGCAGGCCCTGACCTTTTCTTAAATTCACATTTGATTTAAATGTTTCTTTTTAAACTGTGACTTTCTCCACGTCTTTGTTTGCTGTTGAACTTAAACTTCAGACTTTGTTGTTACATATCCTGACCCGAGGGCAGAAACTGCAACATGTATAACTGGCTCAGTTTCTCGCGTAGGACTTGTGCACAATGCACATACCTACAAACAGCACTGGTGGTTTAGACATTATTCTGAATGTTCCAAAAATATTAGATTTGTTCTATGGTTTGATCACCAGCAATGCAATCATCTGAATGGCTTGTTGCCACATTGGGTAAGGGGGAAATTGGTTCATGATATTTAATATGACATGTGTAACACGATATTTAAACAAATTAAAGTATGACTGACCAACTTCTTGTTAACATAAAGCAAGCATTATAATGCCAATAATCACTCCTGACACTGATGTCACTTTTGACAACAAAAAGTACATAAAAACAAGTGTAAACAGAATTCTGCAAATTAAAATTATAAATATAACAATTGAGCTCTTATTCAGGGTGACAGGAAACCTTTTTTCCAGACACTGAATGAAATATTTGAATATCAAAAATAATGGCGGCTTTTCTGTTTTATTATATATAATCAGGCCCGGTTCCAGAACAAAATGACTCAGGGTGCATCTGAGATTAGAGAGGGTGCAGTGGTAAAGTGATATTTTTATAAGTGGGGAGTGGGCTTAACACCCTCTAGGGGGGTACTCACCTCCTCTAGGGGGGTCCGGGGGCATGCTCTCCCGGGAAGATTTTTTTTTTAATATTGAAGTTAAAAGCATCAATCTGGTGCACTTTGAGAGCAACATGAAGAGATCTATGGATTGGATACATCTCAACACCCATATGAAACAGAACTATACACAGATTTACTTTTTCTTTATGGATATTTTACAAATCACGCCCCTTTTAAGACCGAAATGTCTACATGCATAGCAGAAGATGGCATATTTTTTACAGGAATATTCCAGCCTATCTCTGTTTTGAAACCATGAGCTGCAAAATGAGCGCCTTACCCCACTGTACAGGCGAGTTGGGTACTTTTTTAAATATACCTGGGCAGGCTCTGTTTTGCCGAGGTCCTCTGGCACTTGCGGGCGAGGCGGGCAAAGCCGGCAAGTCGGGCGGGAGGACGTTAGTGTCCACGACAGTGGCCGCTAATGTCCCCATGATCTGAATTGTTATTACCTGCAGTAGATGCAGTGTTACTGCTGGCGATAAGGGCTGGTTGTTTTTAACCATTTTCTGATGTTCATTATTGACTGCCGTGTAAGCACCTTGCAGATGATGAACGCTCAGAGGAGACTCGGCACGTCACATCTGCACGCCATAGGACCCTGACCAAGCGTCGCTCCTGGACGTTCAGGGAGTGAGACTGTGTTGGCACAGGTCATGCACACCTGACATAATAACGTTACTTAGGCTACCGTTTAAATTGACCAAATAAATGCAGCAGACAATGTTATTTAACCACAATTACAATTTATTTGATTTCAACTGTATTCTTCTTCTTCTCATTACTATTATTATATATGTAATATCTTTCACTTTTTTTTTTTCTTCACTTTTAATTTTTCAAATGAGGGTGCATAACGACTCAACTGAGGGTGCAATGCACCCTTATGCACCCCCGTAGAACCGGGCCTGTATATAATCTATATCAAGTCAACTGGAATCTGCCACAATAGTCAAGTGGCTGCAAACACTTTCTAACAATAGCAGTGATTAAAGCTTCCTATTCTATAGCTTTTTATTTATCATAAACTACATGGTAAACAAAACAACAATCAAATCGAGTGATAAACGACCAAACAGATCCTTAGAGAACATTTGTTTGATGGTGAACGTTACTTGTGGATTTATATACAGTACGTGAAAAGAAGGCGACACAAAGCTTTGACACCGTGTGGTCTAAATGTTTATGCTTCGATTATATAACGTTAGACATAGCGCAAAAGCCCACAGCTGTTGTTATAATGTCTTCCTAAAATGAACAAATATTGTCGTTTCAGTCGAGTACCAGAAAATAACACACAAAGTAGGTCTCGAAGGCCGCTCGGTTAAAGCACCGCATAGGCGTTTTGCCGAGACAAATATCTCTCCACCTAGGTCGATTTAGCCCAAAAATTAAAACAAATCATGCAATTCCCTTGTAATAATTCCCGTATAATTATACAATGACCACCAAGTGAGAAATTAGCCAGCGCTAATTTTTTGATACATTAGTGGACGTTGTGTCGCAAAGGGAAGCTAACGATATGACAGCTAACATTATACAACCTTTGATTGCATTTTAAACGGTATTTCCGTCAGATAGCCAATTGAGAAAGGCACATGCTATGCGTTTAATGTTTTTTTTTAAAGATAGCAGAATAATATTTGACCAAGAGATATCGTTTTTTATTAATATTGTTTGACCTCTCTGACGTTAGTTGTAGGTGTTGTTACCTCATTGGAAGCTAATGCTAATTCAAGCACAAGAAACCGACACCATACAGTTCGCTGCACGAAAACAAAAACACAGTCTATCACAACTAATGACAAAAAAAAAGATTGTTGTCAATTTCCCCGAAAAAGAACACACCAATGCCTTTAATTGCAACGCAACAACTAAATCGTCAAAAGGACCATAACTGCAGATGCTAGCCATCACTAGTAAAATACGCTAGCTTGTGGCTCAAGTAAAAATGGCTATGTAAACATGGCCAAGGTCCCACAGAGCTGCATATATTTATATAGATAAGTGTCCAAGTTACCACGCAGAAATGACAACACAGTAAACAGTTCTTAGCACAAGCTAGCTTCAGCAGACATAGCTTGTTCGAAAACTAGCGAAACGGCAATCCCGTTTAACTCCAGTCTAGAGTTCCCAAAACAACTCTGGCAGGCCGGGGATTTTTAGAGCAGTTGCATGTGTGCTTAGCATTATTACACAATTCGTTTTTTGGAGTACATCACAATAAAACAATCGGACCTATGCAAACACTTTCAACAGTTCGTGTATATTTTCAAAACGGTATCACGACAGAGATGGGAATGTAGGACAAGGCGATTAAAAATGGCTGCTGCCCAGAACAAAGCAACAATAAAACTGGGCAGCGGAGAAGACAAGTAAAATTGGAGATTTTTCACAATCACCCGCATCCATAACTTACCGATTCAAAGACTTAGTGTATCTTCTGGTCAGTGAGACTGATATATTTCCACAAAATGTTGTAAATTCAAAGGATTGATGGCGATTGCAAGCCCAATCTTAAACCGATCGCGGCGTTGTTGCTGGGATTCTACCCGGCCTGGAAATGAACAGAGCTGAGTGTAGGCTGGATCGGCTCGGCTGCGAGCGTCATACGTCACACAACGTCGTTGGCAAGGAAACGCACCAAAAAAAGCGCCTCTTCTGGACAAATTCAGTCCCTAGACACCCCTATTCATTTTTTAGCAATGTTCATATTCTTTTAAATATAAACATTAGATTAACAACAGCAGTAAGTGTCACTGCACAAAAAGGGAGCACCCATGCAGTTATTATAACATGAGCTGGTGTATATCCTGCAGAAGCTGGAATGGGCTTCAGCAGGGTATACGCAATGTTTACAATGTTATCTTTAATTTATCTATAGATAGATTAGCGTAGACTACTTCGCAGATAATTTTTCTGATACAGCGTCCACAAAGTAACTGTACACAATTATAAGAATCTTCACTCTCGTGGTAAAATAGCTTACATTTAGTGCTCTTTCAACAACTGATTGCAGCCTATAATTTATTTAACGCTCACAATTTAATCATGCATGTAGGGTTATGTATACCCTGTCAATTAAAACCTGTTAAATCCCAAGGTCGCCGCCGGCGGGGACCCTGTTTTTTTTTTTTCACGATACTGTGTCTCAGGGGATCTTAATATTTAAGAACCTATTAATGTGTTATACCAGATTAACGGGAATAATCTCAGCTAACTGACGATACAAACCATTTTTACCAAAACAAAACACAAGTCTCATAAGAAGCATCTAAATGACCCCTTAGCGAAAAAAGCTAACGGACATTGGCACAGAACTCAAGATAAAAGTACCCTTATTACTTATCGTAGCTGCACATACAAGAGATATCCGATTAAAGCTGAGGTTCCACAGATTATTTAGGTATATAGTATCATCACTGAGTGATCCGAACTCGCGACAGGGGAAGCAAACACAGACATCACAACACGTACGGAGCTTCTAGGGAGATCGTCTCACCGTAGCTGTCAATCTGATCAAAAGACGTGTTCAATGGCATTAAAACGAGAAAAAATGCGGCTGAATCGGTTAATCCATAGGTTTTTAACGTCTCTGTATAAAAAAATCATTTCATTTATAATCCATAATTCCATTTTTATGTAAAAATCGCAGAGCAAAAGTTAGCTACTAATGGTAGCCACCAGAGTGGCTGCTGCTTCCGTTCTTGGCTATGTGGCAGTCTAACACACACACATTACCAAAGAAGGACTATGTGTGAGTTCCCCTCGATTCCATTGGCTCTGACGGTCAGAAAGAGATGTCACATGTCAAAATCCAGCAAGGGGGGCCAGAGATATGGAAAATCCACCCAAATGGCCCCAGAAGAGGTTTTTTTTTGCTAAATCTGTCTAAAAAGGTCAAATATCACTTGTTTTGCATCAATCTTAATACAGGGTACTTATTATATGTTGTACTTTGGATTCCTAAATCTTTTAGTACTAACCCATCATCCAAGGTTAGTTTTCACTATAAGTACAAAATATTTTTTGGACGGACACTATAATTTACAGTTTTTTACCATGTTCAATCTGAATTTTCTTTAAAATAAAAAAACATCTATATTTATTCAGACTTTTCTACATCCAACTCACAGGTTTATTATTACTTTGAGAAAAAATATTATTAATTTAACCCTTTTAGAAGGGAAGATATGGTCATTTGTTCTGGGAATGTCATTTTCGAGCCTGAAACCTGAAAAACAGGCTCGGGGTTTAACAGGTTTTTTAAATATATGTGAGGAATACATTACACTATATGTTAATATATTGTAAATATGTACATAGAGAAATTAACTCAGCAAATCAGAAACTCAATGAAGCTAAAGAGCCTTAAAAGTGACTTAAACTATGTCAGAGTGTGTTTACATTCACATAAGTGTTATAGTTTGGATTCATATTCTGAATCTGACTCTATACCGTTCTTCTTATTAAAAAAGCCTCCAAGCCTAAATCCCTTTATGAGCATTAAAAGAAAATCAACATAACATGCTGCTTCTCTTCATTTAATCGTTTATTTGAACTGGGACAATGCACATTAATGAACATTTTAAACAAAAATAATGCTTTCAAATGTAAGTGAGCCGGATTTTAGCTTTGAGCTAATTTCCATCCGTAGTCCCGTCACATACAACATTTATGAACATATATAACATTCATATACATGGCAAACAGAAATACATGATATGCAGAAAGAGCATGAGCAGCATACATTTCTCCTTCACAGAAAATATGTCTGTAAAGGGAACATAATGATAACTTCCGCTGAAAGAGATTTTCAATTTTTAAAATATATACTGTAGGACAAAATGAGATAAAATAATTGAAGGAATTCAATCAGACAATCAGCAAAACAAGGAGATGAGGAATACTGAAAGATAGAACAACAGACACAGTG